>NC_041721.1:6144097-6488097 GCF_900700375.1 Denticeps clupeoides | reverse complement strand
TTTCTTAATACTCAGCAGGGATTTATTTGTCTGAGGTTGCTACTGGAGGCTGAATGTGTGCAGGGGAAATGGGACGCGGATTACCCTGACCGGTGGCTCTTAATAGGCATAAATAATAATACATTATTTCTCTCTCTCTCGCTCTCTCTCTCTCTCTGACACACAAACACACACAGTATCTTGATTTTTACTAGTGGCACACACATTTTCATTTTAAAAGAATAATCCAGAGAGATAGAGAGAATATCTCTTTCTTTTGTGAAGAACTTTACATTCAGTGTTCGTGGTCACGGTGTCACGTGACCAGCTGTTATAAAATGATGTTGCATAAGAACAGCTGGATCAGAGATGATGTGCTGAATTAATTCCAATTTAGGGGTTTGAAATATTTAAAGTTGAACATTGGTATTAGTTAAGTTTTTTGCATGATATACATGTATGATGTATGATGATATACCTGCATGTTTTACTTATTATAAATGGGTTATTGACCATAGGGTGTGTTAGAGCTGTCACTTATCAATAATGGCTCCTGCCATTTTGAACGAAGGGTGGTAGTAGCCTAGTGGGTAAAACACTTACCTATGAACCAGAAGAGCCAGGTTCAAATCCCTACTTACTACAATTGTGTCCCTGAGCAAGACACTTAAAGTTGCTCCAGGGGGGACTGTCCCTGTAACTACTGATTGTAAGTTGCTCTGGATAAATGCCGTTTAAGCGCCCTTAAAAAAAACAGATCCGCCCTCACACACCAACACACATCTGCATCGGCTCAGCATGGAACATGTCGCATCGTCGCATTCTCCATGACACCAGCAGCGCAGATTTTTGGAATGATGTACCCCACTCAGGGTTGAGGGGTGCTTGAGAAATGGCTCGTTTTAAACAGAATGAAAAATTCATTGAGCCCTTGAGCGCTCGGAAGAGCTGAGAATATTTCATTTTCTTTTCTTTTCTTTTTTTTTTACATGTTCTTTCATTCACAGCAGACCACAAGACCACAGTCGGTTATTCCCTCGGACATTTTTCGCTGATCTCTGGGCTGCATTGAGAACAGGATCGATGAGGGGCTGATTACGGAGCAGACAGGGCTTCATTGCAGTGTTGGGGTCGGGGGAGATGAGCTCATGGAGAGCTCACTTTTTATTTTCTTATTTGTGTAGAATATCCCCCTTCTATGCACTGTTGAGGGCAGGATGAATGCCCTGGGCCTGTGTGTGTGTGTGTGTGTGTGTGTGTGTGTCTGAAATGGGCCACAGCCAGATGAGTGTGTTGTTGTCAGAAAGGTGGGGATTTTGCACTCAGATTTTGAGGCCTTTATCCCCATACTGATCCCCAGAAAGTGCCTCGAGAAAGTCCCAGTCACACCGGTTCACACAAAATTCACCCAACCCCATGACCTTGCAATATTACCCAATCACCTTAAACCACCATCCCAATTTTGACCAATACATTTTTAACATAAATAATATATATTTTTTGTGAGGACTAAAGTGTGTGTGCAGATTTGAATTAATATTAACTGTGCAAAGGAGCAGAAAATTACAGTATGAAAGAATGAAAGCTTAATATGCAAAAATAGCTAAATGAATTGCAATTGTTTTTTTTTTAAAGATGCCATGAAAGGTGGGTGCAACAAACTCCACTACAGGCTTCATTGCACCTAAAGCCTCACATTTAAACTCCCCGTCTTCCGCCTCCATAATTGGTAATCAGTGGGATCAGTAATTATGCATTAATCATGGATAATGTAAAAGTGCTTCACACACACACACTCACACAGTTAAAATGTTTTAATATGTGTGAAATTTGAAGATTTGTCCTCACCAAAATGCAAGTGCAACACACACACACACACACACACACACACACACTGTAAATGGCCTGCAGCTCACTTTTCCTCTCTCACCCTTGTGGTTGATTAACAAGCGTTCCATGGAGTGCTTCATTAGCACACATATCAGCCAATGCACACACACACACACACACACACACACACACACACTTCTCGGATACATAAACAAAAGCCCAACACACCGCTGCATATCAGCCAAATGCGGTTTGGCATTTTCTTTCGCTGATTAATGGCCCGAATAATCCGGTGTGTGTTTTGAGCTAGTGTTCATTCTTGTGCGGGCTTCATACTCCTGTTGGATGTGGACAGATGGGAACGGACGCGTTCTGTCGCGTTGTGTTGTTAAAGGTAGTGCATGAGGACCATGGTGCTGACAGCCAGCTGATGGATGTGAGTGGTGCACCATGACTGATGGGATGCACCTTTAAAGCCTGTGGGCTGCATTTGCACAACACTACACACAATGTCATTTTTAATGGAAATGGATACAGGTGACTAAAAGAAACCTGGGTTTGTGGTTAGTTAGCTGTAACTGGGTGGTGGGGAAAGCAAAGCTACAAATAACTACCCAACAGTACATTTTCTGTACATTTTCTTCTACCTCTAAGTACCATCTGACCTCTACAACTCATACAAAACGCAGCAGCACGACTGATCT
This sequence comes from Denticeps clupeoides, assembly GCF_900700375.1. Taxonomy (NCBI): domain Eukaryota; kingdom Metazoa; phylum Chordata; class Actinopteri; order Clupeiformes; family Denticipitidae; genus Denticeps; species Denticeps clupeoides. The sequence goes on along the minus strand of NC_041721.1, from coordinate 6,485,584 downwards.
TTAACCGCCCCAAATTCTCCCACACCACCCCTCTGCTACGCTCCCTCCACTGGCTCCCAGTAGCTGCATGCATCAGATTCAAAATACTGATGCTGGCCTACAAAGCCAAACATGGAGTAGCACCATCCTACCTCACAGCCCTTATTACACCTCGCACTGCACCTCTTATACTCCGAGCCTCCAGAACTGCTCGCCTGGTCCCTCCATCTCTGAAGGTAAAAGGAAGACATTCATCTAGACTCTTCTCCGTCTTGGCCCCTCGGTGGTGGAATGAACTTCCCCTCAAGGTCAGAACAGCTCAGTCACTGAGCACTTTCAAACGGCTCAAGCCCTTCCTCTTTAGAGAATATTTAAATTAACTTGTAACCTTCTTATTGTATAACTTAAGTACAGAATCTACAACAAGAGTGAATAAAAAGATTGTATTAATCGTTGGGGTCCTAATGAACCAGAACTGATCACTTCATCGATGGTAACTTGAAAGCACGTTGTAAGTCGCTCTGGATAAGGGCGTCTGCCAAATGTCTTAAATGTAAATGTAAATGTACAGTTCTGAGAACTTTCTGGTACAATCTGGACCCAGTTTCATCATGCTGAATGTGCTGCTGAATGCACACAATATACAAACCTGCACAATTACATAAAAATACTGGTTCTAACCAGCTTGTTGTCCACTAAAGAAAGTGAAAGTGAAGTGATTACAGCAAGCACAGCACACAGTGAACACAATGTGTCCTCTGTTTTTCACCCATCACCCTTAGTGAGCAGTGGCCGCTTCTTACAAATCTGATGAATTGGTTATTGTTAGCTTTAGTATTAGTAGTGATATTTTGAAGTGAAGTGAAAGTGAAGCGATTGTCATTGTGAAACACTGCAGCACAGCATACGGTGACAAAACGAAATGCTTTTAACTAGTGCTACACGATTAATCTAATCGTAATCGTAATCGCGATGTCAGTCTGTGCGATTACATGAACGCAAAAAGCTGCGATTTAAATGATTAGTACATGGATTGGATCGGCAACATATCCGATCCATTCTCTCAAAGTTTGCGAGCTGACTGAAGTCTCACTTCAGTCGGATGTGACGTGTTTGGTCACATGACTTTCGATTCGGAGACATATGGGTAGACGCCGCATGACGAGCTGCATCGTAGGTCAACGTCGCCACCATATTGGGATAGGCTCTGCTGTGGCGTGAAAAATGCCTCACTCTTGTGCTGCTTGGGGCTGTACAAACCGCTGTATGCTCCAAACCAGATCCCGGGGGATTACATTGGCTAAGCTAGCGAAGCTATGAATTCCTGTGTTCAAGTCAGCCTCCAAACAATGTTTTGGCTAAACGTAGGCATTAACTATTTAGACTGTTCTTAGCTGTTTAGTTAACTTTTCTCAAACTTTGAAGGTTTCCTAAAGAAATTCACCTCAGTTTACAAATCTTAACCTTAGCTAAGCTAGCCAAGCTATGCATTCCTGTGTTCAAGTCAGCCTCCAAACAACGTTTTGGCTAAACGTAGGCATTAACTATTTAGACTGTTCTTAGCTGTTTAGTTAACTTTTCTCAAACTTTGAAGGTTTCCTAAAGAAATTCACCTCAGTTTACAAATCTTAACCTTAGCTAAGCTAGCAAAGCTATGCATCCCTGTGTTCAAGTCAGCCTCCAAACAACGTTTTGGTTAAACGTAAGAACTACAATACGGGATTTTATAATGGCCAAATATAATCAAAACAGTTGTTTAGCCTTACCAGGGTTTGTCGTTCGACAGTAATGTAAAAGAGATTTTTGTGACAGTAATGTAAAAGAGTTTTTTGTGATTTATTTAATTTTGTAGAATATTGTATTTTGAAAGCACTGGGCATTTCAGGTTGTTATAAGTAGTTTGTATGTTTCTCTTTGAAATTAAACATTTCACTATTATTAATTTGTATGCGACTTTTCATTGATATACAAGCAAGTGTCCTTTATCATATCGCAAACGCATATCGCAATATTGATCACAATAATCGCAATATGTCTTTTTCCCCAAATCGTGCAGCCCTACTTTTAACCATCACCCTTGGTGAGCAGTGGGCAGCCATGACAGGCGCCCGGGGAGCAGTGTGGGGACGGTGCTTTGCTCAGTGGCACCTTCATGGATTGGGATTCGATTACGGGGCCGCTTCCTTAACCGCTAGGCCACCACTGCCCCACAAAGTAAAAAGTGAAGTGATTGTGATACACAGCACAGCACGTGGTGCACACAATGAAATGTCCATTATGCCTATTTTTGATGTTGTGTTTATATGGCTATTTATCAGTTTTACAAGGGGCTAAATGGCACTGTGTTGTATTACAGACCTGTGATTGAATTTCAACACACACAAAACGCTGAGAGCAAATATGGGCTGGGTGAAACTGTTCAATACTCACATCCAGGCAACAGAGCTCTTAGCCTTTTATCCTCTGGGTATTTAGCTGGTAGAGGAGCAGTAACACCGATGTGGTACAGTTGAGATATTGTTTTAACTAATGACAATGTTTTATTCTAGGTAATGCTACTGTTGTATATAGTACTTTGCTTTGTTATTGGATGCACAATGGATAGCTGCACGTTCCAGAAATGGTACTGTGCAATCGTACTCATTTGTACTATATTTCGCTGTTTGACGGACATTTTTGTTATTGCTATTGGTACAGTTCTCTACTGGGCAATCACTTCTTCTATTCAGATTCCTTCTGGGTCCATACTGTTAATGACAGATCCTAGATCAGCCAAGAAGCAGCCATAAAAGTTAGGTTGTTCTCATGTTTGCTGAACCAAGTTCCATGGTCAAGGTAATGGCATTGCTGTCAAATACATGACGAGAAATCCAGCCCCCATTTGAAAGAGTGAATGCAGAACCTGAAATGAAGGTTCCGTGATGTAACCTGAGAAGAGAACACCTAGGACAAGACATGAAGCAAGGTTTCCTCTGAGCTCTTCAGCAATTCACTCAAAATTGGCCTGGCAGGCTCTGAATTGGAAAAAAAAAAACTTCCATGGGCTAATCAAAAAGCCGAATCTTGTACTTGACACCTGTGGTCTCTCCTTTTTGTTTTTTCTCTGCTCCCCATCCCCGTGTCACACCCTGTTCTGTAATGCCAGGCTGATTAACTGGGAAAAGAAGATATTGGAACGTGTCATCACTGGAGTGAGGGAGACAAACCGGCACAGACGTTTCATCAATACCTTAATGCCCTCTCGGACTGGCACGTGACCTCGTGCTCACACACACACACACACACACACACACAATCTGCAATGACGCTAACAGCATGTGTGCATGAACTGAAACCAGGATAGAGTAAAATGTCTCCTGATGGCTACTGAGAAATAATTTTCTCTTCGACAGCTTTGTACTTTGGACAGCTGATGCTCCGGTGTAGTCATTTACTGTATATTGGCCTGGATAATGGATTTTGTGCTATTTTTGAGTAATGGTGTCCTTTCTGACTAAAGTTTCAGTCCCACACGAAGGATACTATATAGTTCTATATGTATGTGCAAATGGTGCCGCACTCACCTGGTTAAAGGTTCTATTTTGCACTATATTGTGGTTATACTGTTGTGTGGAGGGTGTTTATTTCTAAGCTGGTTATTGTCACTCACCTCCTGGAAATGGATTTGTTCTGTCTGGTTTTGTGCTTTGTAATGGTATTTTTCATTTTCATTTCTGTTCTGTACTGTATTATCCTTTTGTGAGTTGTGATCTCAAGATAAATAGGAAAAAAATATTAAATTGCTTGTGTGGTGCTGTCTATTGGATAATGGGACTTTTCTGGTTTGTGCTTTGCTTTGAGGTCATGTGAGGGAACTGCTGTTTCTTTGCTGTGTTATTGTGTTAATATGAAAGGGTTCTGTTTAGTACCGTACCCTGGCGAGTATGGTGAGTGTGAATCTGGGCCGTTTCCAGGGAATGCAGTCTGTGACGCAGGCACCAGGTTGGTTCTGCTAGAACCGTCCATATTAAGTCCTGCAGACAGAGGCAGTTAAATCGCATTCATGCACACACACACACACACACACACACATATACACATACATCAAAACTCTTATGCAAAATTCCATGTGCCAGTTAAGCACTTTCTTTTATGATTGCACTATGAGGGGGTCTGTGTGAAACTTTATTTCAATACACGGTTTATACTGTGTATACTGTTGTACTGACAATAAACCAATCTTGAATCTTGAATCTTGTGTGGTGCTCATATTTTTTCAGGTCCAATATGATTTGCTTAATTTTTCTTTTGGTAAACAAGAAATGTTTCCCACAGACCTGAACACCACACCAGCGTTAAGCAGCAGGTAACGTTCCTTGGTGGTAAAAAGAACCAATTGCTGAAGTACCAGTCTGCATCATGCACGACCGCAGACCAACGGGTGGTGCATTAGCAGATTGAATCTATGTGAATCTATGACCCCACACAAAAGCAGTGGTAAATGTTTTTACACCCATTAGGAGATTCAGTAAATCAGGCCATTTGGCAAACCCCTGCCCACAGACCTGCATGTTTACTGCACAGCAGATATTACAGGGCAGCAGGGTCAAGCGTGAACTTTAAAATGCCATTTGCAGGAATGGTTTATGAGGCTCTACACTGCTGTACCTTAGAGGCGCATAAAGTCAAAGTGAAAGAACGAGAGTGCATGTCCATTTCAAAGAAAAGAGGTGATAGTTGCAGGGTTAGCTGTATTGGCCAATTTTTTGCACACTTTAATTAATAAGATGGAGTATCAGTGAAATCACCATGTAGAGTCTTTACAGAGTCTGCTGAGCATCCATTCAACCTGGAACAAAACAGATGCAGCATCCCAGTGGGGTCGAGACAATGGTAAGCTCCGGAGAGTTCTATTGAAATCTGGCAACCGTGGTAATGCGCTTAATGATCCTGCTGTGTGTTAACTTTAAGCTGAGCTGTGGGAAGTAAACTGCTGTTAGAGCAGTTTCCCCCCTCCTTCCATCCATCCAATGTCCAATTTCCAGTTCAGAACTATTGACTATAGCCGTAAAACCAGTCAAGGTACACAAGCAAAGCCCTTCGGTTTGAGAATGCCGAGATTTATCCCAGCAACATGGAATAAGTCATTTGGACAGTCAGTAATCCATCAATTGCTCACATTAACTGATGTTACTGTAAGAGCTTTTTTGTTTTTTTTTTGTTCAGTTTAGAACCAAACAGATCACATTCTTGCTTCCTTGGTTCCTTATTGTTCCTGATTGTGAAATTAGAAATGCTCATTTCTTATGGGCTAATTTGGCCGATCAATAAATAAGTTAATTGAGTTACGTTGTCAGCTTGTGCGTTTACATCGAGTTTCAGGTTTTCTTGCAGTATAATTTAAGTTCTTACATCACTTGCACATGCTTAGTGTGTGTATCGGTGTGGATGTGTGTGAAATCAATTTTGATCTCTGATGCTGCTTTAGCTTGCCAGCTTGGCCATTAGTGAGCTTGGCTGCTTGGAGGTAGGTACCCATGGATCAATACAACTATTTTCCCCATATCAGCAGTCATATTGAAATCTGCAGTTCATTTTGACCAGAGCCACTGGCTGATGCTTCTAATAATCAGAGTGATCTGGTCATTGTCTCCTTGTCATCTGTGTGCTCATCATCATCGGCCATATTTCCCCCGACCCAGTCCTGCAGTCGATATATCTGATCGCCAGATCTTATTTCTCTGGTTTCTTGTGATTGGATACTGGGTAGTCTGCATGGTGAGGTAATGCAGCTGACAGAGTTCTGCATGGACCCGTTAAGAGCTTTGCGGAAATGCTGTGATCTGGACCCAGACTGCTGCACTGGTGGACACCGGCACAATGGGTTTGGGCAGGTCAAATGCTACACTGTAAAAAAAGGCAAAACTTTAAGGCAACTGGATGCGAAGCATTTTTAGGTTCCCTCAACTTGGTATTGGATGCATGCTTTTCTGACCTTTTCAATTATTTTTTCAAAGACACAGGGCAAATATTATGGTATTCTCATGGTAGGATAGGACAGGTTGGATGAGATGGTGCAAAATCAACCACTAAAGACCTGACCCTATTGCTGCTATGGGTGGATGAATCAATTGATGTCACTAAAACCACTGAAAAGGACTGATATTTAATGATTCATCCATGAAAACCCCAGACTGTGACACCAAAAGACTCCCATTCTACCTAAACCTGCTGTAGAAAACCACAAAAGTTTGTCCGGAGGAAGAGAGTGCTCTTAACACATGCCAACAGAGTGTTTTTGGTGATGTCACTTGATTCATCCACCCCTTGTAACAATAGGGTCAGCCCTTTCAATGCTTGATTTTGCACCATTTCAGCTAACTATTCTTTCCCTTCCCTTTTGCATCATTAATGAAATCAGATTACATGTGATCCTGTTGCAATAATAACAAACCCGCTCTCAGAAGTCCTCTTAAATCTGACTGTTAACTGTGGTTTTGAGGGTGGTATGAAGTCCTCTTTCTGATGATTTATCTACGGTCCCTGCCTTGTACTAATGACGGTCTCCCTCTTGTTTATTTATGGGGCTGGCCTTTAGAGTGATTGTCTGGGGGGTAGGGCTGCATCAATCATCTGACAAGTCGATAGTAAGCACATGCTGTCACTTCTTTAAAAGTGAAAGTGAAGTGATTGTGATACAGTGCAGCACAGCACACGTGCACACAACAAAATGTGTCCTCTGCTTTTAATCCATCACCCTTGGTGACCAGTGGGCAGCCATGACAGGCACCCGGGGAGCAGTGTGTGGGGACGGTGCTTTGCTCAGTGGCACCTCAGAGGATCGGGATTCGAACCGAAAACCTTCTGATTAACCTTCCTTAACCGCTAACCCACCACTGCTCCGTAGGAGATAAAGAGAGCAAGAGAAAGCATGAGAGAATAATTCTACATTCACTTCCCATTAGGTCGCATTGAGACCTGTTTATGAAATCAATATGTAATTTTATACACTGATCAGTCAGAACATAATGACCACCTTCATTACTTTGAGCAGCTCGGACACCAGTGATGCTGGTTTCTTGGACCATATTTGGTAGGTCCTGACCACTGCAGACCATCCACATGACCAGCAGTTTCGGAGAACCTGGGATCCAGTTGTCTTGCCATCACAGTTTGGTCCTTGGCTGACTCAAATACTTGCCCACCCATTGCCAAGTGCCATTTTAACAAGATAATCAATTAAATGAGCCACTGATGTATTATCATCACTGATTAATAGGGTCAACTTTAGGAGTCTAGATTAGTCTAGATTTATAGCTTTGGAGACAAGAGAGTAATATAAAAACCAGACCAAAAACCAGACCAAAAAACAAAGTGGTGCTTCCTTATTTTTAGGCAGAGTACCAAATTTTAGCTATTAATGCCTGTTTATGTCTGTCTGAAAAATGACTGCCTAAATGTTCTGTTAATTGATATAGGAAGAATACATCAGCTCCACGTTTAATTACATCATACCAGTCAATATTTTTTGGAATCCAATTGAAAGCACAAAAAACACATGCACCCTACTGTATACTTGATACTGTGCTGTGTGATGACTTCCATTGATATTCAAGTTCCTCTTGAAGCTGGTGGAAACATTGAAGGTCCTGAACACAACCAACACAAGAACCCGCTTCCTAGCAGTGGTAAAGTGAGGACCGCTGCATTGCATTCAGCTATCTCTCCCCAGTAGGACAGAATGTATATGGCACACTGCCGCTCGGCATGCTGGGAGCAGCTGACCGTCAGACTGTTCAGGCACTTCCTGTCCAGACATGCCAGTCTGCTCATGTCAGCAGGGTTTGGGGGACAGGCTGTGCTCACTAAGTCAGATTCAAGGCTAAAGTGTAACCAAAAAAAACCAAAACACGGCTTCTCAGTGAGTGTTTCTGTAATGAGGAGGTGGTGTCTGTGTTTAATAATTTGTGGGTCTGATGACCAGGGCTTTGCTTTGGTCTGTGAGTGTGTGTGTAGTTGTGGTTAGTAGGGTTGTATTTCTCGGTGTAGATTATTTGCCTGTACCTTAAATTCTGTGATTGTATAGTTACGTCAGGAGCTACTTTGGTATAATTTGGTGACAGTGTTGGGGAGTAACAAGTTACATGTTACGTAATTTAATTGCAGTTACTGGAGGAAAAGTTTTAATTATATTATTGTCACATCTTAATATTGTAAACAACACCTTGTCTATATATTTAATAATAGTGGGAATCAGGGGAGTGCTATTTGTGGACGTTGTTAATTGAATGTGATGAGTCGCTGGTCCTGGCATCTAACCTGTCTGTTCGGATGTTGGAGCTGGACTGTCCCCGTGCTATATCCTGCCACCAAAAGCCATCATTAAAGAGTATGATGTGATTTTAGCTGTCCAGGACTTGGCTTACAATATGTCAGTGTTTCCATCAGGTCATAACAGTATGTGGACCAATGAATCAACTGCTATTACCCACAAGCATACATTTTGGATTCAAAATTAATGATCAGAAATAACATAGATAAAATGTTAGACAGATAAAGCTGAACAATGTCACACGAATTGAAATACATTCAATTCGTGTATGTAATAGTGTATTAGTGGTATATTATGTGTGTCTTGTGTTTGTGTGTGTGAGGTTGCTGTTTTATGAGATGCATTTTGCTGTGTCTGCTTTAGGTTCTGGACCTCTTAATGACCAACAATTAACTGCTGGTAAGAATGGCAGAAAACCTGTCCATGGTTCATTAGTGTGTGGTCATCCCTATGAATCTTCATTTTGCTTTTAATTAGGGATTGCTCTTTCTCTCTCTTTGTCCCTTTTGTATGTGAGAGTGCAAAATAATGACATATCTGCAGAATATTATGACATGTTCATAATTCCATTTAAAAAAGGATTATAGAGCTTCCTTTTATGCATTTACATTTAATTACATTTACATTTATGGCATTTAGAATTGGCATTGGCAATATGCACTACACTTTTTTGTGTTTGGTAAATGTAAATATGTAATTATTCTGTATGAATATTTTAATACATTCACTAATTTATCCATTAGAATGCTTGAATTAAAGTACTGATAATATGCATTTTTGAATGTTTATTATTCCATTAAAAAATTAGCTTCAATAAAAGCTTCTTTTGAGGCACTACAGATTTTTTTTTATTTCTTTCATAAATGAAAATATGTCATGACTCTAAATGAAAATTTTTGAGCATTCGTTAGTTCACCCATTAGAACGTTTGAATTAAAATACTGATAATATGCATTGTTGGCTTGGTTGTGGACCTTGTCCACTGATATTGGTCCATAAATACTGGCCACATTGACAGGAGGGGTTTAAATCATCAAGAATGAGGAGGACGTGTGTGCCTATTGGCTCCTCACGTTTGAAATATCATGAAAGTTCATCTTCTGAAGTATTGTTTCCTGCTTCTGCTTGGTTGAGGGTGAATTCTGTGGTGAATTTGACAAGGAGAAGAAGTGCTGAGAATTCACCAAGTCTGTTATTAAATATGAACAAAACCATGACTCAAAAATGAGCTACTCTGCTTCTCTTTTAATCTTTTTCTCTCACCATCTTAGTGTTTCACCTCTAAGTGTGAACATTAGGTCTGTAGGCTTACCATTTCTGTAGTGGTACAGCTCTATTTCTGCAGGGGCTGGGATGAGTTCTCACCTCGTCACCTTGTCTTTGAGCTGTGAGCTTGACTTCATGGTGAAAGTGTTATATTCCTAGCGCGTGTTCAAACGTAGCGTGTCATGTGTATGTCACAAAAATGGAAGCATGTGACATGCACAGTTTAGAAAAAGTAAGATTATGAAAAATGCACAAATCATTACATAAAGCCATAAATATTTGGAACTGATGTACTTTGGATCAAGCAAACCGAAGTCAAGTCAGCCTGAATTACAGTGCCATGCATTGAGCTCATCCTCTGTATTTACATAAAAGGACAATTTTCTACATGATGCACAGGACATTTTTATATCACATGTTACTTTAACTAGAGAGTCCCCATAACTAGAGATCAAAGCTATGAACAAGTGTGACATGTATGTAGTACTTGTCGTGCTTTACTGCTGGGTAGTTTAATATAAAGTTATGACAAAAGCCATACAAGCGGTTTGGAAACATGCTGGGACACCGAAAACTATAAAACAATACAATTCTGTGAACACTTCAATAAAATAATGTGTAAGCAATAAAAATTAGACATTGCGAGAGGTAACCATGTTTCAAATGTCTACAAAACCTTCAGTTTTTTTAAATACATTGAAATTAAATGATGTTCCACATTATCTTAGTACCAATCTTAAATATTAGGTCAAGTAAAAGTGCAAATATTATAGATTTTTTTTGCATTTTGGTTTCAATTTGCAGAGAATCACCCAAAATAGAACCAAATAATATACATGGCCGTGCTTTTAAGATAAGTGAAAAAAACTGTAAAGCATGAAGAAAAATTAAGAAACTGTAAAAAAGTTTTGCCCTTTTTTATCTTACCTAAAAATGAGCCTGCTCATGCACAAAGTGACAATGCACAAGTACATCATTGCAGGCGTATGTCAATAAAATAAGTAATTCACCTCCAACTGGCCCACGGCATGGAAATCAGACCTTTGACTGGAACCCTTCGCCTAGGAGCAGACTGCACACTTGTAAAGGGAGGCATGATGTCAGACCCCAGCAGACTGACCAAAGTTGGCAACCCTGCCATGAATCCCTGTCTCTGTGTTTTCTAGTGTAATGTTTGTGAGAGGAAGGTGTGTTTATATGTTGTATATTTTTTCTGTGTAAATCAAGTGTGTGTGTGTAGAGTAAAATGTTTCTGGACTTATTCAGAGGCTAAATATACTCGCTCTGTGTGTGAGAGAGAGTCTGTGTGTTGATGCTTGGTAAGATTTTCCGTGTTGCAGAGCCAAAATTGCTTGTGAGCACACTGACACCAGTGTGCATCTGTAGAAGACCGCTTCCAGACAATAGAGAGCAAGAAGAGGACGAAATGAAAGAATTATACTGTTATTCAGATTATGGAAATGTTCATCTGAGGATGGTGGCCCTCACTGGAAATTCTCTTTATCATATTTAATATCATAGCCATCAACACCCATTTCCCTTTTTATCATTTATCAAATAAATAATACCCAAAAATACACACATTTTCATTCCCACACAACAATGGCATGCGGGTAGTTACTTCCTCCTCTTCATGACTCAGTTTACTTGCTTTTAACTCGATCTGTGTGTGCATGATGTATACCGCTTTTCTTAGCCGTGCATAACCATGCAAAGTCCCCTTTATACACACTCACACATCATTAATAAACAGTTCCAAACATCTGATGTCTTGACGGGAGTCTCCAACTTTTCTGCATTTCAGTATCACTCCAGTTTCACTCAGATTGTGTAGGAATCAGTAGCTTGTTCAAAAGTCATTTCCGTATTCATGGTTGGACACAGACTGTTCCATTTTCTATGCATTTCCGCACAAACTCCTAGAGGAAAAATTGTGGTGAAAACAGTGCTATAGCTTAACTTTATGACCCATTTGGCTGGCACAAAGGCAAATAAAAGGTTACTCCCGATGTTTCTCCTACCTCATTTACTCGAACCCGCAACCAGACAGACACAACCAGGCCCTAGACTCAGTTCAATGTGCCATCTTCATAGATATGGAGATATAGACATAATGTACTGTTTGGTTGCTACCCTAACTTACCTTCTTTAGCTTTAACTGTATGCTTTGGTCAGGGATCGAACCTGCAACCTTCGGCTTCCTTAATGCATGGTCAGGAACAACCCTTTCTCAGATCCTGATTTGTTGACCGTTTTCTCCATGTGCTTCCACTCCATGAATATTAACAACATTTACTTCATTAAAGACTTTTAATTCTGTTGTCATTCACAGGCATCTTATAGTAACACATAAAAAAATGGTGGAATTCAGTCAATAGCAATGCACAGTCAATGCTAACTGTGTATGATTACCAACAGTATTATTGCAACATATTTGTAATAAATGTGTAAAATGCTTGTGGCAGCAAGGACGTGAAATTAAAACCACAGTCGGTCACTTGTGCTATTTCGGGGACGCCGGGCCCGGATTAGACAGGATGCTAGCGCTTTAGCGGCGTGGCTCGCCTGACCCCGGCGTGAAACGGCCCTTTGTGCGCTGACAGCCCGTTGCGGCATTCCTCGGCATGTAAACAGAACCACATGACACACTGCAGAGGACAGGAGGCCGGAGCTTAACAACATGCGCTTTCATGCTCACCACACACACACACACACACACACACCTCACTGTGTACACCTAAATACTCCCATTATCAAACACACATATGCATCTACACACCTACGTATACACGGACGAGTTGGACCAGAGTTAGGTTTGAATGAATACATTTTTTAAGTATTTGTGTATGCTTGTTTGTGTTTTGGGGGTATCTGCTTTGGGCCTTTCCCATGCTGGAATGTCCGCGTAACGCACAGCCCCCAGGTCTGTCTGGCCAGCATGGACAGCCGTTCCCACGCTGCTCTGCTCCCTCAGTGCTAAGGAACACAAAAACAGAGAGCACTGTTTGTATGTGTGTGTGTGTGTGTGTGTGTGTGTGTATGTGTGTGTGTGTGTGTGTGTGTCAGTGAGAGGATTGATTTGCTCTTGGGATGGGATGCAGAGGTAAGGATGTGGATGCGCCTAGTTTCTGTTTCCAGCGTTGGCATCCTGTAACAGCACCTGAATTTCCAACACACACACACACAAACACACACATACACACACAGACATTGTATATGTGCCTTGGAATGGCCCTGTGGGTGTGTTTGTGTGTCTGCTGTTGAATGTTTGTGTTTTCATCTCCCTATATGCTCCCTGTAATTTGGCAGCTTGTTGTATATTTATTGCATCCCTACATGCAGCAGGGGATGCTAATATATATGCACGTGTGATGTTTTTTTTTCTTCATTTTTAAGTGCTTTTAAAATGTATAAATTCCATCTAATAACAGGCCTGCCCTTTGCCTCTGCCTGTGTGTATGTGTGTGTGAAATGCTCATTCCCTCTCTACAGCTGGTCTCTAAAACTCACCCAGCGCTTACAATTACACAGCAACTCTGCCCTTGGTATAGCAAGAACTCAGACTGCACTGCACCTCCATCGGCCTGCTCTTTATCTCTCCCTCCATTCTGGTCTGGTGGTCTGGCAGCTCTGCCCAAATCATGTGTTTTTTGTGTTGCCCACTGATCCTCTTACTTGGTGACGTGCAGTGGTCACAGAACCCAAATGTTTCACCCCTAAATGTCTGGTAGATTTTAGTAGGATTTTTGGACATCTGTGGAGACTCAATGAAGACAAATTTTGGGGGAGGGCTCATGGGGGGGTAATCTGGGGCATTTGGGGATGTGATTTTTCTGCTGGGTTTTTAGATGCTGTCAGGTTAGTTGTTATGCCCTCTGGCAATGCACAGAAGTACAGATGGAGGTTTGCTGTGTGTGGGGCCAAATGCCCTTACATCAAGAAGGCACCTGAACAGTCATTAAAATGGGGACATTTTGCTACTCCCAAAAAATATTAACCCTTAGATAAAATTTGTACTATGGTTCTCTACCCCCTACTTTTGTATAAATTTTAATCATTATTATTCTTTTAAAATATGTTTCAGAATACAGTGCAAATAAATAAATGGTTTTCATTATTGCTGTCATGCTGTCTGGACATGGCAGGAAGGAGGTTGGTTACGATGGCTGGACATGGCGAGGAAGAAGGATGCATATGCACAAGGGCTAATTACAACAGTTTAATAATAAACACAAATTGTCCCACAAATGTCATTTCATTTATAGCATAGCATTCATACATATACATTATTAATGTTTTTATATGGCAATATAAAATTTATTTGGCAATGTAGGTTTACAGTCCTAGGTCCTCACAAGGATGTTAAAGTGTTATAACAAGTTCAATAAAAATATAAAGAGAAGGCAAAGGAAAGAGTGTACCGGGCATGCACAACAAACGGTCGAGAAACAAAGATGTATGATCTGCTTGAAGAGAAGTGACAGGCTTCAACCTGGAGCACTTTTAGTGCCCGTCATGATCACAATCCCTCATCGCTTTGCATATGATGGAGAGGAAGAGGACGAGAGTGAGACGGCTGGAGAGAAGAAGATGCTCCACCGTCTGATGCTATAAGCTGTCACTTTGATTCTTTGTTAGACCTGAATGCTTTCCTTCAGGCTGCTGGATCCTCTACATTAATGAAGTGAGAATGTGATCAAAGTTCTGTAATATCTCACCTGATTACAAACTCAGACAGTCTGAGGACTCTCTGTTGTCTCTGTGTGGTGGGTTTAGATGAGACCTGTTACATAAGGGTGATTCAATAGGTTAATAAATCTGACAAAATTTAGATTAAATGAGCATGTGAGAGGTTGGTGACCATGGACTCAACATTCCCTGGGGGAGCTGGCATATCCAGGCTGTTTAGATTTTAACTCTGATCTCAATTATGGGAAATCAACCATGCCAACTTACTATAAATGTCTCCCTATGACCCAGTTGGTCACTCTGTGTGTATGTCTACGTATGTGTGTGTGTGTGTGTGTGTGTATGTGTTTGTAGCCGGAGTTATGGGAGAGCTGGTTTCAAAAGATGCTGATATGCAGGCGGAGGGACAGTCCCTCACATTCTCTTTTAAATTCCCTGTTGGGACTAATTGCTCACAGCTTTGTATCTGCAATGCCAATTGCCACTTCCTGTGTGTGTGTGTGCGTGTGTGTGAGTTTGTATATACATGCTTTTATTGTAGAACATGTCTGTGTGTGCTTTTACTGTAGAATCTAGGCTTAATCCATGAACTAATAATTGCATTTAGTGTTTTCTGTGTTGTGTGTGTGTGTGTGTGTGTGCAGGCACGCACTGCCTACATGTGATTAATGTTTGTGTATTTCTCTGTAGAATCATGAGGTGTGTTTACGTGTGCTTTTATACAGAGCCCGGTGAGAAGCAGACCTTCATGTCTATATTTGGTGAACACTACACTCGTCTGTTCGCTGTCCTGTGGGTTGTTTTGCTCTGGCAGCTGATGACTTCTGCTGCAAATGTACAATTTTATTTCCAACAGTCATGTACTATTATTTACTGGTATTGTCAGTAGATTTGGTAACTCAGTAAACTGTGGAAGGATGTCAAACTAACAGGCGAAAAAAAAAAAAGGTCAAATAATTCTAGTCCTACCTATTGTCATCTAAACCAGACACTTTCATCTGCTCCTAAGAGAGTTAAGGACATTCGTAAAGTGTCACTCGGATAAGTACAGTACTTTCTTCAGTGTGTTTTGTATAAGGCCAAACTGTTTTGTATAAGGCCAGTCTGCCCAGCCTCTGATGGGGTTGATGGGGTTGGGACATCCACAAGGGCCCTGATGAGGTCTGTCATATCAAACGCAGGAACTGGTCTGAGCTCTGATCACTGGTTAGTGTGTGTCTGAAGATATCATGCTCACATTTTTGTTAAATATTTGAAACATATATGTTTTTTCCATTTGTAATACATTAATACAATGATCACAATGAATTGTATTATTATTGTTATTGTTGTCATCATTATATTACAAGGCATGTTACAGCTACTGGTTCAGTCCTTAGTAATCTCACAACTGGATTACTGTAACTCCCTTCTAGCTGGTCTACCTCTATGTTCCATCCGACCTCTACAACTCATACAAAATGCAGCAGCATGACTGATCTTTAACCTCCCCAAATTCTCCCACACCACCCCTCTGCTACGTTCCCTCCACTGGCTCCCAGTAGATTCAAAATACTGATGCTGGCCTACAAAGCCAAACATGGAGTAGCACCATCCTACCTCACAGCCCTTATTACACCTCACACTGCACCTTGTATACTCCGAGCCTCCAGTACTGCTCACCTGGTCTCTCCATCGCTAAAGGTAAAAGGAAGACATTCATCAAGACATTCGTCTTGGCCCCTCGGTGGTGAAATGAACTGTCCGAACAGCTCAGTCACTGAGTATACGAAAGCTCAAGACCTTCCTCTTTAGACAATATTTAGATTAACTTGTAACCTTCTTATTGTCTAACTTATGTACAGAATCTGCAACAGAGTGAATAAAAAGATGGTATTCATAGTTGGGGGTCCTAATGAACCAGAACTGATCACTTCATCAATGGTAACTTGAAAGCACGTTGTAAGTCGCTCTGGATAAGGGCATCTGCAAAATGCCTTAAATGTAAATGTAAATGTAAAATGGCATGTGGTTTGGGTCTCACCAACCCAACAATTGACTCATTACTCTGAGCATAATTAGCATTGACGATCTTAGTAATAATGCTCTTCTTACTCTTTTGACTCTACCCTGGAAGCGGTTCCCTCTCCCAAGGTTCACTCCTCAAGGATTCTTAGTTTTCGAGGGAGTTGTGTCCAGAGAGGGTATAAGGATGGGGGGTGTCATCTGTAGTGTCTGTAAAGCTCACTGAGACATACTGCTTGTGATTCTGAGCAATGCAAAAATAAATTGTTGCTGTTGTATTCTTATCAACATGATCGCATGATTACGAAGCTGTCCAGCATATGCCGATATGATTAGAACATGATATGATTAATGGCGAGATAATTGTATTGGGGTATATCATAAACCAGTGTGTTCTCTCTGTTATCATGAGAGGAGGATCTGCCAAGACCCTGGTCTTACTATTATTAATCAAATATTACTCATTGTGCTCCTAAAGATTGAGATGTTTAAAAAAAAAACATCTGCTCCTGAAATTTGTTACCTTTAGGCGAAGGCAGGAAAATTAGAGAAACCGCTTAAAACGCCAATAAAGCAGGAGCTGGGATTTGAACTCACAACCTTGGAGGTTTCAGGCCACAGCATGTGAGGCCATTTTTCGACTAAGAAGTGAACAGTGTGGCATGAAAGTGAAACCGAAGTGAAATGATTGTCATTGTGAAACACTGCAGCACTGCACAAGGTGACTCAACGATATGTGTCCTCTGCTTTTAACCATCACCCTTGGTGAGCAGTGGGCAGCCATGACAGGCACACTGGCTTATCCGCTAGGCCACCACTGCCCAACATGCACTGAGACACGCATGTAATGCCATCACTGGATGTGGACCACCGGGTGTGTGGCCTTTGTGGAGTGTAGCAGCAGCTCAGCTGCATGGACCAGGACCTGAACGATTACCCTGCGGAGCCCTGCACGCGTTCGCAGGCCACGAACGGCGCTCTGTGCAGCAGCCGTGGTTTACTGCGCCCCATCGCTGCGGACACTGCTTCTGTTAAGGTCTGGATGGCCTTTGGCATTGGGAGGCTGTAAATGTTTTGTTTATTTGTCCTGCACACAAATGCTTTGCACAGGCAGGGACGCTATATGAGACGACAGAAGAGAAAATCAGAGGACATGGACAGTGAAAGAGCGCCCAAGTGCTTCAGGCGACCCAGGGGAAACGTCTCAGGCTGTTTTCGCTTTTCTCATTAGTGTCACACCGCAGCCAGGAAGTTAACAAATAGAAGCCAGAAGATGTGCTGTGGGCCCTGTGAGTGTGTTTTACATAATTTTATACGATTTCAGTATTAGTGAGCTGTAAATATTCTCACAGAAACCAGTGGCCTGGGATATTTATGTGTAGCAGCTAGGAAAAGTAGCTCTGGTTTAGATTATTTTAGATGATCTACATTATTTGCTGAGCATTGCAGTGCTTCTCAATGACCAGTTGTCTACAAATCAGTAACAATACATCTATCTCACAGTGTCTCAAACCCAGATCAAATCAAAGCTGGATTGAACTAATCAGATGGACCATGATGCTCCAGTGATATCAAGCTCCCATGTCAAGCGAGAGCATAATCTTCGTAATATTTGTTTTTTCAGAATATCCCAGCAGACCCCCACCTTTTAAAACTTGTTAGTTCAGAAAAAAAGTTTCCCATTTAATCTGTTTAATCTGTTAGTTCTGAGTAACAGTTCATCCCAAATCCCCAGGAAAATCATATTCATTCAGTTAATTCATCCTGTTAATTTTGAAAAAAAGCATTATATGGTTTTCACAATTAGAGTTTTGGGGATTATGTAAGTTTGTCACAAAACTAACTGTGTTCGTGTTGTCCTCAGCTTCACTTGTCACGTTAACAGTGTGCGCTTCAGTGTCAACTTTTACCACCCTGTATATGTGATTGAAACCCAGTATTAAAAAAAAACACAGACATTCAGCAATAACATGGCTTGGAAATCCTTATTGACACATGCAGATTTTACTCACTATTGAAGAGCAGAGCGTACGCAGCCAGCCTTCAAGCTGTCAAAAAGCTTGATTTGCCACCGCCTGCCATGTCTGTCTGTCACTCCAGACTGATCACAAGCCCGTTTTTGCATTCCATTAACACCCATGAATGGTACATAACGATATTTGCGATCTGCATGAACTAGATTGTCACTCTTACAGCAGGGGTGATCCTCCTGGCCAAGCAGCGCTGACCTCTTATGGTCGCGGCACATCCATGATTTTGATGCATATTTATGAAAATGCGAGCACTTTGTCTGCCTGTCTGATCTCGCTCTGTCTGCAGCCTGAAAGCTTTCCCCCACAGCCAGACAACTCTTGGTCTGCAGTGGTGTAATGTCAGCCGTGAGCTGAGGCCGTGGCCTTTGTTAAATGGAGCAGAATGGAGGGTGGGCAGGGGTGACCCCTGGTCTCCAGCACCGCTGCACCATCGGTGCCTGTAAGTGTGTGTGTGCACGAGTGCAGTTTATTTCTACAATAGCTTTAAACTGAGAGCCTGCATAATGCTGTCCAGTTCTCATGTTTAAATCACGAGGTCCTTAATCTCAGAGAGGACGTTTCTCTGGTGAGATGGCGTGAAAGAGCGTTCAGGAATAGGTGTTCATTACTGAACCTGTGATCACCAGGGTAAGAGGTAAATGAGGTAAAGTGTCACATTCATGAGTATCACCAATCATGAAATCATATTTTGTCCCCCCCTTACCCCAGTCTTCAGTGTAAGTTCAGTCATTGCAATTGGCATGTCATTGAATGCCGATTGACGATCGATTATTCTTAAAATCAGATTTATACTGCGTACAGCACAGGCAAACAAGTTATAAACAACTAAATTTTGACACAGTGTCAATTATAAAGTCCAGTTTATCACAGAGTCCCCCTGTTAGACAAAGTTAAATTCACCCTAGTTAGGCTGTCCTGGTTAGGGTACCGGGCCACTGTAGCACCAATATACCACTATAACCACATATTTCAGTATTGGTCGAACAGTGCAACCGTCTGCCGCTGCTTCTGTTTGTTTTTCTCCGAGACACGGAATCAAGCACCCAGACTACTGGCAGACCCCAGTGATCAGACCAGCAAATAAATCCTGGTTCCTGACAACTGCTTAACAAGGACATACCATGAAACAAACCAGAGGGTCACCACAGCCACCTCCACCATTACAACTACAGCTATAGGGATCTTCAAATGGACCATTATGGACATGTAATCTAGACCATGACACTGACTACATCCTGGACTTCTCCAACCCTACAACTGTAGGACTTATTATTATATCATCCCCAACCCTGCACTGACACCATTTGCAGGCTCACTCTACCCTGGAAGGGGGTCCCTCTCTGTATTCTTCAGGGGCTAATTTAGGGGTGTGGTGGCTTTTTCATGGAACAACATATCTGTTCTGGGTACAAACCGGCCATCTTATGGTTGCATGGATCTGATCAGAGTAATTCTATCTTGTTAGGCCGGAGGAGCGACCCGTCCATTAGATAAATAGGTCAGCAGTATCATATTGACCAAAGCGGAGGGTGTGGGTTAAAACCTCCTAGACCAACTGAGGCTACTTCGCCACTGCCCCAGAGGGCTACCCAGCAGAGTCATGGGAGAATCAATCCGATTGATGCACTTCCTGCATCCGCGGGGCAGAACTGGGCTATTGATTACGTGTGTCTGGTTTTAATTACGCCCAGCTAGAGACAAAGGAGATGTCCAGGCGCTCATTCTTACAGATGCACCTGTGACCACTGGCTACCATGGGTGCTGGTGACATTAGAGGGACGGAAGCTGGGGACAACCAATCAGAGCAGGCAGAGTTTGACCCTTGATCTTTGGGTTATTGAGCTAATCTGTCAAATGTGCTTGTGCCTGAGAGGAACTGTACATACATACGAACCCTGAATAAATAAATAAATTTGTAATATTACTGTTTGTATATTTCACTTCAGTGTGTTTATTTGGTTAGTGTGTGTGTGTGTGTGTGTGTGCAGCCCTGTGCTGTGTCATTGTGTGGTATATTTCATTAGGCCGTAAATGACTTCTCTCAGATTAATCCCATTACACACTTCCCACTGCCCAGCAAACACAACTGACTCAGACAAGCTGCACAATTCTCACAGCAATGTGTGTGTGTGTGTGTGTGTGTGTGTGTTATTAAGCTACAAGGTATACAAATGTGTTCTAAATTCATATTTCTTTCAGAAGTAACTTCTGGGTTGACATCAATAGGAAAGTGTAGGAAACATGGTAATTCTCCATATATCAGATAATCCAGCCTTCCCCCCTTTTTTCTCACATTCAGCCGTTTTAAGACCCCGAGGCCACAATTGTTTTTTTGGTGGAAACAGTGAAAAATTGATACACCTGTACACACACTCTAACAGCGTCCACGTATCTCTCCACAGCTAATCGAATGCTGTCCCTGATTTAATTCCTCCTCATTGTCTTCACAGACCTTTTGTCCGAGGATGGAAAGAAATGACATAGTGGAATAAAAAAAGTGTTTAACAGTAATGAATAATAAATAGTAAAGAATGACCTTCCTGAAGCCTTATTTATTTTTTCTTTCTTTTGTTCTGCCTGCTGAAGGACAGGTAGTGTATATGCCTTATATCACATTATTTCAGACACTCTAGTCAATAGTCTCAACCTTTACTTTTCTAATTGAATATGGAAAGGCAACCAGGAGAAGTAATGCAGGATTAAAGTCACATGTAACAAAAATGAATGTCAGGTTATGGTCTTGTATAGGACATACACATGTGTATGATGCAAGGTGAACTAATGGCAAAAACCAAGAATGGCAGAAGTCACCAGAAGTCTCTGAAATGAATAAGAAGACAAAGTCATGGGAGGTGCATGATCCAATCGATCTTTAAAATGACGTAATTTGCGTGTCGGGTATCTGGCAGACAGGGCCGATCCACTGTTGGGCTTAGCTGATGTGGTGTAGTACGAGATCTGCCTGCCACTGCAGGGGTGGAGAATAAACAAAAGTTGAACAACTTTTGCACAGGATCCGACTGCAGTGCAGAACAGGTATGGGTAATTTATTGCCCATCCCTACAATAAAGGAAATTGACAGTACTCCCCCCTCAAATGCACTACCACCTGGGAGTGCCCACGAAACGGTCCATGAAAGGGGGGAGAAGTCCATAAGGACGAGTGGCGGTTGTCCTGCACCGGCAGCGTCAGGCCCGGGCCAAAGCACGGCTCGTCCGTGGGGGACCGGCGTCCTGTCCGCCGTCCGCAGGCACCGTCACTCCGGTCAGTCTCCGGCACGCCCCGCTGGAAAGTTCGCCGCCTCCCTCGTCTCGGTTAACGCCGGGAGCACCTGAACTGCACGACCGGTCTCCTCGACCCCACGGTAGCTTTCCTAGGCCATCGAGGTCTGGTCGCACGGATTCGTCGGTACTCCCCCGCCTCCGGAATCGCCAGGGGGAACATGGACCGCGTGACAGGTCCTCTCGACCCCACGGTAGCTTTCGTAGGCCGCCGAGAGTCTGTCACGCTTGGGGAACTGATAAAAACATGACGTGGATCATGGCGGGGAACTGGCGATTACCGGAGGTGCGTCGCTGGAATCCGGACAAGACGTCGGGGGACGTCCATACATGGAACCTTGAACATGGATCTGTGGAGAAGACGTCCTCCCGACCATCCACGGTTCCCTGGATCTCAGCAGGGCGTAGATCGGCTGCGTCCACATGGTCGGGTCATTCTGTCACGGGTGGGCTGGACATGGCATGAAGGAGGACGCATTCGCACGATCACAGGACAGGGGTTTAATACAAACTTCACGAGACAGGGGAACATCTATACGCACAATGACCCGACGGCGAACAGACACGTACAGGATAGTTATATACAATTATATAAATAGAAAGCAGGTGAACACGATCAGGGAACATTACATAGGACAAACATGAAACTCCGGATCTGGAATCAACCCCTGCCGGTCCGGATCATGACAGAGATGTATATGAGGTGTATATGAGAAGTTCCCTGCTGCCTCCTGATTGGTTGAGAGGGTTGCAGGCGTGGCGATATGAATGTGTTTGGGGGCTGTTTGTGCCTGAGGCAGGCCTCTTATTGATGGGTCTCTTCTGGTTTTGGGGGCAGTCAATGCGCCTGCCCTCGGGTGGCTGGTTTGTGATGATGGAGAGCTCAGCAAAATACTTGCATTTGAGCTGTGAGAGTGAATGTGGGATTTCTGTACATTTGTTCTCAGACCTGATTCACAGAATGAGTCCACTGAACCCAAATTATGTTCTGTTTTCTCAGTTTTTTTTAAATTGTTCACTTATTATAACAAGGTTAAATTGTCTTATCAGATTTTATTTAGTACTCTTTTTCATCAGAACTAAAAGTACATGCTGTGTAGGTGAATTATTTATTTAGAAACCTATTATGATTTTTGGCCTTTTCATTAGTTTCATGAAATCATATTATGTTTATTATTTATATTAAGGTTTTATGTTTAACCATGAAAACCATGTCATTAATACTGTTCACTGCATTTAGTTATGTACCTGAGACATCATTTGTTTCTGGTCTCTGCAGTATCTGGCGAGGGTTAAACGTGAACTGTGCTGACAGCTCAGGATACACACCACTACACCACGCCTCTTTGAATGGTCACAGGTAAGCAAACACTCAAACACACACTCACACACACATGTGAGCAGTGGTAACCTCAACTGAATATATTGCTATTCATCTTTGTGTAGATATTTTAATTTAAAATATTTATTTCCTGAAGGAAACATTTATGAGTAAGTGTAATGTATATGCAATATGTGTATAATATGCAATATTTTTTTCTCAAAACACAATACTATAATTTATCATTTCATATTGATTTGATTGTTTCTAGGACAGGTTCATGTGTACATATATGATTCACTGCTATAAGATGTCAAATTAAAGCCAGAACCTTGAATTTTCTGCTGTCCCTCAGAGCCCCCGACTCTCATGAAGAAACTGTGGCACATTTCAATTTGACAGTAGAATTCTGGCATTATTTGGACCACCCACAGCTATAGAGTAATATAATTTGGGATGTTTTGAAAAAGATCCACAAAAATATGTATGATTTTTGCTCATTAGTTCCCTCTATTGTTTCCTTATGTAATTCAATTTATGACTGGGCAGTATACTGATGTAAATAGCATGCACTGATATATTTTCAAAAGACAATGAGTGAGACCATATTGTTCATACCAATATACTGTGATATACGTTGCATTATATAACATGTGTCTCTCCTAACTTACCAGCTAAATTAAGGAGAGAGAGAGACATGGCACATATCCATCCACAGATCATCCATTAAGAAGAGCTTGTGTGCAAAAAGAAAAAGAAAACAGTAGTGCTCTTATTTGGACATAAATCAGATTTTACATGGTGCCGTAACACTGAAACTTAAAATAAACCTTCTTATATTTCTTATAATTCATATTTTATCTGCCACATTCATTGTTTCTTAGTAACTACAGGCCCATCTCTAACCTTTCTAAACTTATTGAAAAGGTAGACTGTAATCATATTAAATTTATCTTTATCATATTAAACTCTTATCAATATCAACAGTCTGTATTACACATTCCAATAAACTTTACGAAAAATCGTATAATACTGAAACTGTATTGTACAAGTGCAGTACAACTCTACTCAAACTTCTGCATACTTCATTGCAGCCTTTGACATGGTTACGAATTCCTAAAATCCTCTGAGACATATTAGTAAATTAGACTGGGCCCAATTACAGGGTCTCTGCTGCCTCCTTTATTTCAGAGTCTTTAGCACCTTGGGCCATAAAACAGCTGCAACACTCATTCAAAATGCTGCAGCAAGAACACATTACTCCAATATTTAGATCCTTACATTTGCTTCCTGTTCAGAATTGAAGATTTAACTTATAGTGTCCAAAACTATTAATGGTCTGTGTCCTAAATACACTGCTGACTGCAAGCCTGGGAGATCTCTCAGGTTTGAAGGAGCAGGTAAACCAGTGTTGAAACAAAACATGGTGAAGTATATGCAACTGCCCTTGAATGTTAAAGCCCTGCATTTCAGCCATTTTTATAAACAAGTTTAAACAAGTTTTGCTTTTTGTAGTTTTGGGTTTCTTTGTTATATTATCGCTTATGTGTGTGTCACAGGACGAAGATGATCGGTGTGGTAGAAACAGGAAACAGGACACATTTGCACGACATGGGGATTTAATACACAACAAAGGAACATCATACTGGACTACATACATCAACACAGTCAGACAAACATACAATGACCTAGCGAGGACTAGACACGATAGGACTGCTTAAATACAATCAACAACACCCGCATACAATTTCAGGGACGGGCAGACAACATTGACACCAAAAAATTTCTGGACCGGCACATGGATTGGGAATATCCCAGTCACAATCATGACAGTGTGAGATATGTGTGTGTGTGTGTTAATTTTTTAACCATGGAACCAAAGTATTTCGTCCATACTGGTCCATATCAGTGGTTCATACTGAGAATACTGACCTTGTAGGGAATACCATGGTGCCAAACAGACTTATTATTCTCATGGAAGGGTGTATGCCTGTCATGTTAAAACACAGACTTTCCAGTCAATGGGTTCTGTTGCAAACCTGTCTTCAAGCAAAATAACATCTTCATCTAATATTTTATCATAAAAATTCTTCCCCCTCTCATTTTTCAGAGACGTTGTTTTGAAGTTGTTACAGTATGAGGCCTCCACTAATGTAGCTGACAGCAAGGGTTGCTTTCCACTGCACCTGGCGGCATGGAGGGGGGATATGGAGATTGTCCGGCTGCTGATGCACCACGGACCCTCACACTGCAGAGTTAATGAACAGGTAGGTTTGTTTTTGGACTGCAATGTATTAATTATATGACCACTTCTTGGTTTGCTAAATGAAGAATGACTTTGTTGGCCACCTATGAATGGATCTCCCAATTGGGACAGCCTTCTTTGTCATCATCATAAAATGTGTCCTCTGATTTGTCCACAAACTCAGCCAAACCATCTGTCTGCAGACCCCTGCCTTGTAACCAGCAGATCCTCAGGGCAAACAGGGTGACAGCAACTCACTGTTGCCAGTGCAGCCCTTTTCTTGCCAATATGTATATATCTTAAAATGTTTAAAATGTGACTTAGTCACTCAAATTAATCACTGCTTAATCCACTTAATCCAGGGTCGTGATTGGCAGAGGCCATCCTGGGTCATCAGGACTCAGTACCACAGACAGCTCCTCTCATTTGTTCAGTAACTGCACTACAGTAGCTATGCAGAATCTAACAAGCAATGGCTGTCTGGACCCACCAGCGCTGGCCAAAATTAAAATTGAAAGTGAAGTGATTGTCATAATGATGCGCAGCAAGCACAGCACACGGTGCACACAACGACATGTATCCTCTGCATTTAGCCCATTACCTTGGTGAGCAGCGGGCAGCCATGAAAGGCGCCTGGGGAGCAGTGTGTGGGGATGGTACCTTGATAAAGGGGACCTCAGTGGCATCTTGGCAGTTTGGGTTTCGAACTGGCAAATTTCTGATTACGAGTCCCCTTCTTTTCCACCAATTCCCCCAAATTTACAATGTTCGTGGCAAAAATGCTAAGAAAATGACAAAGCACGGACGCTGAATGCAA
Source organism: Denticeps clupeoides (assembly GCF_900700375.1). Classification (NCBI taxonomy): domain Eukaryota; kingdom Metazoa; phylum Chordata; class Actinopteri; order Clupeiformes; family Denticipitidae; genus Denticeps; species Denticeps clupeoides. The sequence goes on along the minus strand of NC_041721.1, from coordinate 6,459,638 downwards.
TACGGGCAGAACAAAAAGCACATGCTTCATAATACATCTGTCCTCCAGTTCTCATGTTGAGAGCATATTGATCATGAGCTCTGACTGCTGTAAAAAATGAGCTTCGCTCTGTGCTGCTCTAATACTCCATTGTTGTGAGTTTAAACTTGACTGTACTGTGCATTTTGCTGAAAATGGCTCTTAATTTATCAAACCTGGCCCAGGGACATGGCCTTAAGCTCCGAAGGTACTTGTGTCTACGGCGCCACAATTCCTCACAGTTTTAATGAGCTCTCCCCACCAGCAGTCCCTCCACTAATGACTGAGCCGGTTGCTTCTGCAATTACAGTTAATTGATTCTCTGTTAAAGCGCCATTTAAGCTAAAAAAGACAGCGTGTTGAAATGGGTAGGCCCTCCACGGCAGAGTTGTGGTCATAATTTGGGCTGTTGGCTCGATACAGTGCAGACAGTTGATGTGCAGAAGGAAGTAATAGCCCCAGAGAGGCTCAGATACACCGATCCAGAGTGAGACACCTTTGCAGGGTTGATTAGTTAGTCTGGATAATAAAGATCTGCATGTGCCTGTCTCACAGCGTATTGACAACAGGTGTTTATGGGGCTATAACAGAGTGTTAGCATACTTAACAAGCCATTTTAAAGTGTACGTGTGCAACATGACAAAAGGAATAAACACATCACATACTGTGATAGAGATGCTTATAGCTTCCTGAAGTGCTGATGGAGTTGAAGAGCACCGTTTTACACCTGTGCTTTTATATCTTTTTTATGTTTTTAAGACAGGAAAAGACAGATCCGTTTTCAAATATGTATTATTATTCAGTTTTTCAATTGTTTAGTTAGAATTTGAGTCTTGAGGAAAATACAGATCCCATTTCAAATATGTATTATTATTCAGTTTTTCTATCGTTTAGTTAGAATTTGAGTCTTGAGGGAAAGACAGATCCTGTACTTGTCTAAAACTGGATGTAGAGGAACCTGGATGTTCAAAACAGTAAATAACAGAGGTCTGATGTCCAAAAGGGAAAACGTGCTGTCGGTTTAGGATACTCACAACCACCCAGCACTGGGGAAATAAGGCACAGGTGAGGGTGACCAGTCCTCTACTAACAGGGGCACATTACAGCAACACCAACTGTATGCATGTCATTGACTGACGGTGTTTGAACTGGCGATTGACCAGTGCAAACAGAACGGTCCTTGTATTCTACTTCTACTTCACTCCACATAGGTTGCACATAGTTTGTTAACTTCTTGTATAGTTTTCTCCAGCAGATTATTTGCTTTGTTGAGAACCGTTTAACTGAGGTAATGAGGTAGACAGATTTTCTGAACAGTTTACAGGCCACATCCTCTCTCATTACAAGGGTAGATGTGATGTCACCTATAACGATTAAATGGAATGAGTGGGCAAATGTTTTTTAGTTTGCATTGGAAAATATGCATAATCCTCAATGCCTAAAAGTATTGCTTTGGTTTGCATCGGTTTAATTTTGTGGTTTCATCATTAGATTCTTAAAATGTGTGTTTGTGTGTGTTTGTATGTGTGTATGTGTTTTTACTAAAACCCAGTCTCAATGACCATGTGTTGAAGTCATTGCGAACAGCCAAAGCCAAAAATGACATCATTCTGTCTCACAGATAGACAGGTGACACGTGTCTGTGAGAGCAGACACATACACACACATACACACTGCAGCGGACAGCCTGTGCATTACTCATTTTTGAGTTATGCTGCTGCTCTTTGAGTGCTGCAGAACGATCAAGAGAGCAGCGATTAAATCTGCTAATGCATGCGTGTGTTCGTGTTTACTGAGCCTTTGCATTCCCATCAGTCAGAGCCAGCTCTAAATCTCACTGCTGTATTATACACACACACTCAGAAATAAACATAGTGCCTTGACACACACCAGACAGCTGTACATGCATTGTACGTCCTCAAACACACCCACTCACACTACACATTTCCACTTGGTCTGTATAATAGCACACACATAAGACACATACATACATTAAACACATGTTTGTTTGTTCTAAAAATATGCAACACTGGTCACAACTTTTAATGTTATAAAAAAAAGTTGTGGGGACCAGCTAAACATTTTAATATCACCCTGGGAACATAACTGGGAAAATTTTATTTTTTTTTTAAACTATTTATTGTTCATTACTCACCAAACCATATCCAAGAGTACCTTAAAATACCCCTGGATGGACTGCTTGTAATGTGAAGTGATTATTTGTCATACACAGCAGTCAGTACTCAGTGTACTTGATGAAATATGTCTTCTGAATTTAACCCATTGCCTTTTGTAAGCAGTGGGCAGCCATGCACAGGGCCCAGCAGTGCTGTATGAGGACGGTACTTTGACTGTTGGTTCCAATTCAAGTTTCTTAACTGCTGGTTTTAAGGTGTGATTCCATTGGTGTGGCATCATTCTCAGATTCCATTGACTCAAGTGGAAGTAATGCAGAGACTAAGAAGTTTTCACTTTCAGCTTGATCATCCTCCACAGCAAGATTTCAAGGGAAGACCTTGATTGATATTAGAAGAATTGAATGCCGCCAAGGCATGGACCGTCAGCACTCTCATGCCGACAAGGCCATAAAGTGTGGTAGAATGTAGAAGCAGTAAAGGAGGCTTAAAACATATGAGAACACCAGGAGATTGTTGGTTGGAGCAAGGCCAGTGCCAAATAAAGGACAGAACTCATGTTGCAGAGAATCATCACACAAAACCAGTGGAGTTCACTTGCCTGGGACTGTAGATGCAGTGGGACCAGGCACTTGAGCAGTGCCTTGGAAGGTAAGTTGATCCTCCATCTGCATGCTGTGGCTGGAAAACAACGTGACAGATGGAAGCATGACATTTCTTACAGAGGCTGCTGAATGTTTGCATCTTTGGTGGTTCAGAGCCAGCGAACACCAGACAGCACCCCCTGAAGTTATTACTTTTTTATGGCAAGGTGAACAGCAATGATAGTTGTCAAAAAAAAACTTTTTCTATCAGTCCCTAGACTGATCAGTTCGGTTCAACTTAAATAAATGTGGCAGTAACTTGGAACTAATGGGTGTTTAGTGGGTTATTATGGTTGAGACTGGGTTAAGGACATATAAGGAGGAATTCCCAGGCCAGGCCTTCCTTCTCTGTAGTGGGTGCAGGGTGAGGGAAAACAGTGATGTTTCCCTTCATCTGTTTTAAAAGAAAACATTCCACAGATCCCTGTGGGACTCACAAACACACACACACACACACACACACACACACACACACACACACACACACACACATATATACACACACACTCAAGCAATGGAAGCCCCATACAAATATTTCACAGGCAAACAAATTCCCAAAACAGCATTCAGAAATTTGATTGATTTCCCAGAATTCCACATATAAGGAAATGGCTGGTTTCAGTTAAGTCGCAGCAACACAGACCTCAGGAAGTCACATCACTTACCTGACCTCTGCTCACAGGGTGAATATGTTCACACCCCATATCTGCAGCAAACAGGACTGACTGCTAATGACTGCTAAGCATGATTTCACAAACACACACTTAACATACACACACTCTTTGGTACCTGATTATAAGTTTATGTCTTGTTATCTAGTTAAGCAAAGTACACATTGCTACACAGAACAGATTAAAATGGGCCCTCATAAACATAAAAAACAAGCATGTGAGTGTGTGTGTGTGTGTGGGTGAGTGAGTCGGACTTTAAAGAAATTTACTTTGTCCCACTGTTCTGTTCCGTTCCCATGACCTCAATGAAACGCATGGTGAAAAGGTCAGCAGATAAAAATGCAAGTGCAACTGAGATTATTCGGGTAAAGATTGTGCATAAATGAATTCACCTTTACCCAGTCTATTTGTTGAGTGGATTTGGAAGTGTGTATTCTGAGATATATCTTAAGATAGCAGCAACACCTTACATGACTTGAATGGGGGGAAATCGCTTTAATGAACTCTTATTTACTTACTGATGTTGACCTGTTACATTCATAAAAGAGATTAATTACCTGTGGGTAGAGTGGTGTTTTGTCAGTGAGGAAGAAGTGTTTGAACAATGTCTTTTTAACTGAATAGATTCTCATAGCATTTTTTCAAATCATAAATTAACATTAGTGAACATGATAAACAGAAATGTAGAATGGAATTGCTATTAAACAAGATGAAAAAGATTTCTAACATAAAACATAAATCATACAGTATATATAGGCTATGGAAAACACTTAATTTGACAATCAAACTGTTAATCACCATTGGAGATTTTCATACATTTTGTACCCTTACAATTGACCTCACTCACAGCAGCTGATTGTAACAAAGACATCATGTACAGTTGCATGCAAATGTGTAAAATTTATGCAGAGGACACATGTCTTTGTGTGCACTGTGTGCTGAGCATCCTGTAAATCACCATGACAAAAACAATCACTTTTTATTAATGGGTGTATGAGATCACAAGCCCCATGCTTAATGTGCAGATTTGTGCTTTGTGGTAGTTAAAAAAAGCAAATGTTTGAGCACCTGAATACTTACTCACTTATCAACACCCCTATTGGCCTGTGTGTGCCCTGTGGCTGGCTGGCTCCACCTACCTTGGGTGAGTGTCCCAGGGTGTGCTCTGGAAGCTGCGACTTATTATGACCTATATGTCTCCCATAGAGAAACCATAGCTCTATATGTCTCACTCTCAATAAGAAACATGTATTGAATGTATTGATGCTAAGGCTAATTTGGAATATTATCCATGATTATAAAACAGACTTAAAGGATCTTTAGTCAGGCTCACTTCTTAAGGTTTCCGTAGAGTTGAGTAACCCTTACCTAATGGAGTTACGAACAAACAAATTTCGTAAGTTTGTAAAAAAAGATGAAGATGGCCATTGAATGTATTTTCAGATGACTCGTCTTTTGCACACACATTCGCATGATTTTCAAATGTAATGTCATCATGCTTGCAGCGTGTCTGTGTTGCGCCTGTGCTGCGCCTTTTGCCGAACTATCGACAATCCATGGTAATTTGCGCTCGGCCACTCTGACTCCCGCTACCGTAAATGGTTTCCCTTTCTTGCCGAATCTTGCTTCCCCCCCCCCCCCCCCCCTCTCTCTCTCTCTCCGTCTCTCCTGGACGATGAAAGGAGTGTTGTATGGAGGAGGGGGGGGTGCCTTCCAGTGGGAGGGTGAAGAGGCGGATTGATGTTCTGGGCTTTGCAGGCTTCTATTTTAGTCAGGGAATCCTCTGTGTGTGTGTGTGTGTGTGTGTGTGTGTGTGTGTGTGTTTTACCTATGCTCGTCAGTATGCTTGGCTCTCTCCCTCTCCCTCTCACACAGTAAATAGAGAGCGAAAGATCGCAAGAAGGAGGGTGAGGAAAATCCCATCTCCCTGCCTCCCTCCACATTAAATTTCAGAGTGGCTGCGGGGATGAGTCATCGGGACCCCCGCCCCACCTCCTTCTCCTCCTCCCCACTCCTCTTAATGAATGTCAGCGCGCTGACAGACCAGATTCTCGACAATGGGAGGGAAGACACACACGGTCACATGGTCCTGATTGAAGCCCATTAATCACAGGACTGCCCGAAGCAGCTCGACCCGGCTTCGGGGCTTCGGGGGGGGAGAAATATTTGAACTGCAGGAGGCAGAAGTGAGACCAGTGTTTGCATCGATGTGTGTGTTTGAACTCTGGAATATCTTCAACTCATTTTTGGCTCATATTTTGTTGAGGAATGTTTCGCTTCCTGTTCACACAATGGCTCCCTCAGGACAGAAACGGTTTGAAAGTGTTTTGGTGCCAGCATACTTGTGCATATGTGTGTGACAGAAAGGGACAGAAGAATCTTTCAATATCTGTATATCTTTCAATATCTTTAGGGCTATAAAAGTCAAGTCATTAATAATGTCTTGGCACTTCCTAGTTTGACCCTTTTGATCATTCTACAGTGAAACTGCGAATCCGACCCACCTGGTTTAATATATATGTATATATGTATGTATGTATGTGTGTGTGTGCACACACACACACATGCACACACACACTCTGGGTATTTATTATGGGTACATAGTCAAGGCTGTTTCAGGGCACTTTGGGGAGCCCCAGGGATGAGGGATCAGAACTCCCTACATCAGTCCAAACCAGGCCCAGCTCAAGGGTTTGAGGAATCCTGTGCATTGGCCAAGTATGTTAACACGTACAAAGAATTTAATTCCTGCTGTTGGGGTCACTCTTTAAGCAATGGGTCAGTGCTGGCTCACGAAGGGTGATGGGTGAAATGCAGAGGACTCATTTCATTGGGTGCACTGGGTGCTGTGGTGTGTCACGTGTCAACTAATCACTTTCATATATAATTCCAAAAACAATACAACACACAATGAAGATCTTAATGAACCTGATGGTTGACATGTCAGCTTGCTGACAGACATGATCCTCGGCACTGAGAGGTTCTAGTGTGCTGTCTTCTGTATCGTCTGCTAGAGGATAAAAGGCCAGAAATATTGTGTCCAGGTGCGAGGGATATTCAATTTGCTTATACTATGAATTTGAAGTTTCCAGTTGGGTTTGTGATAGATTAGTTTTTTTGTGTGTGTAATGAGCTCCCTTTTAAAAGTGAGCGCAATTCATTAAAACCCATTGAAATGAACCAAATCCACACATATGGCGTTTCACTATGACAGGCTCAATGGGTGCACTAAAATGGTTCAAATGATTAATGCCTTAGCTTAATTTATGAGCTTCATTGCATGGACAGCCTTAGCATTAATTCATATAGGATTTAATGTCTCCAACAGAACCACGAGAAGGAAACCGCCCTGCACTGTGCTGCTCAGTACGGACACTCCGAGGTGGTCTCGGTCCTGCTGCAGGAGCTGACGGACCCCACCATGCGCAACAGCCGTGGCGAGACGCCACTGGACCTGGCGGCGCTGTACGGCCGGCTGCAGGTGGTGCGCATGCTGGTCACCACCCACCCAAACCTGATGAGCTGCAACACGCGAAAGCACACGCCCCTGCACCTGGCTGCCCGCAACGGCCACCACTCCACCGTACAGGTGCTGCTGGACGCCGGCATGGATGTTAACACTCAGGTGAGATGGGTGTGTATGTATTCGGATACGTATAGATGTAGACGTATGGGGATCAAACGTCCACAGAAAGACGTGTAGCTGGTCCTCACGTCACTGAAGTCTTTATTACGAAATAAACAAATAAAGGCTTTGTTATCTGAGTTCGGTCACATGATGTATAAGGTGGAGAAGGGAGATGGACAAATGGATGGATGATTGTGTGAGCCGAAAAGGGTGCAAATACAAATTATTTTAATTTAGCATACATTTTCATGCAGTTGAATTGAATTAAACTCCAATTAACTTAATTAATTAATGTCTCCACCTCTTGTCATGGAGGGTGTCAGCATTATGTGCACAGGAGAAGAGGTCAAAAGATTTCATGTCATCAAATCTTATAATAAATGGGATACAACAAAGAGCTCTTTCTGAGGACTGCACACACTCATCCTGTCAGATTCAATAGATCCTTCTGGAAAACCAGGATCAGCATTAGTTCATTATCTGAAACATGCCTGAGGTTCTGATGGGTCTTGTTGGATGTTTGTCAACTGAGAAGTTCAACACATTCCAAATCTGCTCTTATCAACAGCTGCAGTTCATAATGCTGCATCCTTTCCTCTTTGTAGAGCAGTTACTTCCACTGATGCAGTGTTGCTAAGGTTAGGTGATTTTTGCATCCAGAGCCTTCCAAACTGCAGAAATATCAGCCTTCCCAGTGTGATTCTTAAACCTACTGAGCCAACCATGTGCAACAACTACCTGGATGACGTTACTGCAATCATTTTGCAGAGACGGGATGAAGAAAATGAACCTTTTCCAAGGTGTCTAGTGTTGTAAGAGCCATAGTGAGACTACACTGGATGCCAGCGAATGCATTGTTCCTTTCAAAAGACACTGTGAGCTCTTTCTATGATCTCAGGAACTCAAGAGGGGCCTCAGTTTGTGTGAAAGATTGTCATGCTTAAGTACATTGGGATCCACACAGGCCCATAGGGTGACACCCAATATGGCCAACCATAAAAGCCGGAGATTTCCGCCCCTTCGGAAGCTCCGGCATTATCGTGAACTTGACTTGACGTTGTCCCCCTTTTATTTCCCTTTTCGGCCACTGTGCCATTGTTTATTTGTATTTATTTATTGTTTATTTGTAATAAAACCCCTTCCCAGCACTTCCTGCCTCTGCGCTTCCTTCCCCCGTCAGTCCGAAGTCGTGACACCAACAATGTGATTGTTTCATTTTTGTATGTATTGTGTATTGAAGATATTTCACATTGTGGGGGTCGTGATCCTCATGAGCTGTGGCCTGAGCCTACTTATCCTCCAGTGTGATGCATTCCCTGTGCTGCACTGTCTGGGCTCCAGTTTATTCTGTATTTAAATAGAATATGTGATTTTTTTTTACTTGGACATCTGAAAGAACCAAAATGTGTACACATTTCAAATGCCAGATCAATTTGATCATGTTATGATAATAATTTTTATCTCTCAGTGGCTCCACCCCCTCCTAAACAGTGGACTGTGTTTAAGCAATAGTTTAAACAATTAGATTCTTTTTTTTTATTTATTTGGCATTAATATTTTTTATTGTTCTACACTTAGTGTGTGTGATGGTGAATTCATGTATGTTTGGGAGCACAGTAAGCTTTTCCATTACTGCAGTACAGTGTGAATGAATGTGTGAGCCGTAGAGAAAGAGATGAGGGGCTGTGTGGTGTTTTGCCTCGGAAAGCTGAATAATTGATGTGTTATGAGAGTGAGAGTAAAGGACTCAGGGAGCTCAGAGCCTCAGTTCTTCTTCGTGCCTGCGTGTGTGTGTCTGTATTCATGGAGATTAAATATGTGAATGTTGCTTACATTAAAATGTGCGTTGAAAAATGTTTATTATCCAAAATAAACATTTACATGTTACCAGGAACTGAATGTCCTATGACATGGGAAGGGAATATTTTATTGGTCCTTACATTGGTCCTTACAACTTAAAATAATAAAAATAATAGAATAATAGAATAACAATATATGAATTTATAGTTTAGTAAAATGACCAGAATTTATCGGAAAGGTCTGTGTGTGTGCATAAATTCATGAATAATGTATGGATTAGAGGATTCCCCTGTCATCCCTCCATCCCTGCCATCATCCTCTCTCCTGACAGCTGAATACACACTTCACACAAAACAGCAGCACGCACAAACACACACTCTCCCGTCAGGTCTTTATGTAAATCACACTATCAACACACATTTCAGCTTTTCATTCCTGGAAGCAGCGCTGGATGTTTTCCGGCTGCTCGTGACATCACCCGCAAATCTTGCCGAACAGGAAAGGGAGGAGCCCTGACTTCCTGTCCTGTTCTGAGCGCATCCTGAGACCACGCACCCCCTTCTGTCCACACAGACCTACCCACTGGACCACCGAGACCAGACCACTGTCCCTCTGCAGGCTTGGACCTTCCTGTCCAGTGCCACTTGTGGATCTTGGCGTGACTTACAGTAGACTTTCAGTTGGATGTTCTGGCTGTGGCTGGATATATTTTGGATTTTTGTGATCATGCAGAGGTATGGAAGTGCGTGGACCCCCACAGTATCCATAAAGTGCTTATGTCTGCAGTTGAAGTGGCCTCTCGTTGCTTGTCACTTGTCGTGGGTCATGTGAATGTGTAGTCGCTGCTCGCCGTTGTATGAGTGTCCCTCTGCTGTAATGAGGTGGGAGGAGACCTTGGAGGCTTCACGAGGTGTGGTAGGCAGAAGAGTGCAGTGCTCCCTTGGCTGCCTATGAAATTGATCAAAATGTCTCTCTCTCTCTCTCTCCCTCCGTCTCTCACACAGACAGAGAAAGGCAGCGCGCTGCATGAGGCGGCGCTTTTTGGGAAAATGGATGTAGTTCGCCTGCTGCTTGTCTCAGGTAATTTCCTCAGCTCTCATACAGAATGCGACTATGTCTGGATCCTGCATGTGCAGTCACAACTTGTGTGTGTGTGTGTGTACAAGCCAGTGTGATTCTTCATGTGCTTCTCATTCAGGTCACTCAGTCGCTTTCTGAGACCACACAATTACACAACATCATCCATTGGTGCTTCTGAAATTGGATAACTACAGGCTTCGTCTGTGTATTTAAATCAGATTTTCTATGGTCAAGGCATCAATCCCAATCCCTTGTTCTCATCTGAAGAAAGATGTATGAACATGTTCAAAGTTTTGTGTTTTTGTAACCAGCCCCAACTGAGTGAGGATACGAGATGGTGAGAACAACTGTATATCAACCCAGCTGGTGGTGCATCCCAGCACAGGCTGGCCTTTAACCCTTGGTTTCTCTCTAAAATATCTGTCCTAGAGCGTAGTATGGGAAACAGGGTTGGTTTCCTGTTTCTGCTGGGTGGGAATGTTATGACACATTTTCTTCTCATGGTTGAGAAAATGCTGAGTTCTGGAGTTCTGAACACCAGCTGGCGCTCAGGAAAAGTCAGGTGTGTCCATGTCATGTCGCAGGCCTCATTGTCAGCTTGTTGTGAAGTTGTAGCCATGAACGAGATGTCAAGATTGGACCTGTCCAAAAGGCTCTTCCTCTATTTAAAATATGAGGGTCAAAGGAACTGGTTTTCCGTTCAGGGTCTGAAAATGAACAGTGCTATGGACATTTAGTAAGTTCATTTTCATTTCTTTCTAGTCATAGGGTCACCTCTAATAACTCAACGCTACAGTGTCCTGAAAATGATGCCTGATGCCTATTATAGGGTCAATATGTTGTAGTACCCAATGAAGCCCTTACCAGATCATGACCACAATGTCCCCAATGTCTATAGGGGTACCATACATTTGATGCACTGGGGATCTCTTAAATTCAACACAATTTTATGCAGTGATCAGTTCAAAATAAGATTTTGAAGAGCTATGCAGAAACAGCTTTTGTCCTTTCCTCTTTACGTTTAATGTCAAAATAAAATATATATTTTTAGGAAATTTTGCAGCATAACCTTCTGGAGGTCAGAGTTTCTTGCATCTACTGTACTACTGTACTGTACCACCAGGAAGTGGTCAGTCTCAGATGTTGGTTTCATAACTGAGGAAACCCAAGGCCTGTTGCTAAGGTTTGAACTAGGTTTGCTGTATAGGCTGGATATTTTTCAGTCTGCCAGCTGCAGTTGTTTATACAGTATGTCTGTAATGTGTGTGGTAGGGGTTCTCCTGTAACCTCTATTCTGACCTGTTTCTCAGGAATCAATGCCAAAATCAGAGACTGCCAGGGCAGAACGGCACTGGAGCTGCTGAGGGAGCTGCCAGCCTCCAAATCGCAGCAGATCACCGCACTCATACAAGGTACCTGAGAATGCCCACTCGTTTACACCACTTTGGCACCCATCTCAACTTTTAATTTATTGCAGTTAATTACAATTGCTATAACGCATATCTTCTACTGGTTGTGCCAGATTTTCACTCTCCGCTCTCATACATAGAAAAAAAATGGCTCATCCAGACACACTGTAAATGTAAATGCATTCTCTGAACGCACTTGCTTACTTATCAACCTAAAACAGATGCAAAACACTGTTCTGACACACTCTCTTTCTCCTTCATATAAACATTTAAACACACACACACACACACACACGCACACACTTCTATCTGACTGTGAAGGCTTTCCTAATCTCTTGATTATCCAGAGCTTTGTTCACTGGACGGATGTGTGCTGATTGATAAAAAAAACCTTTTCAGGAAGTGTTTCCACAATTTGAGAACAATAGGAGTCCTCATTGTGTGCTTGTGTGTGCTTTTGTACTTTTGTTTATGCTTCTTTGTGACGATTACTTGCGTGCATGTCTCTTTCGGGGTGTGTGTTCGTTGTGAATTCCTCTACCGAATGAGTGACTGAGAGTCACTGCTGGTTTTTGGCCCCTGTTAGAACAGCGCTGAAGTTACCCGAGGAAGGCAGAGCCCATCTCTCTCTGCTCTGCGTCAATCTGGATGGTGCTACAGCGGCTGCCTGGTCAGTCGGGGCATGGTCAGTTCTGTGCATCTCAGGACAGTACAGGTTGGAGTGCCAGTGCCGTCTCCCTCAGCCGTCTCTGTCCAGCAATCTGTAACTCATCTGGTGTGCGAGTCTTAGGCACAACCATACGGCACAGGGTTCAGTATTTATGAAATGGCAGGGTCAGGTGTCACCATCTTGGATTTGAAACAATGAAAATACTTTCAGTATTTTTTTTTTATTAAAATAACATGTTATGATGGACAGAGGACATGCCATCACCATTTTATAATTTTTTTCTACATCTCTTACAATGCTGCCAGCGCTCATTGCACCAATTTACATTGTTCATACCAGGGGCAGTGGTGGCCTAGCTGTTAAGGAAGTAATCAGAAGGTTGCCGGTTCAAATCTGCCAAGTTGCGACTGAGGTGCCACTGAGCCAAAGCACCGTCCCCACACACTGCTCCCCGGGTGCCTGTCATGGCTGCCCAACAGTAATGATTAAAAGCAGAGGACACATTTTGTTGTGGCACCGTGTGCTGTTCTGCAGTGTATCACAATGACAATCACTTCACTTTCACCAACAACATAATGTGACAAGGTGCTGCCTGACTGTAGCATAATTGCATGGTGGTGCAAGATGGTGTCGGTGTGTTCCAACTGCATATATAATTGTCTTTAAACGATTTGTAAATGACATGACAATACATTGCACTATAAATGAAAGCCTGTGCATGTGAGGATGGATGCAAAACCCTGCAACATCACAGCAGGCTATTAATGATGCAAGGGGCACAGAGTCATGCCGCCGGCCTGAACAACAAGCGATGTTTACAGCCGTCTAGGAATCTGATTACCAAAGATAACAAAGTAATAACTGAGTGAGATCATATTTTCTGCCTTGACATTTTGTCCATTTTTATGCATTCAACACATGAAAACAAGTTGCTGCTTCATATGTTAAATCCACTTCCAGCTGCCAATATGTTATTCAATTTTAATGACTTTACCTGTCATAATGGTAAACCATGTATACAGCCGGGGGGGGATTCGGATTACCAAGGATAGAATATCAAGAAGAGAGATGCATTTACTTTGTACATGAGTTAATGGTGACACTACACTGAAATGTGCAGGTTTTCTGTAGCACTCAGGTACAGTCCAGATAGAAATTTCCCTTTATTCTTAGCCCTCTCTCTGTCTTTTTGAGGAATCCTTGCAAGGTTTCCTTTGTGAAGGTGTAATCAGTTTTTGTCATTTCTGTCTAGAGTAATTCAGTATTAAAACATGGAGGGATAAAAGGTTGTATGTACATCCTGGCACCATGTCCTGTACTCGAGAAACTCTGCTTCAACTGGTATGTATTTACCATAGTGAGTTGAGACAGGTCACCTTTTGGGCCAGTAGGCATGTGCACGCAGAATTGGGATGGCATTTTCAAAGATGCCGTAACTCACTTTAATTACTTCATTCTTCCTTGACTGAAGCAGTCACCATAGTATTGGACATTGTAATGCATTTGGATTTGATTTGACACTCGCTCTTGATCTGTAAAACTCACTCACTCACCATAACCACTTAATCCACATCCGGGACGCCGGTGTTGGTGCCCGTCCCTTGGATATAAGTTGACAGTTAATCATGTGTTATCTTAATACGCTATGGTGTGAGTTGATGGGGTCGGAAGGTTCCTCTGTGTCAAGACTGGGGGTCAGATGGGGAATGAAGCGCAGGCACAGGACATTGGTAACGCATGTCCCCGTCGACACCGTCTGCGGAGGTACTGTCTGAGCATGTGCAGGCCTGTCTCTGCTGGATGTTCCCTGACTGCCCGGGGACCCACACCACAGGGTTGACATGTCCGGGTGCGTGCAGCCGCTGCCACTGCGTGCCCCTTTTTCCGTCTCCGGCCCTGGACCACCCAGCAACCAATCAATCAATGTACCACAGGGCTGTACCTTCCATGTCTCCTGCATGTCTTCCCCAGAGGGTTGAGGGCTTCCCCGGGCTCCTGCCGGCTTGGCCCTATTTGAATTCGCATGGATGAGCAGGCCCTCTCACTGCATGTCCCGGCTGGCCCCTCCTGCCACCCTGGGGACTCGTTGGCATTCCATTCCCCTGGAGGCTGACCCAGGCTGGATAGCCATATGGTGGATGACCAGAAGGGTAGTGTGGGTGACACACAGACACATAATACACACATACAAACAGAACAGAGAGTCATCTGGCTCTGGTCACTCCATGGCATCCCCTGGAGGTGGCTTTAGAAGCATAGGTGACAGGAGCCTCTCGCCAACAGTTGGCTCTGTTCCCCTGGGAAGACATCTCCTCAGCACTGGTGTTGGTGGCTGGCATCTGGCTGCATGTGGAATGTGGATCATGGATGCTGGTGGCATCTGTGGACATCTGTGGCTCCACTAGCACACCTACTGATGTTGGGAAGCATTTGCGGTGAACTGGAGTTGGACACTGTTAGTGCATGCTCATCAGGCCCTGCAGTGGGCAGGGTGTGTCACTGCAGAAGGTATTGGCAGCGTGGGTGGGGGTGGCGACCACTGGTTGCTCCATTGGCATGCCCGTAGATATAGGGGGACGTGTGCGGTGAGCTGGTATTTGTGGCTGCCGGGTGGCACCTCAGTGGCAACTTGGCAGTTCGGGATTCTGATTACGGGTTAATTTCCTTACCTGAAAATCACTGCCCCAATTAGTTTGACCACCTCCAACCTGAGGTACTTGTAGGTGTTGGTCACCTCCAACCTGAGGTACTTGTAGGTGTTGGTCACCTCCAACCTGAGGTACTTGTAGGTGTTGGTCACCTCCAACCTGAGGTACTTGTAGGTGTTGACTACCTCCAACCTGAGGTACTTGTAGGTGTTGCCACCTCCAACCTGAGGTACTTGTAGGTGTTGCCACCTCCAACCTGAGGTACTTGTAGGTGTTGCCACCTCCAACCTGAGGTACTTGTAGGTGTTGCCACCTCCAACCTGAGGTAGTTGTAAGTGTTGGCCCCCTCCAGTGGGCCTGTTGGAAGGATGACAGTCAGCCATTATTGTTTTAATGGTCTAACTGATGCTCTAGAATAAAATAAAACAGTTGTGCTCAAAAGGAGATCCACAAGAAAATAAAATCGTATTTTCATATGCAATAATCACAACCACCATCATCAAACTGTATTTCTCAAACTTTCCCTGTCCCTCATTGTCCATGATAGAGAGAAAAAGACAGAACTCCAACTGAATGCAGACAGAAATGTCCTACTCCAGACATGCTACTCTTGTCCCACTTTTGCATGTGACCACTGTAAACAGTAAGATTGCACGTGTGTCTTTCATTGTAGTGAAGGTGTATCTGAGACTTCATGCGAGGGTGAGAGGACAGGATGTTATGCAGACAGAACCCAGAGAACATTCCATACAACACACTTGGACAATGATTGTGTTGCCAAGATGGCTGCAAAAGTTTGGAAGCTGACACCGTGAGGTCAGGAGTAAAGTGCTCGCAGCGACCTTGGAATGTGTGGTTTTCCATAATCATCGCTCTCAGCAGGATCTTAAACTATTGTTGCGCTAACCGTAGATCATATAGGCAGCATGCAGAACTATAGTTACAGAAAGACTGTGACTGTTTAATTGCAGTTGTCTTCTGCTCTGTGGTTTTACCAGTCCTGGAATCGTTATAGAGGATTTAGAGGACAAAAGGAGGGAGATAGATGTCAGATATGGAAAGAAGGAGGACAGTGAAGATAAACCCAACGAGAAAGTAAAAGATTATGAAGGCAGATTGTGAGTAGAGAGATTATTAAGAAAGATAAAAGAAATGGGGAAAATTAAATTATAAATGTGATGTAGATAGACAGAGAGGCACAAAGAGAGAGAGAGAGAAAGAGAGAGGGTTGATGCCACAGACATCAGAAGCATCCTATTTCCTGTGTCTGTGTGCAGTGGTGTTCCACACACACACATTATATCAAATAATATAATATATTATATGTCCTAAAGTCAAGTTTTTTTAAATGACCAAAGTCACTTGACTGAATTTGACAATTTTATTTTATATTATATTTTGTGACTACTAATTCAATTAATAAAGTAGCATGAACTTTGTTTTTTTTTTAACACTTACTTTTGGAAATTGATTATCGGTTTCAGTTTTATTTTACAAATGACGAACACATATCAGAATTACTTCACCCTGACGAGCGCTACAAAGATTTTTATGTTTCTCTCCTACCTTGAATGGATCACTCCTTAGCTCACAACAGGGGGGGGGGGCATTCCACTTCATGCTGAGTTCACTAAGACGCCTGTCTGATTATGTGTTGCATTAGGGTAAATCTAATCATTATAAATCTCTCCCCCCAGACCACATGATGGAGGACTGCAATAACCAGAGTCTGATAGACGAGCCGGTTCGTCACTGCCCCATACCAAACCCACGCACCTCCGTCTCATCTCCAGCTGCCTCACCCTCTCTCAGACACAAGAGTAAGTGTGTGTGTGTGTGTGTGTGTCTGACTCCCTCTGCTTGAGTTCCTTTCTGCCCTAATTGATAAATCCCATTGTAGTGATCCTTGCTAACTGAACCTTGCTTCAATCTATCTGACTTGTTTTGTAAGTGACTCTGATACAGGGCAGTGGTGGCCTAGCGGCTAAGGAAACGGACCAGTAATCGGAAGGTTGCTGGTTCGAATTCTGAGCTGCCACTGAGGTGCCAATGAGCTAGGTACCGTCTTCCACACTGCAACCCGGATGCCTTTCATGGCTGCCCACTACTACTCACCAAAGGTGATGGGTTAAAAGCAGCATTGTGTGCACCGTGTGCTGTGTTTCACAATGACAATCACTTCACTTCATACACCTTGAGTCCATTCAGGAATGCAAAGTGCATGTTCCATCAGCTTGTATGGGCAAACATCAATACTTCCGAACTCGTTGAGCTATGTTGGTGCTGACAGCACTGAACTCATTCTAATGCGTCTGTGAGGAGAGACGCCCGCCTTCTGCAATGACTGCAAATTCATGCGCTCTCTAGTGGCAGACTGTGGAATTTCAACAATCATTTTCCAGCCAACACTGCCTCTAAAGGATAAAAGCAGCAGTACAATCATGGCCATCTCCCCTGTGGTGGGTATTGTGTAACTGTTGAGGTCTTTGTGCTGAATCTGTGGTTCATGCATGCTGCCAGTGCTTTAATTATCCTGAACTGTGTCGATGCCCAGAGTGTGCAGATCTCAGTCTCACACCTGCACACAGTGCTGTCAGCACCTTAACAGCAACACACACACACACACACACATACACACACACATTTTACTGACTTGCACATGCACAGACACACAGTGAGCAGGTGATCTGCTGGAACTGGAAAGTCTGACCTGACTATTTCTACCCAAGCTGGTTTTGTCCCAATTTTAAAGAAACAGGCTCCCCATAAATTGTATATTTCTGTGTGTCTGTGCGTTTTGATGTATTGATGTTTACATTTACATTTATTGCATTTATCAGACACCCTTATCCAGAGCGACTTACAATCAGTAGGTACAGGGACAGTCACCCTGGAGCAACTTAGGGTTAAGTGTCTTGCTCAGGTACACAATGGAAGAAAGTGGGGTTTGAACCTGGATCTTCTGTATGGTTCATAGGCGAGTGTGTCACTAAGCTACTACCACCCTGATTTTGTATTTATGGCAGAATAGTGTACTTAGGGACCAGAACTGAAATATGCTGTAAAATGATGTAGACCTGACTGCAATAGCTGCAAATTCTCACTGTATAAAACTATAACAAAATATATCATGTAGTATTCTTGACAAATAAAAATACTAACTAGACGTGAATTTATTTAATTGCGGTTTCTGTTTCCTGTATCTCCCATCTGGTCACACAGATGACGTCACTTCTGCAATACGCAATCGCGGCATTAATTACATATTATTAGATACTTTTGATGGGTGAACAGATGGCTGGGAGTAAATGATGAAGCGATCTTTGGACGCACTTTCTTTACAATGAAATGGAAAAGAAAACAGACCATGTGGTCGAAAAACATGGAGAAACATCAGAGCGTCTTTCCTGTCTGGAATGGATGTAGAATATTGTTAAGTCAATAACAATAATATAATAATAATCTTTTTTTTTAAGGTTAGAATTTAATTGCATTACTTAAAGAAGAGACTTAAACACAATTGTCATTGACTAAAACTAGACTAAATATTCATGGATAATTCTGACTAATATTGGCAAATATTGAATTCTTGGACTCTTGCTCTTCTGAGGTATGAATGAGCAGTAGGAGCTAAAGGATTGGTAACTGCAACATCAATTTATGTATCATGCAGATGTTGTTCTTATTTTGCAGCAGGAATCCCAAGGATATCTGATAAAAGTACAAATGAAGCACACATTCATTGAATAGGGTTAAAACACTGAGGTCTTGTGTTGCACAAGTTGTGTATAAAGCTTAGTATTGATTAAATTATGAAGTCGTAATTGGAGCCTTGACATTACTAATGATCTCTTTCACTAAGTTATATGCTAATCAGTAGTTGTTGTAGTGGAAATTGCAGTGTGGTGTCTTTCCATCCACCCACATCAGATTACAAGGTTTAGGACATTGTAGGACATTAACGCATGGATATATTATGCATATATTATGGACATATTATGTAAGAAACAGATAATAGCACCACTTGCTGTGGTTGACTGCAGTATTTACTGTGGCTGACAGACATAAATAGTAAAAGTGATTGTTTTTGTGTGTACTGCAGCACAGTACACGGTGCACACAACAAAATGTCCACTGCCTTTAACCCATCAGAATTCGAACCCGCAACCCTCCGGTTACAAGTCCACTTCCTTTCCTGCTAATGCATTGTGTTGTAATACCAACCATAAAGGTAGTATTTGGAGAGGCAAATATTTTTGTCTGAATAGACAAAAATATTTAGACATTGTATATATATACAAAATATAATAGACATTGTACTCATGGTGAAAAGTCTGGAAAACACAAAAAAACTGGACATTTAGTTGTCAATTCCTCTTAGCGGTAAATGTAACGCAATACATTGTACATAATTGGAATGTTTTTTTTGGTTATTTTAATTTCACTTGTCTTAACAACTTTATTTGAAATAAATCATATACATTTTCCCAATGTCTTGTAATATAGGTGGTAGCTGCTTACTAAATTCTTGAGTCTTTTAACATTGTGCATTATTATTACTATTAGTATTTACATATACATATATGTAGTAATATTTGAAGCAGTTGTATTATTATTATTATTATTATTATTATTATTATCTGTAGTAATAGATAATAATAATAATATATATGAGGAGTATTTCTATAATTTTCTGATTTATGTTGAATGAAGATAAGTGGTTTGACAGTGTCTGTAAATTATACACTGATATCTTTGTTTACCCCAAACAGTTTCTCTCAGATTTTAATACCTGAGGATTTTGTACTTGCTGGAGAGTATAATATGGGCCACAATTTTTTTTTACAGATGAAATATTATGGCAATTTGCAAGAGACGACCTTAGTAAGGTTGGAATTGTTGTTTCTGTTTCCATAGATGATGCCGTGACGGGGGAACTGTCAAAACTGCTGAATGACATTAAGAAGTGTCGGGATAAGGACATTTCCTTTGAGGAGCTGTGCCACGCCATCTCCTCCCACTCCATGGAGAGCTTTGGTAGCGGACGGGCATCTTCCGATGAAGAGCGCAACGGGACCCTCAGCAGGACCAGCAAGGTGGGCAATACTATAATCACATGGTGATGTACTTTATATATAAGCACCACTTATGTGTCCACTAAACATTATTTACATTACATTTACAGCATTTACCAGACGCCCTTATTCAGAGCGAATTACAATCTGTAGTTACAGGGACAGTCCCCCCTTGCAGCAACTTAGGGTTAAGTGACTTGCTCAGGGACACAATGGTAGTAAGTGGGATTTGAACCTGGGTCTTCTGGTTCATATGCGAGTGTGTTACCCACTAGGCTACTACCATCATTTTGTGTATCATGGGCATATAAAGCAGTGATTCTGAGCAAAACGTAAATCTGACTTAAGGACCTTTACACATTAACACACAATGCTTTAGTATTTATTAAACCAAATACTGTGAACAATAGAAAGCAATAGAAAGACTCTGTGGGCATGGACAGTTCAAGACTGTGTAGAAACTTGTTCAAATTGCTCCTGGGGGGCTGAATTTGCTCTGCATGATCTACCGCAAGTTCTGCATGGCAGAATGGGCTTTCCTCCACTTCTTCCTTCTCACCTGTGGGGGGCAGCATTTGCCAAAATAACTCAGCCAGGCTAGGGAGTACTTTGTTTATATAACCATGTGCATTTTTAGAACAGACCATTCTGAACCTTTTTTGAGCAGATCTGGTCATTGATGTTGTACTGCGGCGATGTGTCTCTCCTTGAGACCTGTGTGTGTTTCAGCACATCAGATCGCTACCTGCTGCAGAGCACTTATATAAGAGTACAGCAGCACATACTCTCCAGGGGAGTGCCTGTGTGTTTGTGTGTGTGTGTATCTGTATATGTCAGCATGTAGGCTTGTTACTGTAAAATATATGTAATTGTGTGTGTGTTAATAGAGAGAAAAAGAGAGAAGAGAGAAAGATTTGTGTGACTGTGTGTGGGTTGTTGGAGTGTACATTTGTGGGTATAGATTGTATTGCTATATTTGGACACTCTGGTACCAGATTTATGATGTATGGTAACTAACCTTCAGTCCCGATGTGGCCCTGGTGTTATATTATGGGGTGCAGATACCAGTTCTGTTGTCTGTGAGAACAAGCTCATCCATCATGTCCTGTTCTGTTGACTGGTGAACTGGACCTTTGTTTTAGCTTTGTGCTTCATACAGTGGCTTCATTACGTGAAGCTATTTTAAATTTATTACAATTTAACAAAAATTGTGTACATAAGAATACACAGCCTTTGCAATATCATTCAAAAGTGATGCACTTTACCTCTACTGCAATGACTGGATTAGTCAAAATGTGTTGTATTTGGGAAAGTTTTCTGAGTTTTCTTCTGATATCTGAATGGGGAATCAGTAGATAATGCCAGCCTCTGTTCCCACAGCAGAGTATAAACTCAACATGTATCTGACAAGGCCTCACATGGTATCAGTTCTTTGTGCAGATCCCTGTCAGACCAGAGATGATCAGAATTGCAGAGGGAACCTGCTCTGAAGCCACTATCGCTGCTGAGCACCAGTGAGCCTCTCTGGAGAGAATGGCTGTTATAATCACAGATCTTCAGGAAGAGAGGGGCTACGGAAAAGGGGCTGGGGAATCACTGATGCCGTTTCAGAAGGGCCCAGACATATCTGCAAACGCAATATTCCAAGTGCACCAATGCACACAAACACACAGCTTCGATATTTAACACATGCTGCCAGGTGTTCTACAAGTTCCGGGAGCTTCACCACATCAAGCTCCCCTGCTTAACTCGAGGGAATTCTAATGGCCTGATGTAATTATAATGATCTGGTTATGGGGATTAATTTATGACTGAACACGCAACTGCTTTGCAGGCTGAAAGGGCGGATTTATAATGTGCAGTATGGATAGTGGTGTGAGTGTTTATGCATTATTAATGTGACTGGTTAATGAAATACAGTGTGAGTTGACCTCAGCTCATTTACTGTAGTGAATTTGTGTGGTTGTTGTTTGTCTGAGAACCAGGTGTTGAAGTTCTGGGTTCCTGTCTGGTTTGCAGTAGGTGGTTTTATGCTGTTGTGTCAGGGGCATGCTGGTCCTTGCTGAACACCATTTCAATTTCATCATCTGCAGCGTAGAGCATTCATGAAGCCCCGCTGTAGCAGCTGGAGATCCTGAGGATCTCTGAGACACTAACACACCCGCCCTCACATGAGCACACACACACACACACACACACGCACACATCTGTGGTCTGTTAACACTTTTAAATTGGAATACTAAATATTGAAATTCAACTGAATGAAGCTTTGAATCACAAGACAACTATTTTGCTAGATATATACAGTATGTTATGGTGTCAGACTTATGGTGAAATTGTCCTTTGTTTACTGAAGTCAGATTATGGTACCACCTTGTGTCTGATGAAGTATCTGGAATCAGGGTTGGAACTGATTCCAAAGTCAATAATCGAAAAGTAGATATTTACCACCATATATTTCATACAAATATTTTAGCTGTTTTCTGGAAGAATATTGTACACACTGAAAAGAGCTTTCAGTCTGAAATTGTTCAGCTTGTCTACACATATATAGATTTGTTTGTAATGTGGGGATTGTTTAGAAGTATGGGTGGTAGTAGCCTTGTGGCTAACACTCGCCTATGAACCAGAAGACCCAGGTTCAAATCCCACTTACTACTATTGTGTCCCTGAGCAAGACACTTAACCATAAGTTGCTCCAGGGGGACTGTCCCTGCAACTACTAACTCTAAGTCGCTCTGGATAAGGGCATCTGATAAATTATGTAAATGTAAATGTAAGTATAAAAGGTCTTTGTCCTTTACAATGAGCTGATCAGTGATTTGCACTTAGTCGTTACATATACACATGTGGACAAAATTGTTGGTACCCTTCAGTCAATGAAAGAAAAACTCAAAATGGTCACAAAAATAACTTGAATCTGACAAAAGTAATAATAAATATCTAAAAAAAAAATCTATGAAATTTAACTAATAAATGTCAGACACTGCTTTTCAACCATGCTTCAACAGAATTATTTAAAAAAATAAACTCATGAAACAGGCCTGGACAAAAATGATGGTACCCCTAGAAAAGACTGAAAATAATGTGACCAAAGGGACATGTTAATCCAAGGTGTGTCCACTAATTAGCATCACAGGTGTCTACAATCTTGTAATCAGTCAGTGGACCTATATATAGGGCTCCAGGTAGTCACTGTGTTGTTTGGTGACATGGTGTGTACCACACTCAACATGGATCAGAGGAAGCGACGGAAAGAGTTGTCTCAGGAGATTAGAAAGAAAATTATAGACAAGCATGTCAAAGGTAAAGGCTATAAGACCATCTTGAAGCAGCTTGATGTTCCTGTGACTACAGTTGCACATATTATTCAGAAATTTAAGATCCATGGGACTGTAGCCAACTTCCCTGGACGTGGCCGCAGGAGGAAAATTGATGACAATTCAAAGAGACGAATAATATGAATGGTAACAAAAGAGCCCAGAAAAACTTCTAAAGAGATCCAAGGTGAACTTCAAGCTCAAGGAACATCAGTGTCAGATCGCACCATCCGTCGTTGTTTGAGTGGAAGTGGACTTCATGGGAGACGACCAAGGAGGACACCATTGTTGAAAACAAATCATAAAAAAGCCAGACTGGAATTTTCCAAACTACATGTGGACAAGCCACAAAGATTCTGGGAGAATGTCCTATGGACAGAACTTTGTGCCAAGGCACATCAGCTCTATGTTCATAGACAAAAAAATGAAGCATATCAAGAAAAGAACACCGTCCCTTCTGTGAAACATGGAGGAGGCTCTGTTATGTTCTGGGGCTGCTTTACTGCATCTGGCACAGGGTGTCTTGAATCTGTGCAGGGTACAATGAAATCTCAAGACTATCAAGGGATTCTAGAGAGAAATGTGCAGGCCAGTGTCAGAAAGCTTGCTCTCAGTTGCAGGTCATGGGTCTTGCAACAGGACAATCACCCAAAACACACAGCTAAAAACACCCAAGAATGGCTAAGAGGAAAACATTGGACTATTCTAAAGTGGCCTTCTATGAGCCCTGACCTCAATCCTATTGAGCATCTTTGGAAAGAGCTGAAACGTGCCGTCTGGAAAAGTCACCCTTCAAACCTGAGACAACTGGAGCAGTTTGCTTATGAGGAGTGGGCCAAAATACCTGCTGAGAAGTGCAGAAGTCTCATTGACCGTTACAGGAATTGCAGTGATTGCCTCAAAATATTAAGTTAGGGGTACCATCATTTTTGTCCAGGCCTGTTTCATGAGTTTATTTTTTTTAAATAATTCTGTTGAAACATGGTTGAAAATCAACGTCTGACTTTCATTGGTTAAATTTCATAGAATTTTTATTTATTATTACTTTTGTCAGATTAAAGTTATTTCTGTGACCATTGTGAGTTTTTCTTTCATTGACTGGAGTGTAACAACAATTTTGTCCACGTGTGTAGTTACATTTTCAGGAGGAGGACACATCCAGACACACAATTCATCTCTGGTGCATCTATAGGTCCAAAGCTGAACTCGCATTTACTGCTCATATGGTCCAAATCTGGTACTGTATGTAGATTGTAGAGGTGTGAACCTTGACTGGTCTCACAATTCAACTATCAGTTATCAATGCCTTGATTATCGATGCATCAAGATGCATCCCATCAATTTTTCTACATTACTTCACATTATGTTTTAAAATACATCAGTGAGATATGAGTTAAGGCCTCATTCACATGCATGTCTGAACCAGGCATTTTTCAGGTGAGTGCAGACTGAATGCCCAGCATTTTTATGCTCCCGCCAGAAAATGACCAAGCAACACGACGCATCGATTATGAGATTCATTTCAACATCCTTTGTAGATTGTAGCTGGAAATGCCATGGAACATCCTCCTGTAATATAAAGGAAGACTGCAGAGAAAAACAGAATAATATATTTATTAACAATTCTCTTAATCTTTGATGTTTAGAAGCCATTTAGGGTGAATGATTGCTCTGTGCACCATATTTGTTTTTTGTAGTTTGCAAACCAGATTGAATGTGTTTCTGTTGTAATTTTGCTCCTATGCAGCGCCCATCCCCACCTCTGGCCCCTGCACTGGAAGAAGATGAGAAGAGCTGTGGCCCCACCGGCCTTTGGGAGGCACTCACACCCTGCAATGGCTGCAGGAACCTGGGCTTCACAGGCCTCTCTCAGGTACACCTTTATAAATACTCTCAAACACAAAACACCCAACTATAGTGTTCCTCATTTATTTGAACTTTATTTAGCCCTTCCCACAGGGTTCTACAAATTAAGATGCTTAAACCCCAGAAAATATGAAGCTGTATCCCTCAACACTTGATTGCAGCTTATACTACTCTCATTTGCTCTTATTTTACCTTAAGTAGTGTATAATTGTCAGATCGATTAATGGCCTATTGGATATCAATGCAGCAAATGTCGTAAGGTTTGGAAAAGTTATCTTTGCCTGACAAAAATCCATTAAACAAACATTCAGTGCACTTTAGCAGTACTAGCAGTAGCTGCGCTACAGTGACTATGCACACTTGGACTTTTTAAACTTTTCATACATTTTGTGGCATAAGAGAGTGTGAATATAATATTCTTGAAGTTGAAGCATATGTTTTAAAGGAATCTGTGGCAATTTGTTTGCCCTTGGACCAGAATGTGTATTTGTTTAGCCTGTGTAATGAATCAATTTTCCAAATATAAAACAATTCTAAGCATCTGTTCTCATTCAATGTTTGAACTGTATTGGAATGTATGGCCATGAAAGCTGTCAGTATTGGAATGAGGGCCATTATTTGATTGTATTAAGGATCCTACAAATGCAAAGATAGATTCATATTAAAATAGTCAAGTGAACAGTTTTTGTGAACTAAGGAAAATTTAATATAAATACAAAACCAGAAAACTACATAAACTAGCTTAAAATATATATATATATGCAGCAGAATGAGCCTAATGAATTCATATTAATTCATAGGGTGGTAGTAGCCTAGTGGGTAACACACTCGCCTATGAACCAGAAGACCCGGGTTCAAATCCCGCTTACTACCATTGTGTCCCTGAGCAAGACACTTAACCCTAAGTTGCTGCAGGGGGACTGATTGTAAGTCTCTCTGGATAAGGGCGTCTGATAAATGCTGTAAATGTAAAATGTAAATATGGTTAGAACAAACCAGAACCAAGCTCATTTAACTCCATCTACTATCTCCACCCTTCAGTAGAAAAGTAGAAAAATGTTTTGGAAGGTTTAAAAAACTTGAATAAATGTTGAATATTATAGGAATGTAACATGTAAAGCATGTAGGTGTGAAAAAAGCATATAGGGTGGTAGTAGCCTTGTTGGTAACAAACTCGCCTATGAACCAGAAAACCCATGTTCAAATCCCACTTACTAACATTGTGTAGTATCACTCCGGATAAGGGCATCTGATAAATTCCATAACTGTAAATGGGTTCCCAAAAAATGAATGGTAGCTGTTAATATTAATCTGTTTGCTTAATGCAAAGGCCCATCATTGTTGAGTCATAGTTTGTTTTGACCACAAAGTCGGTTTTTATTTGTGGCACAATCAATACTCTACCTGATTCAACCGAGTCAAACTCAGCTAAACTAAAGAGATGTGACTTTTAAAGCTCTTTTATAAAAGGCAGACATTGTCACTACTCAATGTTTAACCAATACAAAACCAACCATTCAGACATTACAAGACACATAACAAGACTGGTCTGAATCAGTCACAACAATATAAACATATGAAAATACACCCACTCGGCACTTTACAATGTTATAACATGAGACATGCTCATGTTACATGCTAAACAATTGTCACTCTTGTGCCGCACACATAAACACAAAAGATCCCAGACAAGCCCCCAAACATGTATAAAATCGAGGTGAATTATGGAACAAAAGGACACCACTTACCTCCAGGCCTAAGCACAAAACAGGATCCTGGGCCTAAAACCTGAGGCGTCCTCTGTCCTCCTTAACTTCAACAGGTCATACAGAGGAAATCCTCAAAAAAAAAAAAAAAAAAAGAAAACCCCAAAATTTAAATGTGCATCCAAAATTAGATAAACTAACTGTGAGGAAAAGATACCCACCTTGGGAGGAAAAAACAGAGGCCAAACTGGGGAAGATCTGAAATCAGATTGACAAAGTTCTGTGGATGCAGAATGAAACATCTCTACATTAAAGAAAGAAAGTCCAGTTGCCATGACTCAACTTTCAGACAGCGTTTACTGTTATTAATACTGATATACTTATATAAGTATTAAATTATTTAGGGACATTTCAAGAAGGCAGGAAAAATGCAATGGTTAACTGCAGTTAGATCTATTAGGATCAGAACAGCAAAAAAGAGCTTGTCTTTAGTAATGCTACCTATCAAATTACCTTGGAGAGCTAACAGTGGCATTCCTATAGGAAGGCTACTGGCCACCCCTAGAAGTGTCTCAATTTATTTTTTCCATGGGAAATGCTAAGGCAACAATCAGAAGCATGCCTACTGTGTGTTAAGATGGGGAATGTCTGTGCGCTTTCCATCAGAACAGCTGGATGCTGTGACTGTTATAAACAAAACTCATTTTCTCAAATGCTGCAAGGTTGAAGCAGTTATCTGAAATAAGGGTAAACCTAAAAAAATATACAGGACGTAGGCCTTCCTGGATTTCACTTGGTAGATTTTATAGATTTTTTTCCTTTCTGGTCAATAATTATGGTTGCTCCTGGTATTGGAATGCCAACTCAATTAATTGAAAATGTGAATAAAATAATATATATTATCATTGCTTTACACTGATATATAGATTGAGTTACAGTGCACCTTATTGACAATAAGTTTAGAAAGGAAAGTTAGGCTCTTGCCACACCTCTCTGTCTTGTGCCTCTCTATGTGGGTTAGAAGTGCATTCAGCACTTTGCTTTGAATATCAGTGACAGGGACAGTCCAGCTGTCACTCATGCTGTTAGGCCCTTGAGTGGCAGGAGGCGTCACCATGCTTTTCTTTTTCAGTTGGTATGACTTCAGTTTTTGTATGTTTGTCTTTTTATTTATGTTAAGACCCATGATCCTTGTGGGAATGACTGGGGGTACACGGAAAAATACTCATTTCGGAAAAAAAGGTGATGGGATTAAAAAAGGAGTATAAATATAACATTAATTTTGTGAGGTTAGGATTTGAAACTCAGATCTTAAGATTCTGAAAATGTCTGTATGTCTGTGTCTGCCTGTATCTGCATGCCAGTGCTTTCACCTGATTTGTGTGTGTGTATGTCTATACTTTTAATTATGAATACATTTCTAGTATATGTGTGCCTTTTCTGACAGACGTGGGTGGGCTTTCACCAATACACAGATGCATTCTGGGCAAAGTGTGCACACGAGGAAAGCCCCCCACCCAACCCCAATCGCCTTGGGACAGGAAGTAAAGGACGGCTCTCCACCCACAGCTTCCATGTGAGGAGATCACCGTTGCCAAGGCAACGATGTGGCAGGGATGGGGTGGGCTGTGGGGTGGAGGGATTTTCCTCTTCACTCCGAGACGCTCGACTGTGTGTCTCGCTAACAAAGTTGAAACTTTGTCATAGCTGGTCCCCTGAGGAGACAGTGCACCTGCAAGGTTTGCTTGGTTGCTAGGAGACACAAGATTCATAAAGTGCAAGGCGTGGGACAGCCACCCACCTCACACTGACGAATCAGAGGCTTGCTGGAGTCAGGTGCGTCAGAGCAATGCGCAGGATGCCTCTCTCTACGTTCTTTTTTCATCTTTTTCGGGTTTCTTAATGCCATGTTTTTTCAGCATTGACGCGTGAGCCATTTCCTGTCTGCAACATGGAGCGCTGACCTCACTTGCTCCTCGTCGTCCTTGTAAACCCATTGTAACTCTTTACTGCAATCAGGTTCTTTGGTTGAAAGGCATTGATAAGGTTTAGAAGATTTTTGTACACCACCCAACACTATTCACTTGCTGGAAGTGGAGAATAGTGTTATAATTTGCTGCTTGTGTAGCCTGGTGGTGCAGTCTCATACAAATGTATATGATTGTGAAACTCCTCATTTACTCCATCCTGCTCTATTTTTCAAAATTAAGCCAAACAAAATGGAAAGGCAATGCTGCAATGCACCAGTAACAAATCTTACAATGCACACCTACATTTTGAGAGGTGCACATTAGGCACCTTTCAGCCCTAATATAACATCAAACCATATAATAAACTCCAGAAGCAGCAGCACATGCAAAATATGAAACATTTGAAGAGGTCGACTTTATATTTGTATGGGAATGTGGCAAAATCCTCAACAGGGGCCGCAAATATAACTGATTCATTGAGAAAAACAGTTAGCATTAATTTCCTTCAGAATTAATTTACTGTGATGAGACCATTGCATCACCAAGGCTAGAGGTCTATTTTAAGCCATGGGAGTAACCTGGTAACCAACAAGGTAAGAA
The DNA here is from genome assembly GCF_900700375.1 of Denticeps clupeoides. Lineage (NCBI taxonomy): Eukaryota > Metazoa > Chordata > Actinopteri > Clupeiformes > Denticipitidae > Denticeps > Denticeps clupeoides. Next base: position 6,430,398 of record NC_041721.1, on the reverse strand, counting down.
CCCTCATAAGCAGGTATCCTGTGCTGCTTGTGTGGCTGTAGCAGAACTCTTTAACAGTGTGCAGACTTAAATCCAAATTTCTCCACATCCCACAGTTACCCTTACAGGTGTTGCCTGATCATTACATTACAAAAGTAAGAAAACTCATCACATTTTGGATTATAAACACCGCATGTACACTATTGGACAAAAGTTTTAGAACAGTCAAACAGCACTCTGAAATTTACAGCATAGATATCATGGAATCCATTTGTTAAAATCCATTTATTCTAAACTCATCAAATTAGCCACCTTTGCAAAAAGAATGGCATGCACATAAATTTGTTGCACTTGTAGGTTGCTTTGGATCCATATATTTGGATCCATCCACTCCATATTTTCAAACCCACCATCTCGTATTAAAAAATGGGATGTTCTAAAACTTTCAACTGGCAGTGAGCATCATAACACCAATTCACATCCTCAAACAAGCTGGAGTTAGTTCACATTCTATACCATCCTGCCATTGTCATTCTGCCCTTGTTGTTCTGGCTGATCCACTCCAGATATGTGCAGAACACCTCAGGCAAATGTGTCAAATCAGATACTAACATCAGGTCATGCTTATGGCGGAACCATATAGCATGTTAAATGTGAGCAGCAGAGAGCGAATGGCATTCATGTTCACAATCATCGTTTGTGAAATGATTCACTCAGATCAGCATTTACAAGTACATGTTCTGCATTACACCTCAAGAATGTAGCGAATAAAGAGCGAAGTCACCCAATCTGGTCTAAAACATGGGTGTTTAGGTACCCAACCTGCAACTTCTGGCCAACACCAGGCAGTATTGACCCTATTAAACTCAAAATTCTACAGAAATCGAACGAGAATTGCTGGTGTCTTCCTCTTGTAAGTCGCTTTGGATAAAAGCGTCTGCTAAATAAAGTAAAGTAAAGTAAAGTATTATGCTGGTCTGTAGGAGGCTTGTTCTTGCCAACTTGTTCTTCACCTGGCTTCAAGGCCTGCATCCATGTGCACATTGCTCAGAGCACATGTCCTACACAGGTCATTTTTTACGAGTTGTTCATTCGTCCCTTTTTATGTTCACATGGATGACATTTACAGATGGTGTTATGTTTCCTCTGTGGTAATCATACACAAACGTTCGGTCCATAAGGATAGACACGCGCACACACACATTTATTGTTTATGACTAGCTAACCTTGAAGAGCAGCTCCTGCAGTTCCTTGTCACCATACATGCTTGTGACTGACTGGCACAGTTGATATTGTTCTGATTGCTTCCGACCCTGACTGATCTTCATTTGACATACCGCAACGTTCAGCTCAGTTTGACTATATTTCACAGCTAATTCTCCAGTTTTCGGTGTTTTGTCGAGTGTAATGTCACTGGGCTGCAATAATAGCTGTTACGGATGTGATTTAGCTTGCCGGGGTGGGCCAATCAACACAGGTATTTAATCTGTTTATATAGATAGTCACATGTAGCAATCTTCTCAGTCCCTTCAATTTATGGACAGGCTGTTTTAAATAGTCACCCTTTTTTACTAGGAACCGGATGGGACCCAGCTGGGCTTGGTGACTCCTGGGTGTGGGAGAGCTGTTAAGAGGCCACAAAGTGCCTTGTCCCCTTGTCATACGACTCCTCTCACAGCCTGTAATACAAGGTGCTTAAACATTAGTAATTTCTGTAAGAACGCTTTATGTCTAATGGGATTAATTTTACTGGAACGCCTCCACCTTCAGAGACAGGCTCAATGTGAGACTCATGAAACTTGAAATGACTCAACCATGCGTCCTTGTAATGGTTGTAAATATCTGGCTTCAGTGCTAAAACACCTAAAGTGAGAAGTCTGACCACACACATGCACACACACACACACACACACACACACAGATGCATAGAATAGGAAAATTTATTGGCAGATGTCGAACAGAAAAAATAAAATACAGCTACCTATCTTGGATGTGTGTGTTTGTGTGTGTGTGTGTGTGTGTGTGTGTGTGTGTTTGTGTGTGAGTGCATGCGCATGAATGCACATGTGAGCATGTGTAGGAGGAGTGGTAATAATGATGCAGTCCTTGATATTTTACTCAGAAGAAGCTGGCAGTGCTCTGCGCCTTTCGAATGACTCAGGCTGTTGCCATGGCGACACCTCCCCTGACAGTCAGACTGAAGAGGCTGAGGTGAGGAGTGCGTGTGCTACAGCATATGGCTAAAGTAGTGTAGGTCTGACAGCCAAGGATGGTCTGAGCAGGTGCACCTTTGCGTGCGTCTGATGTCACTTCCCGTCTTCCTCGTTCCACTCAGTCATCAACATCTGAAAAGTTCGCAGAGCACAGAGTAATTTAGCATCGAATCAGCTCCATGTTCTCTTTAATATGAATGAAGCAAAAAATATATAGATACAAATCGCTCGGCTCTCATTAGGGCTTGCTGTGTTTCGGTCTAATTACATTCTGTCTCACTCCATTGTTGGAGGCTGCAGAACTGAGTGAGTGGTGTCCATCTGTGTGCATTAATTAGTGCATTTTTTTAAACAAAAACTCTTATTATGAGCAATAAGGAGCATTATGAGCAAAATGTTTTGGGAAAATGTCATTTGGGGGAATATGGAAGCGTGTGTGAGTGTTCCCCAGATTCAAAATCCACGAGTCCTCAGAAACCGTGTAATGAGAACTGTGCAGCTGGAACACAAATGCTAGATTTACTTTTTTATTTTTTTATCTGAAATGTGTAAGATCTTGCCATCTGGTGAATTGATGCTATCATAGTATTCACCAGAGAGCTGCCCACCTCTACTGGACAAAACAGGACATATTTTTTGCATGTGCAGAACAGATTGGGCAGCTGGCGCAGATTGGCTACTGACAGAATTTACATTTACTTGTTTCATTTACTTCAACTCAACCCAGCCATATTGCGGTCAGGCTGATAGTCAGTTGTACACATTTGCTTGTGTGTGTGTGTGTGTCCTGTTGTAGGCTGGCAGTACATATGACTATAAAATTGAGCTGTAATGGATAGTGTGTGAATTGTTGATTCAAGTGTCATCATCCAGACTGTTTATGGCATTTTATGTTATTGCTTGTTGGACATGATGTTGTTGCAAGTGATTTTGATATAAAAAAGTGTGGTACCTCCATCAGATAATCAGTCCTTGCCAGAACATAGCGATTAATGTTTAGTGTTTTTGATGTCTCAATCAGTACAAGAAGATGCAATGAAAGCAAGAAAAGCAACAAAACAAAAGCCATAGCCAAAATGTATGCCTTAATCTTGGTGTTCTTAACCATAAAACATGTTAAAAGGTTCTGTTTCTACATGGACTGGTAACCAATGCATCATGTGAAATGGTTGTGGGTCATGGGGGCATTCATCTGCAGTTGGAAAAGCTAACAAATAAGGACAGATTTTTAGCCTTTTTCATACTGTGTTTGGTTCCTTGTATTTGGTGAATTACGTTATTTAGATTTATTTCGTATTATTTAATCTCTGACAACTCAAATGAGGTGTGAGTCATCCAAACATCCAGAAGTTTAGCGCACAGCAGAGGGTGATATTGGTTTTAATTGCATTGATTTATTGTTTTATATAATGGATTGTGAACAAATCTGCTCCAGTTTTTACATTTATAGAATTTGACGTTATTGGAATTGTAATTATTACAATACTATAAATAAATATTACATTAGTATTACTCTATTAAATTTATCAGTATAAAAACTTTAGTTTATATGATATTAATTATTTTAATCACCTAAACCACTGTAATAGATGGAGTGAATAATTATAGTGACATGTAAAGTAAAACAAATGAGTTTTATGGTTTGTACCTTCTGAATATCAAATGGGTAGTTTGGTAGTTCGCCTAGTTATATATCTCTCCTGGTTCAGGTTGTGGTCAAGGTTGTACTATGGATTGCTTGTTGTTTGCAGCTCTATACAGATGGATAATCACTTTACACCTCTGTAGGAATTATAGCAATTGTTGCTGAGATATATTTTGGGTATGTCGTTTTCAAGCAGGGAACTGTGAAAGGGGTCTAGGGTGGTGGGCGGTACCCTCAACATGACTGACGGTAGGTCATGATACAATATAGGGCTGCAACGATGCATCAATTAAACCGTTTTTGGCAGCGCATAATGAATTGCATGGCCGTTTGAAAGTGGATTTTTTGCGTAATTTATTTGCATGGTCATGGTGCAGTTAAAGCTGTAACGTTCTTGAGTAATTTTTATCACACTCACTCCTCACAGCAGTTTTCTCACATACTTTGGAGAAGAGAGCCTTGCCAAGGAAGAAAACCCATTAATGTGGTGTAAGGCTAACAATGAAAGCTATCCCATGTTGGCCAGGCTAGCCAAGTGGGCCAGTGGTGGCCTAGCTGGTAAGGAAGCGGCCCCGTAATCAGAAGGTTGCCAAACTGAACCCTGAACTGCCAAGGTGCCACTGAGGTGCCGCTGAGCAAAGCACCGTCCCCACACACTGCTCCCCGGGCGCCTGTCATGGCTGCCCACTGCTTGCCAAGGGTGATGGTTTAAAGCAGAGGTCACATTTCGTTGTGTCACCGTGTGCTGCAGTGTTTCACAATGACAATCACTTCACTTCTTACCTCTGCATCCCTGCCACAACAACACCATCTGAGCAGCGGCTTTCTGCAGCAGTCAACATAGCCTCAAAGAAGAGAGGGAGCCTGAGCCAGGAGCATGTGGACATGCTCACATTTTTGCATATCAATGCAAAGTGTCTGAACAAAGGGAGTGAGAGAGAGTAAGTCTCTGTGTGTGTTTGTGTGTGTGTGTGTGTGTGTGTGTGTGTGCGTCTGCGAGTATGTGCGTCTGTTGTGTAGTGTAGAGAACAAGTTCTGACATTCAAACAAATCCTGTTGAATTTTCTGATTTGTGTTGTTCTTAATTTTTTTATAAATTATTTATTGTTCTGGCAGCTCAGGTGGCACATTATTCTAAAAGGTCTGTATATTTGGCAGATGTAAAGTGTGTGTATTTTTTGTGTTAGTCCATTTTTATTTTATTATTATTACAACAGCTCAAGGGGCAACATGTTTGTGCACTTTCTAAAGATTTTAGTTCTGTTTTTGAATAAAGGGTTGGAAATGAATGCTTTTCTTTTTTTTTTTTTATCTGATTCTCCAATTAATAAAAAAAAATCATGGACAGATTAATCGATTATTAAAATAATCATTATTTGCAACCCTAATACGATGTCTGGGCTCTTAAACAAGATTTGCTCAACATCACTGTGGTATTATGAGATATGTTAGGTTCTGCAAATTGTACGAAACAATACATACTCTTTGAATAACATTGATTCAAGCATTCTGTTGATCATTTTAATAGTTTGTAATTATTTGTTATTCCTCTCTTTTTCTAACAGTTCAGGTATTAGTCGTGTTCATGGCATGGATTGGCTTGGGGGGTCTGAGCACTGGTTTAGAGACACAGTTGTGTTTTCTTTTTACTAAGAGGGGCCTAATTCACTCTTTCTCTTGTCTCTGGGGTCTGAAAGAGAACACTGTCCTCGGCTTCTGTCCCTCCACGGCAGGCCTGCTCTAATGAAATAGCCTTTATGAGGAAATGCCTTCAAATTACAGCTGCATTCATATCAGACACAGTAGGGGCCGGCAGTCCAGGACACAAGGGAGACAGAGAAAGGGACGCGAATAGTAAGAAGACAAGCATGGAAAGAGGAATAGAGAAGTAGTCGAAATCAGTAATGACTTATGAAAAAAAAAGAAAAGAAATGAAAAGACCCTGCAGCCTTGCTGGTCAGGCACGGATCACATGCCCAGGGTCGGGATTCGGTGACGCGTCCCGCTCGGCTTCCCGGGCTTCTTCTGCATCAAAACACATTCTAATTAGCGTCCGGACGAGGCCTCTGTTTATCTGGAGTCTTCCTGCTGGAGGGAGACACAGAGTCCAGTCCTGGACTGTCTGCCCCAGCGGAAACCTCGAGGGAGGAGGTGCACAGGGAGGGGACTGGGGGCTTTGGACATTGGGACATGACTACAATTGGTGCAGGGAGCTTAACTTTCCTCCCCCCTGGACAGCAGACGAGTACCAAAATACCTCTCTGGCTTTTTCAGCCATGAAGTAAGTGAGAACAACTTTGTCAGCTGTCTGTCTGTCTGTCTGTCTGTCTGTGTATCTGAGTGTGTCATTTATTTATTTTATTTTTTGTAATTTGCATACAAGACTTCACCACTCTGTGTTGCAACCTGGAAAAAATGCTTTAACTTCACACTTCCAACACGTTTCAAAGAACCACTTTCAACCTCTAAAGGAGTTTCCAGAACTGATGTCATTAAGTGTGTGTGTGTGTGCAAGCTGCAAAGGATGCCCCTGATTCATACTCCTTTCTATTTCCTTCCTTCCCTCCTTCTGCTTCATTTCCTTTCCTGAGAGAAATTGTTCTCCCCTCTGCGGTTTGACACCCAATAACACCCAATAACTCTCCCGAGCTAAACAGACATTGACAGCTGAGCTCCACAAGAAACTTCCAGTCTTTCATCTAACTTTGATCCACCTCAGCTTCCTTCTCCGTTTCTTCCATCTGTGTCCCCCCTTCCCTCTCTCTGTCTGGAAGAGGAAAAGTGAAGTTTAAATGCAGGTGTCACTGCCGGCAACAAAATGACAATATGAGGCAAGAAGGAGAATGGATGAACAGGGTATTAGAGTGGCTCAACAGAGAGCGAGAAATGTGAGCGATCAGAGTGTGCAAAAGATGACATCTTTGTGCACAAAGCAGAAAAGGGTGTGTGAGGGCAGTTTGGTGGACGGGAGGAACAAGGAGTGGTGGGAGAAGACCGAGAATGCAAGTCGAAAGAGATGAGCAAATTGAAGAGATAAAAAGTGACAAGGAGGCCGTCTACCTGTGGAGTCTCACTGGACCACCCACGGGCCCTGTTTCCCTCAATCTTCTCTATATCTTTTTTTTTTCTTCTCATCTCGATAACAGGATCCATCCCTCTATCTGTCAGCTCTCAGAGTGAAGAGTCAACCAGCTTCCACTGTTCAATTAATCTCTCATATCTCATAAAATAGAACAATTTCCACCATGTTCTCAGATCTAATTTACTACAGTGTAGTGTCACATAGTCGTTTAAGTCTTTTTGCAAGTAATCATGCAAAATTTAGCAAGTAATTTAAGGCTCCATGTATTTCTTTAGTGGTGAAGAAGAGAGCTCGGATTTGTGATGTAATTTGATTTGTCATCTAAAGAATTAAAAAACCCAGTGCTAACCCATTCATTTCTCCATTCACAAATCTGAAAGTATTTGTTGTCAAATCTTACAAATTAAATTCACACGCAATAAAGCCCAAATGCCTTGTGGTAATGGCAGTACTGTCTGAAATTACGGCCTCCACATGGTGCCATTGTTCAGAGTGCTTGGATGATGCTGGGTGCTAATAGTAATGATGTCTATGTGCAGTGGCGCTCGGGTTTGATCTTCTGTGCCACTTTTTGAAGCTAGTCTGACAACAAGCATTTGAAACGCGAGTGAGTCCAGATCTTTTGTATAAAAAAGTGACGTGTTACTGTCTGCCGGAAAAGTAAGTAAATAAATAAAAAAATAAAAATACAGCTACGCATACTAACTAAATCATGCACTTCAACAAATACAATCATTATGTATTCTCACAAATTAACCTTTTTATTGACCCTTTTTAATGCAATTAACCAATAATTGGCTCGTACACTGTGGATGGTGGCTGCTCTGCATTCAGGTTGGGGAGGACATGTGTTGTTCTGTTGATCTCTTTGTCTAATTGTGTAATTAACAAAGCACTGATAATTTGCACGAGTGTGTATTAATAAAGTGTCCAGCAGTGACAGCTCTATCTTCGATTAATCCATGTGCGTGATGGATGGCCCAGTGATTTCTGGATAGTTTAGTATTTTGGCCTGACAGGAAGAGTAATGGTCAGAAGTGCTGCAGAATAAAAGTCGATAGGGTTCGCAGGAAATGAATGCAATGCCACCAGCCCCATGTCATGCTAGCATCAGACGCTGTGCTGAAGGATGGCCACCATCACATCTGCGTTGCCATGCCCCCTCTGTAACCAATAGGAACACTGGTTGTAGGTCCTGGGGACAGATTTTTTAGTGTTTTTGATATTATGATGGATGGATGTGTTATGTGAAGATGCTCTAATGGGGATTCTGTGTCATGGTTTCACCAAATACAAAATCTTTCAACTTTCCTTCAGATATACAGTCTCTGCACAATATGTATTTATATTTATGACTGGGTTGGGCTCGAGTCATTGTGTTTTCTTTCTTCAGATTCTATCATTAAGGGTTGCGACAGTGGATAGAGTTTTTCTATGGATTCCCTTCTTTATGTAACCCTCCCCATTTACCTGCCCTTGTCATGTGCATCCCCAGCTGTCCATGCGACCGTCCATATACAATAATATTGCTACACAGTAAGTTGACTTTGTGTCAATTTAAAAGTTCAGACACACACAGAGAACTGAAACCTCACAACTGTGAAAATCCAAAACCAGGAAGAATCCAAAAACTTCTGGTTCACCCCTGGTGAACTGTAACAATGCTTCCTGTAACACTGCACACATTGTCATTTCCTTTTATTTTATTCAGTTTACCCTACAAACTCTCCGCATGATTCACTGCTGCTTCCTCCTCCCCGCACACATCATGGTGGCGATTTATAATCCTTCTGCCAGCCCGGATCGACTGAGGGTGGCAGGTGACAGGTTCAGTTCTGCGCTGGGAGGGGTCAATAACATGCCGCTTTAATCAAATACTCACATACTGTGCAGAAAACCAGTTTATCATTTCTTTAATCAGCTGGACTAAGATCATCGCAAAAGTGTTTCCTATGAATCAGTGAATGAATAAAGAATTCCACTGGAACTCAAGACTAATTGTTACTGGTATCAGGCCTCTCTACATTTATGCAAATATTCCAGTGATTAACTGCCATTTCCAGCTACCATAGTCGTTTACAACATTTTCAACAAACGTTTAAAAGGTAGTGTTTATGCAGTAGTACATATGGAATGATTCCACGTTGGACTGGAATAATAAGTCCCCAAACACCATTATCTTTAAATGTGTGGTGAAAGTCCTATATTTACTTATTTTACTTTACTTTACATTAAATGTTCCCTTCCTCTCTCCATTACTCAGGACTCAAAGCACATGGTCGACATTGTCGCATCTCCATCCATAGATGTGTTTCTGCCTGAAGAAGAGGATAACCCGTACGAGTCTGTGGCCACTGCTGTCACTCGGAAGCCCTGCTCCCTAGACATTGTCCGCATCAACTCTTGCTCCCGGAATGGTAAGACAGCAAACCAGTTTTTACTTACCTACCTGTTGCCTTGACCAAATGGCATAGAGAGTTAACGAATGTGGGATTTAAGGAGAATCTGAACACAGCTTTACATTCTCTGCACCCAGTGAGGGGCCTGATGAATGGGCATGGTACAAGCTCAACACACACTCACATGGTGTGTAACCACAATGTAACCGTGGTAACATCCTCCATAAGCTACACTGGGGGAGGTGAGTCACCTGCAGGTTTCCATGACAACTGTCTGAACAGTTGCCTGGAGGACGAGTGAATCACCTGGTGGATGGGCTGTTTGTTTGTGTGATGGGCACTGCCTCCTGCACTTCAAATCAGTTTGAGATTTTTTTTTTTTTTTATCCGTGTGTATGCGTGTGTGTGCTCATGTTTGTGTGATCTTCAGGATGATAGTGCTCCATCCTTGCTGCATAAATCAGAACTCAGAGGCTAAACTATGACTGACTATCAGCTACTCGCAGGGTGCTGTCATCTTAATGTTCCTTTAATGGAATCGTGCTCCGTTAGACACTCATTTTACTTCTTTAATCAAACTGAAGTTCCTAATTAGAAAATGTTTGTGTGTGCTTATATGTCTGTGCAGGCTAACTGTATTTTGATGATGACCAAATGATTTAATGATGATGCGGAAGAACAGGAGAGCAGAAAAAGAGAACTGAGGGGTATTTCCATCTTTACAGAGGAACCTTTTCTTTTCTGCACTGTGACGCTGTACACACTGCATTAGATTGCAATAGACACACAGGTTTGTAGCGTGGCTGCTGGGTATGCTCAGATGGTCTTAAAAAGCTGCATTTTGGCTGTTCATTCCGTCGCTGGAATCTTGGAATATTCCTCGCACCTCCCAACTTCGTCCTCTCTGCAGTGAGTCACACAGCCTGTTTGGAGATAAGGTCATGTGATCTACTAAATGGTCCATTTCTGGATCTTCCCAAACTAAGCTACAGATTCATTAACCTCATTTGTCCTCTGGGACACAGTCGCTGTGCGCAGTCAGGCAGATACAGAATGCTGAGAAAGAGAAACACTGTGTGTGTGTGTGTGTGTGTGTGTGTGTGTGTCTGGGGAGGTCTGTTAATGTTACCTTTCAGTGTTTGTGGGTGTAGACATGCATGTGTGTGATTATGTGTATGAGTTGAATGCATGTACATGTGTGGAGTGTGTGTGTGTGTGTGTGTGTGCATGTGTGTGTGTGTGTGTGCAAAAGAGACACTTGGGGGGTATGTCATGTCATGTGTCTCTGAGCTGCTGACAGCCTCAGGCTGTTATTGCAGCAGAGCGGGTCTCTGTGTCAGCAGTAGGACCGACTCAGATCACGAGCTGCACAGACAACCAGAACTACACACACAGAGAGAGACACACACACAGTCATCATTATGTATCTGCAGAGGGATCAGCATAATGGAAACTGCAGTGGAAATATACAGAAGAAAATATGGAGTCTGCTGTTTTAAATATAGGCTTGTTTTTTGACGGTGGTGGTGGTGGTGTGTGTGTGTGTGTGTGTGTGTGTTTGGGTACAGCAAAAGACAGGTGACCAGTAATTGAATTCGTACAGTTATACGGCTTGTTTAGAGTTTGCAGAAATAACTTTTTCTCTGAAACATCTAAAAATAGCTTCTGGTGTCATGACTGTGTAAATGGGAGAAAACACAAGAAGAAAAAAACAATCACTGTTTGACTCTTGAACCATGTAGCAGTGCTAATCACTGTAGGACCAAAGTAGTATTCAGAATTAATGTATTTAAAACTAAACTAAAATTTATCTAACACACTTCCATTTTTGAGAGCATAAAGGTATCAATATATTTGCAAAATGTGATATATTATATTACTATTAGCTTTTCTAAATTCTATAATTTTCAACTTTATAGCTTATTGTTTATTATTTCAAACTAGTACTCACTGCTCTTCCCTGTCCCTTTCTGTTTTACTTCTTCTCAAGGTTCCTCCCTTTTTTTCTCCATGAAATAACTCCAAGAGTTATTCTTTGTGTGCAGAAAGGGACAGTAGGTCCTGTTGAAGCCCATTGAGACAAACTGCTTGTGATTTTGGTCTAAATAATGTACATGTTGTGAGAGAGTGTAGAGAACCAGGATGGTGTGTGGTTTGTGCTTGTAGGGGAGATCATGTAGGAATAGATTTTGTTGGAATGTGAGCACAAGCTTAGCATGTAAAAAGTGGCAGTAGATCATTGGTTAGTGCAGTGACTTGTGGTCAAACAGCAGTGAGTATGATTGACATGATTCCAATGACCACTGCTGGGCCCTCTGCCGCTCTGAAGAAGCCAGTTTTTAACTTGACTATTGATTGTAATACAGTTGATTTCAAGGTTTGTTTGATCAACCTGAGCACATTATTCATCCCCATGAAAGCTTGTAGTTTGCTTTGACCATATTCACATTTCAACTTCACTAGATAGGGTTATTAGAAATAGTTTTATACAAAAGCCTTAAAAACAGCTTTTGTCGAAAAACAATAAAGACTCTAAACTCAAAACAAACTGTGCTGTATCTCCATAAAATGTGCAGTACCATCTCACTATTCACAGTAATGTGCAATATCTTCACACATTGTGCAATAGACTGTAAAAATCCAGTGCAGATTGTAGTTTAGAATTGTTTGTACTGTAAGATGGGAAGTCGCAGAGCTATGACATTTCTGCGCTTTTGTTGTGCATGGAGAACCATTTGTAAAACTGAGGAGAATAGAGTAAAAAACTCTCTCTCTACATACAAAAGCACTGTATTCAAACCACTTCAACTTGATGTTACCTGGCAGAAAGAGGCATGGCACAATAGAGGTTAAAAGGATGAACGGTTTCTAATTTATTAACCCCAGTAGATTATTATTGCAGTTACATGTGAATATTGTATGTAAAAAAGGTACCAATATTATGGAGAAAACCAAAATGAAAGACAGGAGGAAAAGATAGAAAAAGACAGAACAGCCTGAACCAAGCCTCAGAGACACCACCTGATCCAGGAGAAAAATGGGAGGAGAGAAAAGGTCCGGTTTCGATATGAGAAAAATGGGAGGAGAGAAAAGACTCGAAAGATGGAAGGTCCGGTTTCGATGGAAAAGCAGCTGGGAAAAAAAATGAAGTCCCTGCTACCACACGTGAACAATCCTTTATACACCTGACCTACAGGAAGCTGTCACAGACCACAGACCTGTTGTTTCTGATGTCATGCCCCCGGTACCTCTTGTCTGGGGAAGACAAAGAGAGCAGGCGGTCCCGATGGCCGGCACCTCACACCTTTTGGCTCGGGGGAGGGCCGCCAAATGCTGCAATGCCGTTCGACAAAGACATTGAATCTCCTTGCACAACAAAAGTGCAGAAACGTCATGGCTCTGCGACGTCCCATCTTACAGTACTTATATATTTTTCCCACTGTAATTTGTATGTATTATATTTACTACTATTTTATGTTTATTTAATTTTTTCTTATTTCTTGTCTTAACTGTATGACTCGACTGCACTTTAAATTTAGTTTTTCCTTGAGAAGTGTCAGTGACAATAATTATTTAGATACTAAACACAAGACGCACAAACCAATGTGGCTCTCACTGTGTTGAATGCCTGCATGTTTGAGGGATTGTGCTTGCTGAAGATGCTTCTTCAATTTTGCCCCAGAGTGTCAAATGATCCACAATGCCTTGTGCTAAAAAACAGGTCCCCTCTGGTTCAAAAGTGTGTGAAGCGTCATGCAGCCTGACACTGCCTGCTCGTCCAAAGTTCCAAATCCAATGCCTTGTACTCGGATACTAGAACCCTACAGTTCTCATACAGTTCTCATACAGATCTGCAGTTCTCATACAGATCTGGGCTCTCACAAACGTTCCTGAACGATGCATAAAACAAACAAACAATGAATACAAACCAGTCTTAAGGGCATGAGATTAGACATGGGGGACACCATGGGGTTTGTGAAGGAGAACAGCTCTGAGGGAGAAAGTGCAGGCTTAAACATAACATGACATGACATAACATGACATGACATGACATGACAGGAACCTACAACCCTGTTTGCTGGTTCGAATCCTCTGAGGTGCCACTGAGCAGTGCACCGTCCCCACACACTGCTCCCCAGGCGCCGGGCCCACTGCACACCAAGGGTGATGGTTAAAAGCAGAAGACACAGTGTCACTGTGTCACCGTGTGCTGTCCTGCAGTGTTTCACAATGACAATCATTTCACTTTCTTTCTTTCAATGCCAAGTGCACACTACAGGATGAGCACTTACCAGGAAGTTGCAGCCACACGACACAAAATGGAGACACAGACATAAACCCTAATAGGGGAACGGGGAAGGGGTGTGCTGTGGAGGGTGGGAACCCTCAGTACATTTCATGTTCAATTCAAGTAAATAGGGCTTCTTCCCTTGATGTATGTGTAAACTATTATGAAACCCTCTCTAAACGTACATACATAACAATCATTTGCATGAAGATTAATACTCTGCAACCTCCGTTTTATAATACCTTCAATGGCTCATTTCTATCTTAGCAAATGAGCATTAATTTATTTCAGCTGGTATTTGCTGCTCACTTATTATTATTAGTTTTGAATTATGTATATTAAAAGTATTATTATTAGTAGTAGGAATATTAGCATAATTTTGAGTATGTAACATGTACACACATGCAAACACACCCCACACATGCTTCCTAATACTGTCCTGTAATGGGTGTGTAATTGTTATTGTTTCACCATTGTCATTCCATTTTGTTCAAAATATGCTTTACTGTTGTCATTAGTTTATTTAGTTTATTTCAATCATGTAATACTAACACCAACAGCAATAGGAAGAAGATGAAGAAAAACATAACAGCCTATAATTACTGCCTTCAGGTGCCATGTTTGTATAGAAGTGCTTGCTGAACTGAAAAATGTTTGTATGCATTGGGCAGGTAATGAGGAGGAAGATTGTCCTGACTTGTGGGTCTATATATGAGGTGCAGACTACATTCTGTCCCCCCAGAATCACACTGGAACTTTCTCTGAAGTGCAGAGCAAGTGTTTCCCATGGTGTCTTAATGCAACAAAAATGATTTCCAAACCTTTACCATGAGCACCAGGCTGTCTCTCTCGCTCTGAGCTTTATGTTCTGTTTTTTTTCCAGACTGGCTACAATTGTGTTGTCATGTCAAATTAGAATGGATCAGACGTTAAGACGTGACTCGGGTCATGACAGTCCTGGTTTGTTTGTCAATTGGATTCTGTTCTGGACATTTGGTAACGCGATCACATGATTTCTCTGGAGACTAAACTTTGTATTGATTCATAACTCCACCAAAATGTTACCCAATTTATAATTGTAAGCTTACCCTAACTATGTAAATACATGAAAGACACAACAGTTGGAAAACTGCAAATTAGTTGTGTGCACCTAAAATTGTTGTGACTCTGATTCCATGGTATTGTGTAAGATGTGGTCTCTCTCTCTCTCTCTCACGCACACACACACACACACACATACTTTTGAGGCTTGTCAGGCCTACTTTGTCGATCTCCTTTCCACGGCGATCAGTTGGACAGGCAGCACGGGATCCTATCATCAAACACCCAGTCCTGTTTACTTGTTCCCTCTATCGCCTGCTGCTGTATTTATCTCTTTTTCTGCGTCTCTTTCGTCTCTCCTCCACCCCGCAGTTGTCTTTATTCCTCGCTGCATCTTTTGATCTTGGCCCCAGCAGGCCACTCGGAAATCCCTGACCATCCACCTTCTCTGCAAGATGGCCTGTGTCGGGTTGATAATGCATCGTTGTTGTTGTTGTTGTGACGCTGGCATGTGGGTTTTGTGGAGCAGCAGCCGAGCGCCTCTGAAGTTCCTCAACCACCAGGGACCAGGTGCAGTGTTTGATACTTGTTTGTGTGCGTGTGAAGAATTAAAATTAGAGGGATATTTTAAACTCGCCTCCCATAATCTTTCATTCACGTGTATGGTGCTGATATCCCTGAACAGGTTTTGTGTTGCAACATATATTCAATCTGCTGCCTTGACAGATTGTATTGTGCGTCGAGAGAGGGAGAGAGAATACATTAAAGACCAAAATAAAGCTGAATGAGTGTCACTAACTCACCTAACCTGCATGTGTTTGTCTGTAGGTGGAAGTTGGATTGGATAGAACACACACTGGCAACCAGCAACCAAACCTCTGACCCATTTATGTCTTTTGAACCCACATGAAAGTTAATTAACTGGATTGTGTGATACATGAACACACATGAACTACTTTATTCAGTCTTCCAGTGTATACGATTAATTCTATTCAAAATGTTGTAATTTTCAATAGATTGCAGATTATAAAGATTACATGCAGATCGCACATGCATTTGAGCTATTTGAAGTTTGGGTTTTAGTCTAGCTCACTTCAATGCTTGTGAATTTTAAATATATTTCCAAAGAAAACAAATATGTAAATTAAAATTTATATTTTATAAATTTATATCATTCCAACTAGTCTTTGCTCAGACACTTCTACCTTGCACCATTGTATCTACACATTCTAAGTGCAACATGTTGCATTAACAAAGGTCATTCCATGTCCATTCAATGTACAAACATTATACTATACATTATACTTACACATTTTCAGGTATGAGTAATTAATAATAACACTTGAGGTACACAGTTTACATTACAGTAATACATAACCTGTCATGCTGCTGTCATAAACTCTGATGCAACTGTCCTTAAGCAATTTGTCAAGCAGCAGCTGGTCATGTGGCGTCTTTGAAAATATGTAATGTAATAATTGTATTATATGCAAACTGTGCAATACATTTTCTGAGAAGGAAACCCTCACTCTTCTTTAGGTAGTTGATTGTTTAATTGAATACCATCACTTTTATTAATCTATTCCACAATGATGCATGGAGGTCCCAAACCAAATCTCATATGCCCATCTACATACCCCAGTAGAATAAACAGAGAATTTAAGAGTCAAATAAGTCCATTAATATGGTATCAAAATAACAACAACATAAACAAATTAATATCTGTAAACTAGCAAGCCCTGGAGCCAGGTCTGGCCTATAAAGTAACTTGAAATGGCCCTGCATGAGGTAGACTTGATGCCACAGTAACTTCCTATAGCCTCTCAATGTACGCTGCTAATTATAATGCATAGACATATCAAAAATAATAAAAACCACACAGGCAGACAACACAGTATCACATTGGGGGGTGGACAGGTCAGGAAGACAGGGGATAAGATCAGAAACGCAGGTGGTGGTTACATGAACAGAGAGGAGGAGAATAGAAAAAAAAACCCTGAAGGTTGCAAAAAAAAAAAAAACACCTAAGCAACATAAGCATTCTACACAACATAAAAATGTAAAGTTAAAAAAAGAAGATGACTTAAATACAGTCCACAACAGCTGAATACAATTTTTGATATGGGCAGACAACATCGACTCAAGAAAACACCAGATCGGCACAGGGATCCGGAATACGACCGTGACACATATGTTTGTTTCTGTGTGTGGGTCTCCAACATCACACTACCTTCAACATTTCTGTGTTACAGCGATGTTGCCCTGGTAACAGAACTTATACATAGTGTATATGCTTCACACTGAGTGCACCTTAAATATCTGTGTTCCTTGAGAAGTGACAATGACAATAAAGATGTATCTTATCTTGTATGTGCTTTAGAATTGGAAGTGCCGAAATCCCCCTCCCCTCGATCAGGCTTTGCTATCTGATTATTGACTGCTCTGTTTACTACGGGTTGTGTTACGCCGCTTCTGTTTTATGCCACTCTAATGGCAGCTGTATATCAGGGGGAATCACATTCATTTCCACTCACTGTATCGATCTGCATAATTTCTCTCGCTGTCTCTCTGTTCTGATGAAGGCCATTCTCCACATGTGACCGTCACTGAGCCGGAGCTGCGTAACCATGGTAACCTCTCCACTGGGCCCACCCCAGACTGCTCCCCGCCCTCCCCTGACACAGCCCTGAAGAGCATTGAGAAAGTGATCCGCCCACAGGTGAGTGAATTTCATCATGGCACGTTGTGAGAAAAGTAGTTTCATTCATTATCTGATAAATTCAAACAAAACAAACAAATTTTAGTCACCTGGCAACGCAGATATCAACTACTGCCAAAATATGTTCAGCCAATCACACAGGTCTAATTTCATAAAATACCTGAAGTATTCATTGTATTTATTAATGATCCAGTAACACACAATTAAATATGATATTATGACTCTCTTATTAAATATCACATTCTATGTAATGTTGCGGATGTTCTAAAGTGATCACATACCAAACAGCCAACCAGCCAAAACTGACTTCTCCATCTCATAACACACTCCAAATGAGTTCTCCACCAAAATGCACCTGCACTCTCCCCGCACTGCTCCAGCGGGCCCCGGCAGCCCGGCACACCTGCCTCCTCCACCCAGACTGTGTGCGTTCCACCATCTGTTTCCAGCGTCTCCTGACTGCTCCACGCCTCTTGGTGCACGCTTCTGCTCTCCTGTTTGCCTTTGTTTTCCATCCATCCTGCTCCCTCATTCAACATGTCAGGACCCCTGTGGGTGGGGACCAGGGCTGTGTGATGAATGTGAGAAACCAGAGACTCATGTCTTACTGAGTATAAAATGAAAAGAACATATAGAAAAAAAGTTTAGTTTAGAATAACATTTAAGCCACCCATTTGTAATTTTTATAATACATATGTTGCTTATTTACTACACAGGCACAATTATGTGTTACATTTACTTATTCTGTTTGAATACCCTTGCAAGAAATTATTTATTTAAACAGAACAATCTAAATTGAACCAAAAGAATTTAAATAATGCATTTCAGAAAAGTTATAAATGCTTTTGTATTTTTCATGAATTAAATTATTACAATCCTCTGCAACTCTCTCTTCCACACCAACTTCCTGCATGTCTCCTCTCACCACAGTCACAAACTTCCTACGAGGCCATCTTCTCTTTCTCCTTCCTGGTAGCTTCATCTTCAGCATCCTTCTCCCAACATGCTCACTGTCTCTCCAAACCAACGCAATCTCACCTTCTCTGACCTTGTATCCATAACATCCAATTAGCTGTCTTTCTAATGTGCTCATTCTTAATCCTGTCCATCATTGTCCTCCCCATTATAAATCTCAGCATCTTTAACTCTGCCACCTTCAGCTCAGCCTTCTGTCTTTCTGTCAATGTCACCATCTCCAACCCATATAACATGGATTGCACTACTGTCTTGTAAATCTTCCTTTTCACTCCTGCTGGTACTCACCTTTCACAATCCGCCCCTGCTACTCTTCTCCACCCATCCAACCCTGCATGCACTCTCTTGTTCACATCTGGTTAATATTTCCCATTTCCCCGGACTGGTGAACCCAAGTATCTGAACTCCTTCATCATCTCTACTTCCTGTAACTTGACCATCCCGCTGTCCTCCCTCTCACTTGCACGCATGTGTTCTGTCTTAGCCTTACTGACCTTCATTGCTGTCATCTCTAGAGCATTTCTCCACCTCTCCAGAGTCTCTTTGGCAATCACCCTACTCTCCCTGCAGAGCATAATGTCATCTGCAAACATCATAGTCCATGGGGACTCCTGTCTAATCTCATCTGTCAACCTGTCCAGAGCAAACAAGAAAAATCTCAGAGCTGATATTTGGTGTAGACCAACCTCCACCTCGAACAAATCTGTCACTTCTTCTGGAGACCTCACTGCTGTGACACTGTCCTCATTCATGTCCTGCACCATTTTTACATATTTCTCTGCCACCCCCATTACTTCCTCATACAAAACCACAGCTGTCGTATGCTTTCTCTAAGTCCATCATTATTATATTATAATCCCTAAAACGAATAAGCAAAACAAACAAATGTTATATTTACACTTATCCAGAGTGACTTACAACGTGCTTTTAGGTTACCATTGATGAAGTGATCAGTTCTGGTTCATTAGGACCCCAACTATGAATACCATCTTTTTATTTGCTCTTGTTGTAGATTCTGTACTTAAGTTAGACAATAAGAATGTTACAAGTTAATATAAATATTCTCTAAAGAGGAAGGTCTTGTGCTGCCGTTTGAAAATACTCAGTGACTGAGCTGTACTGACCTCAAGGGGAAGTTCATTCCACCACTGAGGGGCCAAGACGGAGAAGAGTCTAGATGAATGTCTTTCTTTTACCTTTAGTGATGGAGGGACCAGGAGAGCAGTACTGGAGGCTCGGAGTATACGAGTTGTAGAGTGAGGTGTAATAAGGGCTGTGGTGTAATAAGGGCTATTTGGGTCCTAATAAAACTCAAAAACCACAAATTATCAAAATGAGCCCAAATGTATAGCTTAAAGAGTCCATCTAAATCATAGTCTAATAATTAGATTAGAAAATAGATTGCTTGAGCCTTGCAGCTGCCACAGCTTATTTCTGATGGATAAATACATTTTTTAGATTAAAAAAGAAGCTCCGTATCTACTTATATATTGACATTTGTAGTAACCTACTTGGTAACTCACTCATTTATGAACCAAAAGGCCACAAAGTCACAGGTTCAAACCCCACTTACTATGATTGTGTCTCTGAGCAAGTCACCCCAAGTGTAAATACTGATGAAATTGAAAGTTGTCTGATATATTATACCTACAGATCATGTAGTTGCTGATATATATTCAGTTTTTTGTGGGGTGTGTAATTTTCAATCACGTATCTATGAAAAGGGTCCAGGGTTTAACAGTTGGGGTTTGAGAGAAGCCATGTGTGTGAAATGCGGCCATCACAGTAAAAAAACCCTGCCTCAAATATTTCAAATTATTTAATAACCTCACATGTTATATCGAAGCGGCCCTGTAATCAAAAGGTTGACGGTTCGAATCCCAATCAGCCACGGTGCCACTGAGTAAACAATGTTCCCCAGGCGCTTGTCATGGCTGCCCACAGCTCGCCAAGGGTGATGGGTTGAAAGCAGAGGACACGTTGCGTTGTGTCACCGCGTGCTGTGCTGCAGTGTATCACAATGACAATCCTTTCACTTTAATATTTCATAGCATTCTTACCCTAGCATTTTAACCCAGCTTTAAAACCCTCTAGTGAAAAAGCTATTAAAATGTGTCACTAGCTCTGTGTAACAAGACTTACCCACTTTTACCCACTGTCAAGTGTTTTGTCCCCAATAATAGAATACAAAACACACTCCAGCAGATACAGGACATGTGACAGACATGCACAGAAGAGTGTGAGCCAAGGGCTCTAGACAAAAGACAGTCTGAATACCATAATGTACAAACATTTCAAATAAGATGCCTAAGAAAAATTCTTGCAAGTGTTTGTAGTGAGTTTTGATGCTTCGTGAAGTTAGCTTTTCTATGAGAAGCCACATGGGGTTCTGTGTAGCAGTATTATCAGAGCATAAAATTCTCTCAGGATCCAAGCTGGGTGTCCTACTGGGGCAGATAAAGAATGGTCTTCACGATAAAACAAACCAAGAGCCCCATGATCCAATTTTCGCGCCCCTGTCTTTATCTCCTCTCTGTCGCACCCTCTGCTTCTCAGCATGTGATCAGCAGAAAGTCGCTCTCCCCATCCCTCTGCCTCTTTGATCCCCAGTGTTACTGATATGGAGATAACCATATTTTATTTGAGGTTAAGTGTGTGTCTCCGGGCTGGCACTAGCAATAGACAGACTCATGCTAGTCTATTGTTGCCTAATGTTTATATTAATTCCAAAGGTGCCACTGCTCAAAGTATGTTTTATTTTACATTTATGCCATTCATCCGACAACCTTATCCAGAGAGACTTACAATCAGTAGTGTCTTGCTCGAGGACACGATGGTAGTAGATGGGTGTAGTGTTTTTTTCACCAAATTATTCACCAAATACACCACCTATTTAGCTAGTTTACATCATTATCCAGAGGGACTTACATTAGTTTCACCCTGTTCCTGTTTCAGGGACAGCCCCCCTGGAGCAACTCGGGGTTAAGTGGGAAGGGTTTTAGTGGCATAGTGAGTAACACACTCACCCATGAACCAGAAGGCCCATGTTCACACCCCACTTACTACCAATTTGTCCCTGACCTGGACACTCAACCATGAGTGTCTCAAGGAGAACTGTCCCTGTCCCTATTGATCGTAAGTCACTCTGGATAAAGGCGTCTGATAAATGTGAATATAAGTGTATTGCTCAGGCCGTGTAATGTGCGGGCAGTGTTTTATGCAAGTCGCATCTGGAATCTGCGTCCGGTCAGGGTTTTACAATTGTCTGGCTTTTTTGAGCTGATTTAACATTCGTCACGTCATGCGGCATCCTACACGCCTATTCACTTCCACTCCCATTATAATGCTTAGCAGTCTGCCTCTTAAAACCTCATTAATCAACAAGCCACTATATCACACTAACACACACATACACTGAAACACATTCTTACTCCCACAGGAAAATCAATGGGTAGTGATTATCGTTGCTTGCTGTTTGCGGAGAGCAAAGATAGATGAGACAGGCCAGTAGCGATATCACAAGAGAACATTAGGTGGCACCGGCTCAGTGGGTGAGTGTGTTTGTAGGACGACAGGGTCTTTGGCAGGGGCCAACCGTGCATCTCCGGCCCAGTTCTCCTTCGCCTCATGCACACTGTCACACAGAGCAGTTTGGTGCACAGAAGCTCCGCAGACTTCTAATGTCCAGGTGCCAGTGACCAGTCATCATTTTAACAATTTCCATTTGATATCGGCCTTATATTTTGTTTATATTAATGGTTCTTATTAGAATAGCTTTGATTGGCTATGATTAGCTATGATTTCAGCTGTAAACTTGTGTGCACTTTTCCAAATCTATTTGGGTGAGGCAATATGGTAAGCAGTACACTTCTACAGTATTTATGTTAATAATTTTTTTGACGCTGAGACTGTTGCAGATTGTTCTTGTCCAATTAATACAGACATTACAACACAGTCATATAAGAACTGATGGGTGGATGGAAGGCATGGGTGGATGGAACTTTAATGTATTTAAAATAAAATATAACTTATAACATTAAATGGACAATTTGGGGAGGCTTTCAATGGTGCTTCTTAAGGGAGCTGTGCTTCCCTTAGTTTCCCCACAATTAGAAAAGTCTGTCTGTAGTCTTACTGAATGATGCAACTCTAATGAGAGACAGTGTCTTAAATTGGAGTCTAAACAACAGGGTGTTTGATCTTCTACATTTACATTTACACATTTACATTTACAGTATTTATCAGACGCCAGTAGCGACTTACAATCAGTTGTTACAGGGACAGTCTCCCTGGAGCAATTTTAGGGTTAAGTGTCTTGCTCAGGGACACAATGGTAGTTAGTGGGATTCGAACCCGGGTCTTCTGGTTCATAGGCGAGTGTGTTACCCACTAGGCTTCTACCACCCGGGTCTTCTGGTTCATAGGCACCTGATGGTAGTAGCCTAGTGGGTACATCTTCTACATCTCTCTTTTCCTCTTTCTTCCTCATCCTTGCTGCTTGTTGCTTAGCCACCAAACATGCAGAAACATGCAGGTCATTAGGTTTTTTGGACCTTTACATTTGATTGGGGCAGTTCAAAATGACTGGCGGGTCACTACCATTTCGGTCTGTAGAGTGACTTATGGCAGACCCCTACCCCGTCCCTTTTGGGGTGAATTCCAATAGCCTGTCACTTCCTTCCTCAGCAGGGTTAACACTATATATGGTAATGTTGTTGTTATTGCCTTGCACTGCGTCGGTTCCACTTTTGTGTGGTGTGTTACCATGGGGACTGCACAGGAAATGAAGGGAATAAAAAAGTGATTCTGCAGAAATGGACATTTAAGAAAATGAACAAGAACCGACATGGAGCAGAACATGATGAACGTATTAATGTGTAGTGCACATTTATTTACTGACAGATTGTACAGTAATTTCATTCATCAGCATGATTGTTTAACAATGAATATATCAGGAATATAAATACCTGGTGTTGCTGCTAGTTGCTGCAATATGCTTCCAATATACTGAATAATGAAAAGGAATGAATATTGATGAATAACGAGGTGCTGAATAATAATATTTTTATCTTCCTACTATATTGTAAGATGTGAGGACATGTTCACAGTCCTTATTTATTAGCCGTTATTCATCCAAAACTATGTGGAGGACATAAAATCTCCACACAACAGTGTTTTTACCAGGTGTAACATAATGTCTTTTTAGCATAGAAATAGCAATTGTAAAATAATGGGGTAGTGGTGCTACAGTCTATGAACATGATCACCCTATGATCATTCATTCGTGGGTATGTAATTACAGATTAGAAAGTGGAGTAACGCACGATGACAGCAGTGGAGATGAATATGCTGCACAAATAAACAAAATGATCTGTTTTTAGTGTGCTCTTTTACATACTTTTTCATTTTACTGTGTTTGAGGAATGGAGAAAGATCATGCGCAGTCACTTTGGCATTAATAATGCTGCTTTCTCAACGCCGAGTTAGTAATTATAATAATTACAATCCATAAATTAGCACACAATTCCTCAGTCTGTGTTAGGAGGTTGAACAATGGGCTTTCCTAATGAGGTTGTCATTGCCACACAGTTCACACACAAACTCTAGGCTGCCTCACAATATTTCACACCTTCATAGCCACATGTAGGTCAGTATAATGTCAGCTCTGTCAAAGACCCCGTGCTGGTGCGCTACACTTTTGTGGCGCAGGTGTAGGTGGGATAGCCACTGCACTGCCAGGGTGTGGCATGTTGTGTTTAGACTCTCATTTAAGTTCTTACCAACAACAACATCAACATTTATTTCTTATATAGCCCATAAACACATACAGTATGAGTCAATGGGCTTTAACGGGTCCTACAGTTGACACACTTGATGTCCAAAGTGCAGAGTGGAGCATCTGCCCATGTTTGGAGGCACTGCACAGTGCAGAGTAGGTTTTAGTCCAGTGTTTAGTTTAACATGCAGACTCAAATTGAAATAATTTTAGTGTGTAGGCGGAGTCTATAGGCGGAGTCAAGCAGTCATCACCCACTTTTATTGTGGATTACCCAGCAAAGAGAGCGCGGCTGCTCTTATTGCCCGGTCCTGCACACTTCCTGATGGTGTCTAACTCTCCACCTTCCCTAAATGTGTAACCCACAAACCTCATGCACATACTAACATTAACAGCTATTTATATGCCAACTCGTATGATTTTGTGTCATTTAAATGTTCCAAGTTCACTGAACAGTACATTTTGAATCGCATTAAAGTAGTTTTTTCACTGTAGCCATGTTACAAATAATGACACATACAAGAAAAATCAAGAGTAATTGTTAATGTAAACTATCAACGTTGATGGAGTGCAGCAACACGGCATCTAAAAATATATATATGCAAATAACAGTGCCTGTGGCATTCAGGCTACAAATAGCGTACTAATAGCGATAGTTTATTGAACAACAAAACACACTGATATTACTCAGTCTAAAGGTACAGCAGCTTGCTTCAACTCAGCTTGCCAGCGATGAAGCCTGTAATGCTTGGGCACAATGTCTTTCTGCTGTGTAGAACATTTACAGTAGCGGCACAGATTTCGTTTTATACTTGGGAAAAAAAACCCTGAAATACAAAAAGGAAAACATATTAATAACTGATTAAGTTATTTGTTTGCAGTTCACAACCTTACAAAAACCATAGTGAACTGTGCCAATAATTAAAAAATACTAGTTAAAAATGTCAGTGTAGGAATTATAACCTTTTTTTCAGACAATTTAAAGTTAATCAAAAATTAAGGAGTCCAAACATTTGGCTCCCTCACTGGCGCATTAATTTGCAGTCTTTTTTCTAATGGCCTTTGAAATCCATGTGACATAAGTAAGCATTAGTGGTTCCAGTAGATTAACATTAACTAGGGTGACCAAATTTGAGCTTGTGATAAACATCTTAGCAGTGGGGTGAGGGTGCTAGTGAAAATTCCACATGCGCGAGCGTGGGGTGTGTGTGTGTGTGAGACACAGACAGGTTCATTAGCAGTCTTTATTGTGAGTGATAACCATTACACAGTGGTGTAATGAGTGGTGCTACACTAATACGGGAACAGTGCACAGAAACGCACACTTGTGAAATTTTGAAGCTTTGGCTCTCACCGCCGTTTGCATTTTTTTTCCTGCCCAAAGGAGAGCAGTCGTCTCCCTGACATTTAGCTAATATTAATTTGCAGTTTATTTATATCCCTCTTCCTCGCGTGTTTACGGCCTCGGCTCCACAGAAGCTCCCGAGGGACTAGAATGTAAAATAAAAAAATCTGTTTTCTGATCAGTTTCCTTCTGGCGTGTACAGCACGCCACTGAGAACCTGGTTCATGGGCGGGTTGCTACTGATTTCACAAGGTGCTACAAATGCCACAGCTGCATCGGTCCCATAGGAGAGGCGGCTCCTTGCCAGAAGTTAATGCGGCCATTAGTGCTGGATCACCTTCTTAATTCCTCAGTTTAACTGGTTCTGTTTTTTCCACGCTGCGGCCGAGTGTGTAAAGTATCTCATCCACACGTGCACTCTGGTCACAAAATGCCCGTGCATAGTCAGGTTCATTAAAAAACTTATATAAGGGACATTAAAGGTTCTTAAATGGCTTTTTTTTCCCAGACTAAAGGTGTGGGTTACATGATGAAGTTTGGAGACAGATGACGACAGACTGGGGTGCATAAAGGGATTGTGTGCTGCAGCCACAATAAACAAAAACAATATTATGAAATTGGAAATTATGAAATATGAGCACATATCTGTCTCATCTTTCTCCATTTTTTTTCTCTCTCTTTCTTTTCCCCTTGTGGTGTTTCACTTTGCCTCTGTCTTATCAGCCTCGTTCTCTACTACCCGTCTGTCTCTCTGTTAGTCACCTTTTTCTTTTTTGTAATATCTCTCTTTGGTTTTGTGGATTTTATTGAAATTGACCCTGTTTAAGTGGTTTAAGAAATAAATTGTTGTCTTTCAACTTTTCAGAAGTTCTGTACATTAATGAAAATGCCAGGTCAGAATGAATAGTGTTAAGTTAATGTGTTGATTTGAAATATTGAATGCTGTGATCATGTTCTCCATACACAGATCCCTGAGCGGCTCTTTAGCGCTGATACCGCATATAAATAGAGTCTTATGTAAAGGGTCCTGTCCTCATGTGGCGAGATGTAGGGGGTTCTGGTGGAGTTTTGGCTCCGGGCTATATGGGATAAAGCACTGGCACAGAGAGACAGGCGGGAGGGATGGGGCTGTATAAGGAAGATGGACTGCAGGTGGGACAGTGACAGGCAGGTCAGAAGACTGGACATTGCACCGTTACATAAAGCTCAGGAATGTCTCTGCCTTGGAACAGGAAGCTCCATCGTGCACCCTGCGCCACGCCACTGGTCTGTATGTTTGTGTGCAGCTTGGAAGGGTTCAAGCAATCTGAAGTTTACTGAAATTCACTTACATTCGCAACCTAATTAACTTGGAGCCCCTGTGATGCAACAGGAAGTGGAGATGATCCTTATGTAAGGCTTCCTGTGGTTATGCAAGTGTTTCCTCACATATCTCCCTCTGCCTAAGTATCCCTCCCTCTCATATTTCATGCACAGATGTAATGACACGTTCACATCACAACAAAACTAAACCCTGCTGCCAACACTACGTGACGGTGTGATATGGGTCTTTTTTCGTATATGTTTGATGCATACAAAGATCAAGTCTCCCTTGGAGTTTTCTGCATAGACGTCAGGTGTTTGACTGATACATTCCACTCCTCTGTGGTGTGAACAGTAGGGAGATGATGCATAGCCTCAAGGTGTGTCGTTTTTTACGCTGTTCCAGGCTTTAACTCGAAAGGAAAGTAATCGGTGCCAGATTCATTCCCCAATCACCTCCCCAATATGCTTTTTGGCAACTTTTTTTTTTCTGCCGCCACCTACGACACAGCCATTTCCCTTCTATGGGGGGCAGCATCATCCCATCTCGTTCCATCTTGTTTTCAGACAGCTGGATGCCACCTCCGTGTCAGTATCTTTTGACATCTTCCTTCTGTACGCCTGGTCCTTGTAACAACAGCACAGCATGCAAAATTGCAAAGCTGCAAAGTTCAGGTTGCTTGTCACAGCCAATCTGCATCACTAAACATAACCTTTCAATATTTTTACAAGCGGGGCAATGGCGAATTTCTGAATTTCTGAATTCCAAGAGACTGGAGTACTTTTCATTAAATATGATATTAGGACTAAGACCTTAATCTCTTTCAAAATAGGTAAAAACAGAAAAAGTGGCGAACAGAAAATAATTTGGAACTGGTTTGTTTTTTGTTTGCTGATTTTATTTTACTATGGCAGTTTCCAAATTTATGTTAAAAAATAATTGTACATTTTTTAATTTTTAGTTTATATAAAAAATACATAAACTGTAACAATGTGAGCTACTAAACTCAAGTGAAAGTGTAGCACATATTTATAAATATTAATATTTTTTTTTCTTTATGGCCCTATTTCATGAATCTAGTGCACAATTGGAAGTGGAAATTACAGACATGTCCTTGACGGTTTATCTATTTTGGTGGTGGGAAAAACAGACTTCATGCAGCACAATATGTCATTAAACCTTAAAATCGTATCCACTCAAAATTTGAAATTTCTATATTATTAATTTTTATAGTATTTAAAATATTTTGTGAAGACTCTCAGTGCAAAAATGCTGTTTAACAAAGACAAGGAAAAGAAAGCCTTTTCTGATATTTAAAACCAAGGCTAATAATTAAGATAAGTCTGCCCCTGTCCAAAGTCCTCAGGGTCTCTGGATTTAATGACTCTGATGCTTTGTCCTTCTCCAGCCGAAGCAGCGCACATCCCTGTCCTCGTCCCAGGATGTCCAGCGGCCCAACCACAGCTACGACCCCTCGGAGGTGAGCTCCTCTCTGGGCTATGCCAGTTTCAGCACCAGCCCGCCTGCGAGCCCTCCCATCAGCCCTGCCAACTACTCTCTCGGCTCAACAGAGGACTGTGCCGTGCCCGGTAAGAGCTCTCGTCCCATCCCTCCCTCTCATTACACAAACCCTCACTCACCATTTTAACCACCAGGAGACTCTTCAAGGCTATGGGTTGTCTCTTCAAGATGCTGTGGGTTGTCCCTGCACCCAATATCCCGCACTTCCATGATATGGATTATGCAGTTATGGTTAGTGATTGAGTAGAAAATATTAGAAGGATGATTTGCCCTACAGTCCTTTTGGAAACTCAGCCCTGAACTGATCTAATCTGACCTGACCTGACCTGAACTGAACTGAACTGAACTGAATTTAAGAGTTGTTTAAGCAGATCGACAGCAGATGGCGAGAGTGAGTCTGATTGGTTTCGCACATGCAGACTGACCCAAGCCACTGCTTTCATTCCGGCTTCCCAAGCACAGCTCCTGCTGGGTGTAATAACTCAGCTTCTGAAGTATGCATAATTTATACATCAACCCTGCTTTTAATAATGAACGCAGGATATCAACAGCCTCCCCCTCCACAAGCAGCAATGACAACACAGCCCCAAAACAAGGCTGCATTCCATTCAAGCAGGAGCACCCTAGTGTGATGCCAGGAGTTGGTGGTTTGGCGAAGGAGCTCATAATGGGCTCCTGCTGTTAGCTCTTGGCCGAATAATGTTTTAGGGTGTGCATTTTTGCGGATTGAGGACAGGAAGTGAGATATTCCTGACCACCTGTAGATGTAGAAGGGCAAGTGGGCGGGATCTGTTCCTGGCTGTCAGCAGTGATGCTGTCAAGGTTACAAGGATTGTCACAATGATGGTGGCTATGACGACAGGTTTAACTGGGACCTCTCTGATCCTCCGACCATCTGCTGTTGTACTCATACCGTCTTCCACCTTCCCACACCGGCAGTCAGAGACTAATTCAGTCCAATTTGTTTATTCTTGGGGCCCGCCTGTTACTTGATAAAAGGGTCAAAACCGCAGCGTTCAGCAGTTTCATAAGTGGACAAAAAATGTAAACATCACTGAATGCACACTGTAGTATTCAGATTAAATCTGTTTGACTCATTTTTTGTTCTTGAGCCATATTTTCAGCATGCGGTTATTTTAGTGATCAGCACAAGGCTTATCAGTAATTTCCCAGACGCAAACAGGAGGGTTTAATATGCTCTTGCAGGAGGAAAGTAAGCTCAAGGTGCCATTCTGTATTTTCATGTATGTAGCACTTAAGACTTGGCAAATGCATTTTGCAGTATTCTAGCCAAATTTGAATCATGGCAACGTTCATGGCAACGTTCTTCGGATTCCTAATTTCATCTTTGCACGACTTGCAAAATGACAGGGAAAAGGGGGATTCATGTAAATTAGCTTGGAAGGAGGGAGGAAGCATGTAAATGGAGTCAAAACAAGGCGTGCATTAATTTCAGGTTTGTCTGTTCTCTAGAATCAGCACAAATCTCTGGTGACATTGTGTTTTTATTTGTGTCCTGTTAGTGTGTTGCATGTGTTTATTATTAATTGCTTAATATGATGCACTGGTGAGACCGAGGTGGTACCATTTAAACTTGAAAGAGTGTAAAACCAAGTTAAGCCTGGACCACATTAAAATGAATGTGAATTGTTAATTCGCGGTCACATTAAATGAACAGTTTCTAGCCAACAGGATGTCCCAGTCGGCTATAAATTCATCAATAAACACATCGGCATCCTGTCTTGTACAAAAATCTGTACAGTTTATTGTTTTTCTGTTACCCTGTGAAACAAAAGTGGTACTACAGCAATACTACTACAGTAACGTGGTAAACCGCGATAATACTACAGTGACACGGTAAACTGTGATAATACTACAGCAACAGAATGAACAGTAATAATACTACAGTAACAGAGTGAACAGCAGTAATACTACAGTAAGGCTGTAAACAGAAATGATACTACAGTATTATTATATTTTTTCTTACATAAATCAGACTATGTGAAAGATTCAAGTTAGTCTAAATATTGTCTAAAGAGTCTAAAGTCTTAAACTGCCATTTGAAAATACTCAGCGACTGTGCTCTTCTGACATTGAGGGGAAGTCCAACAATCTTGGGTCAAGACAGAGAAGAGTCTAGACGAGTGTCTTCCTTGTACCTCCAGTGTGTGGAGGGACCCGACCAGCAGTACTGGAGGGTCGGAGTATACGAGGTGCAGTGCGAGGTGTAATAAGGGCTGTGAGGTAGGATGGTGCTACTCCATGTTTTGCTTTGTAGGCCAGCATCAGTATTTTAAATCTGATGCCACCAGCAACTTGGGGGAGAATTTGGGAAGGTTGAAAAAGAGCTGTGCTGCTGCAGTCTGTGTTAGTTGTAGAGTTTGGATGGCATTCAAAGGTAGACTTGCTAGAAGGGAGTTACAGTAATCCAGTTTACTAGGAACTGAACAAGTATCTGGGTGACCTGTGTTGATAGCAGATCCATCTGATATTGTAGAGAAGGAATCTACATCAGCGGTGAAGATTGGTGATGTGAGTCTAGAAGTAACTTGAAGGTTGCATGAAGTTTCAAAAGGAGGGATCTGTGAATTGTCCAGGTAATTCAAATTCAAATTTTATTTGTCACATACATAGTCATTCACGGTATGATATGCAGTGAAATGCTTTTTGCGACTGCTAAAGACCACAGTATTGCAAATGTTGCAAGTATACAATGAAAATCAATATGCAAATTTTGCAAGCACAACCAAATATTACACTTTTATGTCTTTAACACAAAATATGTGTAACAGGTAGGGTGAAGGTGTGCAAATAAGTGAAAGTCAATGTGTAGATTTTGTGCAAAGAGTAAAAAGAGCAGAGATTTTGTGCAAAGTGATTTTGTGCAAAGAGTCCAGAGTGATTGAGAGTGAAAACATATAGATCCTGATGAGGTGAAGAATCTGCTGGATTGAATGTTATTTTGGTTTTGGTGGGATTGAGTTTTATATGATGGGCTGGCATCCAAGAAATGTCAGTTAGAAATGGAGAGAGCGTGGAGGAAGCATGTACTGTACATCTGAGTGAGGAAAAGAGAAGATGAGTTGTGTGTCGTCAGCACAGCAGTGGTAGGAAATGACCTCACCAAGTGATCTTGCATAGAGGGACACAGCACTCAAGGACCTTAGAAAGAAATGAGAGAAGAGACACTGGTCTGTAGTTGTTGATGTCTGCAGGATCATTTGTGGGTTTCTTTAGGATTGGAAGAACTCTGGGTGTTTTAAAGGCAGTTGGCACATGACCAGATGTAAATGAACCATTTATGATGTGAGAAATGAATGGGGATATGACCAGGAGAGATGGTTTGGAGCATTGTGGAGGGGATTTGCATGCGCTTCCGGTTTGGGCTGGGTGCATGCTGTGTGAGTGAATGGTGTGTATGTGTACGCCGTGTGGTGAGCTGGTGCCCTGCCCTGGGTGAGTTACCGACCTGGGCTCTGTGACACTGAGTAAAAGAAAAAAAAAAAGTCTATAGAAGGGTCCCACAGTTGACAGTTCATGTCAGAGCCTCTGAGACAAGATTATCTCAAGGCACAAATCTGGGGAAGGTTACCGGCAATTTCTGCTGCTTTGAAGATCAGGAAACCAGCGTCCTTTCTCTTAAATGAACTTATCCTTCCCTGCTGTTTGGTCCAAAGTGCTCTGCGAATAGATATCTTCACATATTTTCATGATTTTTCTCTCTCTCTCTCTCCATATCCACCCCCTTCACTCTCCAGCTCTCTTTTTACTTATTAGCTTTATAAGCTCTATTGTGTTGTTGCTGTGGCAACAGTGGCTGCGTAAAGCTCATGGGTATGTTTGAGATGGCTTTCATTTGTAATAGGGAATGTGAAGTTAGACCAAGAAAGAAGGAGATTTTTTGAGTGCAAAAATGGCAAAGAGCAGATAAAGGAGAGGAAGAGGAGGAGAAGTTGAAGACATTCTGTCAGACCTCATATGACCTCAGTGCTTCGTGTCTCAGGTCTGGCCTGGACATCTTGCTCTCAGTGGTGATGTAATACAAATGTACACATATCAAGGAGTTCTACCGCAATCACCTTTGACACTACACGTGTTTTAGTGTCAGATTCGTATTTCGAAACCTGACCTACGTTGTTTCAGCATTGTTCCACACTGGCACCAAAACATTGCTCACCGGGAACCAACCAGTGACATCACAAGAGGTGGATAGAGCAAGGAGGGCAACTTAAGATAAAGAAAATGGTGGAAAACAACTTTCACTTCAGAATCATCTGGAGATCAGGAGAAACTGAGAATGGCCTTGACCCGTCTGGGCTGCCTGTACTGTTATTGAAGTGGGACTGTTTAATAATGATGTGCTGGGGAAGATCACTGCTCATCTCAGCTAAAGGGGAAGGTTAATAGGTTTTGGAATGTAAATGAGGTGGAGGCCTTCTGTCAGTATAGACAACATCAAATACAGACTTCGGTTTTGGGAGTTTGGACTTGTCAAATTCAATTCAGCATTTCTTCTTCGTTTTACCTTTAATTAACCACCGAGATGATCTATTTTGGTCCAGGCGCAAGGTGCAGCGCTCAGCACAAATGTCTCAGAGCAAGACACTTAGCCCTGAGCCTGTCCAGGGGGACTGTCCCTGATTGTCTTTCTGGATAAGGGCATCTGATGTAAATGTAAGTGTCTGTAAATGTAAGTACATGTGTCATCATCTCAGGCATTCTTGACGAAAGCCAAGGAACTTTAAGAAATAATCTGTACTTGACTAAATGTGAACTGATAATGTATTGAGAAATAGCCAGATGAAGTACACAAGAAGTATCCGACAGGGCACGTAAATTGAATTTTGAACACTGCTGTGCGTCAGAACCTGTGATTGTTTTATTTCTCTACTCCCCTCTCTCTATTTCTCTGAGCACCTTGCCATTGAGTCATGGAGATGGAGGTGTGATGGAAACACAGAGAAAAATAAGCACACTTGTGCCTGCACACACACACACACACACACACACACACACAAATACATGCACATTGCACTCCCACGCAATCTCAATCCATGAAAATCAAATTCAGTATCTCAGTTCACTTCATCACTGCAGTGTAGCATTTGGCGGATATTGATATTTACGGTAGCCTAAGATCGGAGAACTTCAGAGCTGGTAGCTGCACTTTGATTTTCTGGTAAAACTGCTTATATCTTTGGGGTGCTATGGCTATTCCAGGGGCAGCATCTGTTTCTGTTCATTTTCTATGCTTGTAATACCCCTCATTTATGCAGCCATCAGTAATCATCACAAACATAATCTCTCTTATAGTTGACATATATATTTAGAGTATTTACAATTTAAAGTAAGCAGAGAGTTATAGTGCAGGTAAGATGATGATTGAGCATTATGTGCACAGTGGTACTGGGGGTATATACAGTAGAGTAGAGGTGTAATATTGCACAAAAAGGTTTTTTGCATTTCAAGACATATAAAATCAAGGTAAGACAGTTTAATAAATTACATGAGAAGTGCACAACAATTATTATTTCGAAAACAGCATTACATAATAATAGACATGTGCGGTTTGTGTGCATGTGCAAGTCCAGGGTAGTTGTAGCAGGATATGTATGTGGTGTGTGTGCCCGTGCAGAAGTCCAGTGTGTCCTGAGGTTAATGAGTTATCTTGGGACCACATCTTCTACCAAATGATACATGCAGAAAGAACCAGTGAGTATGACATTAGTGAACACTACCCAGCACTATAGGCTCTGTTTGCAAAATAGCACAGCTCTATATGCTAGTTGTACAGCTTGTTTGTCTTGTGTAAGGTATGGTCCCTGTTTCGTATCTACAGCACAGGCCAAAGGTTTGGACACACGTTCTCATTCGATGTGTTTATTTTCATGACCATTTTACATTGGTAGATTCTCACTGAAGGCATCACAACTATGAATGAACACATGAGAAGAGAAGAGACACTTTTGTTGGGGTTTAATAATTTCAGACACTCACAACGTGTTCTTAAATGATTTCTTTATAAAGAGTTTTTTAAATGGGCGGAGCACAATGATTGACAGCTCTCACATGCAATAAACATTCCAAACTTTTGTTTAGCATCAGTGGTGCACTACGTTTTATATAGCACTGCAAAAATACCCCCGCTTGAAGAGCAATCTCCCAAGCTCCAGCTTTAAAAAGAATATCGTGTGAAATTATGAACTTTTAATTTCCACCAAGAGGCCCAATTGCCCCACAGTTGAGTTGTTGCATGATACCCTCTGTGGGGAAATTAGGCTTATTATTTTATAATGCAGCATTTTGATCGCGCTGCAGTTTTGATCATATATTCTCTTTAAAGGTCTTCCTGCATTTAAGAGTGAACTTCCAGCAGCGTTTGTGCCTTTAAAACTGAAGCGCACACACACCACACATCTGCACCATGTGGGGTGTGCCATTAGACCTGAGATAAACACACACCCACACAAACACAAGCACAAAGACACATATGCATACACCTAGGGGCAGATACACTTAAGCATACACACATTTGGGCATTTATACTCATGCATACACACAAGTAAATGCAAAAAAACATATATTTGTATGATAAATATGTAAATAATGTGCAGAGTAAATGAAGAAGTTAGCATCATAATAGCTAAGTTGGGTTCTGAGGGGTCAGCTTTAGAAATATCAAATAACTGTCCTAAACCTGTGCCCACAGACAGTGGAAAAGAAAATTACTGTCTCCACACACTGCTCACCGGATGCACACAGGATAATAACTTGTAATAACAGGATCATATTTTTTTGCATTTCATGGTACTTAGTATGTGTATGATGTGTGTGGATTGTGACACACTGGTAGTGTTCATTGACAAAACTTTTTAAAGACTGGCTGGTTGCATTTAAGTTTAGGCACAATAAATAGTGATAGTGTTCTGTGAGGATGTTTTCTCTTTTTTCCCCATCCCATCAAGAGCGCTATGTCCAAGACCAAGACAAGACCAAGACACTACTACATATGGTACGGGATGAAGTTCACAGTCTTACCTCCAACCTCTTTTCCTCTTCCACTCAGTCAGGTGTGCAAAGTTCAAATGATCTGCACAGTTAGCTGCTATGTCTGTTTATATTCAGTTCCAGTCTGTTCATGTGCGTCATGTTACATTCACTGTAACATGCATTTATTTTTTCAATTTCAGACATTTAATATTAAATCAGAAATGATATGGAATAATACATGCAATGAATCTGAACACACCAATTGCTCCTACATGTGTAATGAATTTTTCATGTTGAAAATGAGTCCTTTATTCATGTGTGTGTGCGTGCGTGTTTGAGCGTGTGCATGTGTGTGTGTGTGTGCATGCACATGAGTGTAAAGAATAGCTTTGTCATGCCACAGACCCTCAAGCAGGTGCTGTGTAGCGAACAGGAAGGACACTGGTTGCCGTGGTAATATGGGCACTTTAGAAAGCAGGGCTGAGAGTACGAATTCAATATTTCATGGCTGAATCGAGCTCCCCAGAGACTGGGGAGGGACGGGGAGCTGCTGCACATCAAGCACGGCACGCATGCTTCTCTCATTCATTTCTGTCAGTGGACCTCTTCACTGGGTGTCTGCGGTGTGTGTTTGTGTTTATATGTGTGTGTGTGTGTGTGTGTGTTCTTTAAAATGACTGACATGTCTAAGATTGCTCTGCAGTTTTTAATAACTAAGAGTTGCCACCTAAAATAGAAACAGTATCTTGTCTGCTGCTCAGCTGGGACCTACAGTTTCTGTTTGTGTGTGTGAAGCTCCATTGACCAATTGCAGCTTTTTTGAGCAATTTGTTTGATTGTGGATTTAAAAAAAAAAAGTATCTCACCACCTGACAAAAGGAACAGCTGCAGAATAGCAGCTCAGCTCTTTTGTGCGTCTCACCGAGGGTGCCATCACCACAGCACTCACACAAACACACACAAGCACACACCTTCATTCTTGAAACTGCTCATTGCAACAGTCACGTCAATACACCCTGTCTTTGCTGTGGGGATGC
Source organism: Denticeps clupeoides (assembly GCF_900700375.1). NCBI lineage: Eukaryota > Metazoa > Chordata > Actinopteri > Clupeiformes > Denticipitidae > Denticeps > Denticeps clupeoides. The sequence continues at coordinate 6,394,085 of NC_041721.1, read as the reverse complement.
TGCCGACTTTAACTGGCTTAGGGCTTTTCTCTCCCTCTCAATCTCTGTCTCTGACTTTAATTGAACTCGGCCCTTTACCACAGCACAGTAAACATTTGTTAACAAGCAATTAAACATGTGCCATCTAATCCTTTTCAGGAACTAGCCATCAGTCACAGTTCTTAAAGAACTTCTGGCTTTGACTGTGTGAATGTATAAGTGTGTGTGTGTGTATTTGCAACCATAAGAAATTCAAAGAAAGGCTCCCTATTTTGCTTTTACCTCGTGTTCATGGCTTTTTGCAATCTTTGAGAAATGGTAGGGTGAAGGGGTGTGAAAGTGTTTAGTTTGTCATGTTTGAGACCTAAAATCAGAATCTACAGTTTTCTTCCAGTTTTGAAGCATAGAAGCACATTCAGAGAGACATTTTTATTGGAACAGGGACATGGTGACCATAGCTTGTGAATGCAAATCATTCAAATAGTTGTGTGTTAGTGTTGCTGTAGAATACTGTGGTTTACAGGAGCTGGTTTTCTAAAGAATTTTACTTATTTATTGCAGCATGGGTCATGAAACCCTTCATTCACTAGCAAATTGCAAGTTGCAAAACAGATATTTTGTATGGAACTTAGCCATCATTCAGGTCACAGTTTCATCCACACTGTGGATGCAGAGACTTCCAAGACTGTCCATAATGCCAAAGCCTCTCCAAAACCAAGGTGTCCAGTAATCCACGAAGCTCCAAAAACCATGGAACAACATCCCAGATTTCCATTGAATCCTTTTTCATTATGATGCCATCAGCTGAGGAAATGGGATTTGTGGACATGCCCAAGTGATGAAGAATATTAATTCTATAGGTTTGCCAAAAATGCTTGGCAAACCCTCTGCAGATAAGGACAAGCTGAGGTGATGCAAATGCAAGAGAGCTGGGATTTTTACTAAAAACAAAATTAGGATGAGACCACAAAGCAGGCAGGCATGCCATACATTTAGCAATTAAACAAAGACAAAGACGAAAAACAAGGCAAGCTGTTACTGATCAACACAACATTGTAAAGTCTAGGTACAGTATCTCACAAAAGTGAGTGCACCCCTCACATTTTTTATATTTACATTTTACATTTACATTTACAGCATTTATCAGACGCCCTCATCCAGAGCAACTTACAATCAGTAGTTACAGGGACAGTCCCCCACCGGAGCAACTCAGGGTTAAGTGTCTTGCTCAGGGACACAATGGTAGTAAGTGGAATTTTGCACCTGGGTCTTCTGGTTGATAGGCGAGTGTGTTACCCACTAGGCTACTACCACCCTTAAATATTTTTTTAGATTTTTCCTTGGGAAAACACTGAAGATGTTACACTTTGCTACAGTGTACAGTAGTCAGTGTACAGCTGCAATTTTTGGTGCAGACCAGTTTTCATGCACACACACACACCAACCTAACTCAAACCTATCACACACACTGCTATCTGCGATCGTCAGAGAGAGGACTCCTATCCACATACTGATCGGTGTCTGAGGAAGGTGTCTGAGGAAGCATGATAGAACACGACAGCTTGTGAGCTGAAGTGTTTCTGTGTATTACCTCAGAGGAGGTATGTAGGTATGCAGTGTTGTGTAACAGCGGAATGTGTTTGCTGGGAAGAGAGTGTTTGCTTGTTAGATGGCAGTTGTTTTTGGCCACAGCTGCTGCTGCCTTTACTAGCCGGTGAAGACGGACGCCTGTCAGCTTGGCTGTTGACGTACGTCAGCTTCAGGTAAGTCAGACAGAGAGGAAGAGCGACAGATGGGATGAAGAAGGGAGAGTCAGGAGCTGGACAGGGTGTGTTTGTTGGATGTTTTATCTTCTGTATCTTATCGCTATGTAGAAATAAATGGTGTTTATTTTTTGGTTTTATTTCCTCACCCCCAAATCTTATCAGTATGTGAACAGGAAACTGATTCCTGTCAGGTTTTAACTTAAGTGATCCAACTGATCACAGTACCACAGGCCTTAAACAAGATGAAGGTCCCAATTGAGACTGGATGCCTTCCGCGCCCTTGCATTCTGGGTAGCAGAGACGGGACATTATTAATAAATACAAATAAACACGGCGCGATGGCCGAAAAACATTAGAAACAAAATGGGGAGAACTGAAACTAGCCCGCAGGCCTGTGCCGATTGCCAGAACTCAAAAACACATCAAACACATTGTCAGGTCCACACAGAAGGTCGAGCTCATAAACGAGTTCACGAAAGTGCCGCCGCTGCCGAGGGGCAGCTGCATGGCGCTTTTAAACTCCTGTCTTGATTGGCTGCAGCTTGAGACACACCCCGGCCCAATCCTGACAGTTAGAATGTTCTTTCCGGCATATCAAAGAGATGCATATCGAGTGCTACGGGTCAGGACACGTCAATACTTTAACACATTGTGACAACATTTACATTACATTTACATTTACAGCATTTGGCAGACGCCCTTATCCAGAGCGACTTACAACGTGCTTTCAAGTTGACAACTAACAATATTTCAATATGACAAATTTAATTGATTAAAAAAACTATTTTATGTTATGATTTAATATTGTTTATTTAATTCATGTAATTTTGAATTCTTTTTTATGTCCCATTTTAAATAATTAATGACACAGTTCGTTTTTAATTACTGGTTTATTTAATTTTGGCACTCGTCCTCCATATTTGCCCTTTTGAACAGTTTTATTTAACATGGCTCATGCGCAACCAGTGAATTGAGGCATGCTTTTATGTGAATTTGAATGAGGGCTTTAGATTTGATTTTGAAATGGTTGCAGACAAAGATTTGGCACTGTGTGCTTTAAATATTGGATTGGCAATGTTGTGCTGTGCATAAATAATTCCTTATCTATGCACTCATTATATGATTGATTGTTTTAGTCTAACTCACATTCCCTTTCTGAAGGCCAAACAGTCCAGGAAGCTAGGGTGCTGTTTCTATGGCTACCAAATGTCACCTGTTGCAGCTGCTGCAGGATGGAGAAAAATGAAGAGAATGAGAGGTTAAATGACTGAAAAGAGCCGCAGAGAAGGGAGTTGAACTGCCGCAAAGTGATTTTAAGCCTGACCTCAACATTATGAGACATTTTTAAACATTTTTGATGCTTTTGCTCACACACAGCCATTCTCTAGGTTCCATCTCGCTCGCATTACATTCTGTCACAGATAAACTGACTATCTTTTGCAGACCACTGACAGTGAAGTGTGAGGTTTGTTGGGACTAGGTGACAGAATCACAGCATCTGAGTGATGATTGGTGCACAGTTTAATGTGTGTGTGTGTGTGTGTGTGTGTGTGTGTGTGTGTGTTTCAACTGTAAAGTGGTTGATGAAAAGCTGACATTTGACATAAAGAGATCTCTTATCATTAGAATTTTAGCCACATGCACTTTTTAGTCTAGGGTTAGGGACAGTTGCAGATTTGTAAATCATATGGGGAGTGAAGGTTCTAATTCTTGATATCATTCAACAAAATTGCATTCCAAAACTTCAATATGCCCTTCAGTTGCATCATTCAAAATGTAGAAGTTGCTAATGAAGTTGCACAACCTAGGTCCTTGTGTGGGAAGTGATGCGTTACTATTTTTTCATTTATTTTTTGGAAATTGAAAACCATTTGCATGGCCATGTCATAACATTTGGATCCTTCAGCAACAATACCAAGTGACACCCAATACCAATGAGTGTAACTTAGACAGAACACATTAGCTGCATTCAGAGCCTATTGGAGCCTGTCAGTAATCACAGTGCTACATGCAAATTAATGAATGGATAAAAGAAGAAATAAATACATTTTTTAAAAAATGTGTCGTATTGACGTGCGCAATTTTAAATCATTCAGAATGAGGAAGCTGCCAATCATTGGACTCTAAAAAACATATTTAAATATTGTGTTCTGGGTGACAGAAACGATGATCAACAAAAAAATAGTTAAAAAAAAATAGAAATGCCTGACATCACAGTATTTGATTAGTGTATTTCAAATGCTTATGGTTTTTTCGTTTTAGTTGCAATTCAGTACTATGGTGTGCCAAATTTTTGATTCAAACCTGATTCCGGCATGAATAAACTAGCTGTAACCAGGATCTCCATGTGTGCTTGGTTCAGTTCCATGCACCACTGGTTTCTGATTGCCCATGCATCCTTTTTTGACGTTGTTGTTAACCTTTATATTCCAGTCGGGGTCCAGTTTGTTGCTGACGTAGACCTGGATTCTGCGACGGAATCAGTGGAAACCGCATCTCTGTCAGTCTCTTCCGTAAAGAAAGGATGGAGACAGCCAGTCCAGAGATTTACCCAGCAGCCCATTCTCCCTCGCAGCAGATTCATCCCTATCCCCTTGTCCGGCCGCTCGCGTGTGTAATTTGATCTTTATCAGGCGTAAACCTGTTTACATGTGCAGGAACACTGTTTTAATGCTGGGGTGTGAGTGGTCATGTATGGCCAGGCTAGTGGAGTGTGGTGGTGTTACCAGCCATGCTCTCTGTTTCACCCGCAGACAATCCAACACCACCTGTACAGCGCAGAAAGGGCACACTGATATCTGGTTCTTTTTTATTGACTTTCGCACCCACCCACCTAAAATATAAAATCCACAAACATACACTATCATTCAAAGGTTTAGGGGATTTATAAAGATCATTGTTTACAGTGAAATAAAGGACAAGATACAAGAAAATAAAGTTGAGCTTTATTGTCACTTCAGCTATATACATATTAGCCAGTACATAGTGAAACAAAACAACGTTTCTCTACAACCTGGTGCTACATATAACATTTGAACAATTAAACAGAGTTACATACTGACATAAAGTGCACGTGTGCCACACAGACAAACTGGGCCACATAAAGTGCAAACAGGGGACACAGGCAGTGCAAGAATAACATTTAACAAAACAAGTAGATAACAATGAGACAAACAGCGCTGAACAGGTCTAATGAATAATAAATGTGCAAAGTAAAATAGTGCAAACACTGCTGTGCAAAATGGAATGGGGCAATATTACGGACAGATAATATTACTCAATATAACAGATTTAGTGTATGTGTCAATCCAAAGTGGAAATTCCCTGAGTGTTTAGGTGTCTGATGGCCTCTGGAAAGAAGCTGTTGCACAGTCTGGTACTGAGGGCCTGAATGCTTTGGTACCTTTTTCCATATGATAGGAGGGTGAAGAGCGCATGTGAGGGGTATGTAGAGTCCATTACAATGCTGGTGGCTTTCCTGATGCAGTGTGTTTGGTAAATGTCCGTTATGGAGGGAAGAAAGACTCCAATGATCTCAGCTGATCTTCTCCTCACTATCTGCTGTAGGGCCTTGCATTTTACATTACATTTTACACATTTTATCAGACGCCCTTATCCAGAGCGACTTACAATCAGAAGTTACAGGGACAGTCACCCTGGAGCAAGTGTCTTGCTCAGGGACACAATGGTAGTAAGTGGGATTTGAATCTGGGTCTTCAGGTTCATAGGCGAGTGTGTTACCCACTAGGCTACTACCACCCTTGCGGTCTGATGTGGTGCAATTCCCAAACCAGACAGTGATGCAGCTGGTCAGAATGCTCTCAATAGTCCCTCTATAGAAGGTAGTGAAGATGGGTGGTGGGAGATCCCTTTCCCTTTCCACAGGAAGTCGAGATGCTGCTGGGCTTTCTTGGCTTTTGAGCTGGTGTTGAGATTCCAGGTTATAAATAAAGTTTATAAAATAATGGTTATCTGAAGAAGGCAAGTTTTATTGTTTAAGGGTTTTCTTAATAATTTCTGTACACAATGGTGGGGCAGTGGTGCCTGTCGAGTAAGGAAGCGGACTCCTTTCATGACTGTCCTCTAATTAAACGTAGAGGACACATTTCATTATGTGCACCATGTGCTGTGTTTTACTTTAATGAGATAAGCTTTTAAAGTGACATAGAATTCCACTGGACCTCAAGACTGATTGAAGCTCTCTACGTTTATGCAGACATTCCGTTAACAGCTATTTTCAGCTACCAGAGTAATTAACAATCAATTTTGATCAATTTTGTGCTGACCTATAGAATATTCATAGGTCTATGAATAGTCTTAGGTTAGGTCATCACTGCAGAGTAAACATCTGAAATGTTTGCTGAGTGAAAATAAATCTCTTTACATAGGATAGTAGTGGAAAATAGAGAATTGTTTTTGCCATTAATTATTGCTTCTGACATTCTAGAATTTGCTCTCAGTCCTGCATGGGATTCATTCCATGCTTGATTAAACCCTGCTGCATGCAGTAGGATGAGAGGAAGCGTGCGATTGGTTAATCACGGCTAAGCGCTGTGATCAGGAGGAAATGAGATCAGATGAGGTCTTGTGCTGCACGTTGCTGTCTGCTGCTATATGTTTCTTATACCTACATTTGGGCATGTGTTTTGCAGGTAGGAAGGCACACAGATGGGCAGACAGAAGGGCTGACAGACAGGATAGAAGAAAACTGAAAATAGTGATTAAAACAAATGTGTAGAGGCGATTTAAGGATGAGTCGCAACCAAGAGCATTACCAAGCAGTTACGGAAAGTGAGTCAGTGTGTAAGCAACGGGTTTCCAGTACCACACCACTTAGTTACAAAGGCTCAAACTCTCGGTTGTATCATGTGTGCATTTAGTGTGTTGACATTCACTTTGCATGCTTAAAAGTGTTATTTACCAAAATTGCTGAAAGGATGCAGTGAATCTATAAATCTACTATGATAAAGGCAGTGGGTGGTTATTTTCAGGAAACTTTCACATCTATTAAAGTAATCTTTTTTTTTTTCTGGAAAAGTGTCATGTAATATGAGCAGGATAAATATGTTGTGACTGATTTTTAAAAAGTGACAACAGTGAAGCAGGCTAAATAAAGTGCAAACATGGGACACTGGCAGTGCAAGGATAACATTTGAGGCAAACAAAACATGTAGACAGGAAAAAGTGACATTAAAGAGTGCCACTAAAACAGTGACATAAAAAAAATGAAGGTGCAAAGTAAAAATAGTGCAAATAACGTTGTGGTCAAAATGGAATAGTGCAGTAATTTCCAAAAAATAAAAGAGAGCGTGTATGCATGACAATACAAAAAGTGGAAAGTCCCTGAGTGTTCAGTTGTCTGATGGCCTGTGGAAAGAAGCTTTTGCACAGTCTGGCAGTGAGGACCTGAATGCCCTATATCCAGATGGTAAGAGGCTGTGCTCCATGAAGGCTACCAGACGCCAGCTACAAAAATCTGATCTCAGCGTCCATCATCAGGCCTTCAAAGACCACGGGCCTCCTTACCTCCATTTCACCTCTGGATGAGGTGAGGTCCCCAGTCTTAACCAGGCCTCTCACCATGGGAATGTTTCCCATTCCAGACAGTACAACTAAGACCTCAACCTGTCCACTGGACCCCATGGCCACAGACTGTGTCCAATCATGATATAAATAATTCCTCCCTACAATTCATGCTTTTGTCTGGACTACTGCAATGGATTGCTGTTTGGTCTCCTCAGACCTCAACAAATTTCAATACCTTGGTTTCTGGGTTTCTTGAAAGAAGCTATATGGTTGGTGTTGTTGCTGGATGTAATGAAACAATATAACTTTAATTAAGCAATTAACTTGGACGTAGCCAGAGAAAGCACAGTGAAGGGAAACACACCTTATAATTAAGGTCTGGTTCTCGTCTCCACCTCTGCCCTCTTACATGACTGAAAGATAATGTGCACTTTGGGGGCGCCCACCTGCTCCACCAATGCTAAAGGTGTCCCACTTTGCTAACGGCAACCGCATCTGATGGCAGCCCAGTGGACACAGTACAGAACCAGTCCTGTATTATACAGGGAAAATGTTTAAATCTTCTTGATCTTTATGACAGTAACTTTGAAACTGTTCCAAAAATACATGTAATAATTTGTAAAAACTGAAGGCTATTTGATTCCACAAACACCGTTGATATCTAGCAATCTGCTAGAACTGTTTGACATGTTAAATAAATAGATAAATAACATGAAATTGAATTTCATGTTATTAATGTTGTAAATGACTGGTAGAGGGGAATGGCCGTTAATGGAATGTCTGTATGAATGTAGAGAGGACCATTATCAACAACAATTAGTCTAAGGTTTCAATGGGATGCTGTGTTCACTAATGCAAGTCTGTCACTATAAAGGCTTGATTAATTTATTGTAATTACATCTAGAATGGCCAGCATCTGCCAAGCTGTAATTACTGCGAGTGGGGATTCTAAATTTTAAAAGTACATTTCAAATAAAGGCCAGTATTTCTAACTAGTACAGTATGGAGGTCTGACTTTAATTTTATTGTTTGTGTTCACTCATCCTTATTTTGGTCGCTTGATCAATAGTATGAATCTTTTGTGAAATATATTTTGGGTCATATTAGTTTAGCCCTAGCGCCGGCTATTAATGGACACACACACCTCATTGGACCGAGACAGTGGGCGAAAGACTTCAGTGACATCCTTTTGGGTCTCATGGACTGAATGCACCCAGCCAAGGGCACATTATCATTTAAAGAGAATACACACACAAGCACACACAGACACACACACATACCCTGGGATAGTGAAGGCGGTATCAGTGGTTGATAAATCACAGTTTTGTGGTGACTTTTCAGTTTTTTTCTTTCTTTAATCATCTGTCTCCCTTTGTGAAATGAAGTGATACACAGCAGCATAGCACACGGTGCACACAGTGAAATTTGTCCTCTGCATTTAACCCATTACCCTGAGTGAGCAGTGGGCAGCCATGACAGGCGCCCGGGGAGTAGTGTGTGGGGACGGTGCTTTGCTCAGTGGCACCTTGGCGGATCGCGATTCGAAGCGGTGACCTTCTGATTACGGGGCCGCTTCCTTAGCCGCTAGGCCACCACTGCCTTTGTCTCTTTGGGCTTCTGTTCTATTGCTGTATTTACAAATCGCACCGTGATCAGAACAGAAAGAGAGTAATTCTACGGGTTTATCATTTAGCTGCATGTTTATGTGTTGTTCGTTTTTTGTGTGTCATCTTTCCAGATGAGCCTGCATATCAGAAAGAGTGTGTGAGAGACGAGCGCCGGCGAAGCTGCATTCCGGAGCAGTTTGCGGGTCTCCTGCATGGTTCCTCCCCAGCCTGCGAGTTCCCCGACAACCCTTACCAGCTCTACGGCAAAGTCCGCAAGCTCTGCGCCCCCGACCCTGGTCCCGTCCCCACCCATTATCACGGCAACTTCCTGCAGGCACCCGAGTTCTTGGTGGCCTCGCCTTTCCCTCGTACAGGAAGTGAGGCCTCCACCTTAAAGGGACAGCGAGATTCCAAACCCCAGGTTCTTTACCGAACCATCTTCCATACCAGAGTCAATCAGAACCAGAATCTGGACCAGGTCAGCCCCCCAGGAACCCATGTGAGGAACGGGGAGGTGCGGAGCGGCGGCAGTAGCGGTGGCACGAGCCCTTCAGCGGGCAGCGTGGGTGGGGCCAGCGTCTGTGGCTACGAGGAGCGTGCTTGCACCCTCGGGAGGATGCGCTCGGTACCCCGCAACGTCCTGGAGCTGCAGCTCTCCCGAAACTTCTCCAAATCTGACTCTAACCTAGTGGCCGTGTCGCCCATAGAAGAGGAGCAAGGGCGAGGGGGCGGCAGGACAGGAAACAGCGTAGTGAAGGACAGCCCCAGCGAGCGGTTAGAGAGGACACCATCCTTCACGGCCGAATGGGAGGAGGTATCACCACCATCATCACACTGGAACTAACCTATCTTGCTTCTACAGGTCCCACGCAGTTCCACTCTGGTGGAGGTCCAGGGATGGAATGGCCAACGTCACTGCGCTCTCATAGTGATAGTGCCATTACAGCAGGTTCCACCACAGAACAAAGATTCAGTCAAAGCAAATGGCTGGTTTAAAAGATACATTTCATTGATTTCTCAACACATTCGAAGGGCCATTTTTTATTCATGTTGAATGGTGCTACAGAGCGTTCATAAGGAATATCTAAATTACAAATATCTCATTTGAAAACACCATGTCAGTTAGGCAAGGTTTGAAAACCTCAGTTGTGCCCTCCACCAAGGAGACTGTGGGCACTGTTTTAGAGTGTAAGGTCATCCTCAGGATTTATATAAATACATAGATAAAACAAGAAGGAAAGACTAACATTTGCGATGATGTTAATGACTCATGTGAGATGCAGGCATAAATCCATCCAGAATGAGGAAGTGTCAATCCCTGGGCTCCTCTCATGTTGAACTCTGTTTATAAGAACATAATTTAATGTCCTGTTATATCTATTTATCTATTTCATCTATCAAATATATACATATACAATTTAAATTATTAATTAACAAAAACTCTATACAAAATGTACTTTGCACATTGGTACACATAGGTTATTGATGGGCTTTCTCTAATTCCCATGACTAACTAGAAAAAAAAGCCTGTAAGCACAAATTATCATACAAGACCTTCTCTTGTCCACACTGGTTGTTGTATGAGAACAAAGTGAAAATATATTTAAAAAAATTATTAATGTCTAATAATACAACCAGTGATTTAGATAGGTGTAGGTGTGTAGTAGTGGCCTAGATTGTAAGACACTCACCTATGTAACAGACACCCATAAAGTCACAGGTTCACATCCCACTTACTACCATTGTGTCCCTCAGCAAGATGCTTGAGGACCCTCCAGGGGGACTGTCCCTGTAACTACTGATTGTAAGGCGCTCGGGATAAGGGCCTCTGCTAAATGCCATATAAGTAAATGTTAATGGCAAGGTTTTACAGGTAATTATTTGTACACTGTAATCACCTCCTGAGCAGATTTACATTAATTTACACTTAATGTTAAACACAGATATAGGGAGAGTCTTCTGTCTGAATGTATATTCTGTCACACATTAGCATATCATAGACAAGTTGAACTGTTCTAATTTATTTAATTAACATTATTAGCATTATGTGAGATTTAATTTAAGTTTATGCATTTATTTGCATTTATGGCATTTAGCTGATGCCCTTATCCAGAGCGACTTACAATCAGTAGTTACAGGGACAGTCCCCCCCTGGAGACACTCAGGGTTAAGTGTCATGCTCAGGGACATAATGGTAGTTAGTGGGACTTGAACTTGGGACTTGTGTGGTCTTCTTTGTGGTCTTCTGGTTCAGAGGCGAGTGTGTTACCTACTAGGCTACTACCAATAATCTATATAAATAAGGCTATAATTTCATTTATTTGATTACAGAAACTACAAAATAACATTATTAGTTTGTCATAAAAATATCCTTGGAGATGAAAGTGTGCTCTCCATTAAGGAATTGTGTCAGTTCTCATAACGAGGATGTGCACTTCCCCCCCGGGGGGAACCAAGCGTCCTTGTCATCTCTACAATTTGCCCTTCCTGGCTTCCTACTCGCAGCCTTTATTAGCCAATGGCTCGACTTTATTCACCAGCGCAGATTCTGGGTCATGGCAGATGTTGAGTCTAAAGGGGAGGGTGGGTGGAATGAGCTGAAGAGGTTTCGCCCTCCTCCAGGGGTGAGCTTTAATGGAATGACGGCATGTCTCTAATGAAGGGACTTTTTATCATTTCCCTAAAGAATGTGATCCCATAAAAAAAAAAAACGTCAACAGCAAGAAACTTCAATCCAAATTCTGTACTTCTCAGTTCTTTAGCGATTAGTAGGTTTTTCACTGAGCAGTTGTAGAATGTGGGAATTGGGGAGTGTGAGTGTGTGGGAAGGAAGCTCTCATTTCAGGACATGGAATCCCCCTCTCACTCTCTCCCTCCGCCTCCTCTCTGTAGATTGATAAGATTATGAGTTCCATCGGCGCAGGCATCGGAACAGGACTGGAGGACGAGGCCAGGGAAGACTTTTCAGGTGCGTGTCTCTTCAGGATGTTGCCTGGGAAACCCGGATTTTTTTTTTCCGTTTTTTTTTTTGGTTGTCCCTCTTTCTTACTTTGCTCTTTCCTCCCTCGCCACGTCCCTCGCTCATCTCCTCCTGTGCCACTGAGTATCTTCCAGCCGTTCCCTCACCGTGGCAACCACAAGTAGAAATCCTGTTTTGTGCTAAACCAGCTATTTCCCACCGACTGTCACAGACACCCACTGCCCATGTGTGTGTGTGTGTGTTGCATGATTGAGGAAATGTGCACGTTTTTGTGTATGTGGGCATGCGACTGAGAGCCTGTGGGTGTGTGTGGGTGTGTGGGTGTGGGGGAGAGAGTCAGCTTTGCTGGTAGACAAAGAGGCTGGTGCTGATCTGATGGTTATTATTGGTAGCGTGAGGTGAAGCTAGAGGGGGAGAGCGAGTGAGAGAAAGAGAGCGAGAAGGGGAAAGGGGAAGAGAGGGGGAGAGAGAGAGCGCCGGAGGAGCACAGAGCAGCAGTCTGCAGGAGCATACAGATGAGTGTAGGAGTAGTTGATAAAGAGAATTGTACCAAGCAGACAGGCAGCGCTCTCTCTACCCTCCCCCTCCTCTCTCACACACACATACACACACTCATGCACGCACACACACACTCAGCACTCCCAGCGCAGAGTCTCGAGCAGGAGCAACAGCTGAGTGGCGTCTTGCCGCGGCACAGCAGAGCCTCTTCGTCTCTGGATCTATGCTGAGCTTCACCATGGCAGCGCCGCAGATGGCCAGACTTTCACCACATCCAGGACCCTGAGCATCCTTCTCTCCTCTCCTCTCCTCTCCTCTCCCCACCTTTCCCTTCCTCTTCCTGCCTTTTTTTCTCCTTTTCTTTTGCCTTTCCCTCCCTCCTTTTTTTTTTTTTTTTTTTGGTGATTTTGGTGATTGCTCGGTACCAGGCATGGCGGGCTCCTTTGACAGCCACTTTGCACGGAACATGATGTGGCAGTGCCAGCTGTCCCAGCCGGACTGCCGCTGCTACCGGGTGGACGGGTACTCGTTGATGAAACGCCTGCCTCTGCACCCTCTCATAGGGCCGCGGTGCCCCGTGCAGTCGGTGGGACAGTGGCTGGACAACATCGGCCTGGTCCAGTACGAGAACCACCTGCTGGCCAACGGCTTCGACAACGTCCAGTTCATGGTGAGCCTCCCCCCTTCTCCTCTCTGTATCAGCGTGTCGGTCAGTGGGTCAGCCGGAGGGTCTCCCTGCCTTCTCTCACTTTGTCACTTTCTGTCTCTTTCTGCTATTTTTATTGCCACCCAACAAAAGCACTACTCACGGTTCCTTGCTCTTTTCATTCATTCATTCATTCATACATTGATTTGAGCTTTTTTTTCTTTTTTAAGTATGTAACTCGTAGCGGTTAAACTCTGGTCCCACCTCTTGTCTGATCTGCCACGTCCCCTCCGTTTCTCTCCTTATCCCGCTGAGCTGCGCCATTTGATGTATGATACGCGGCGCGGACACTGGCACCGCGTGAGCACCATGAACGGACTCCCTTGTGCCAGTGCGTTCATTCTGAACATCCGTGCACATACACAGACACCTTCACTCACACACACTCACACATATTTATTCATCATCATTTTCAGGTCCGCGTGTTATGCAACCACGTACCTCTAACAAGAGTTCTCTAGAACTCTGGTCCTAATATCAGCAACCCAGAGGATATTTTTTAGTTAATTTCATCTTTTTTATTTTACACTTTTCTTGGTCATTCTGGTGTTGATCTCTTGCCTTACACAAAATTCCGTTGCTTCTGATTTTTTGCGTCTTTGCATTCTGCATCACTGCAAACACCTGTTGGTCCTGCAAGCCTGTGCTGAAATGTGTGTGTATCACTGGTGTGAGTGCCCGTCCTGCCTTTCTATTTGGTGTTACGAACATGGCAGGCGCCTATGCAGAATAAACTCTTTTAATGGAGAGGAGTGAGAGAGGAGAATTTGTGTGCGTGTAATGAGCTGCTCTCCATCCTTTCGTTATGTGTTTGTAGCAGCATCATATGTATGCTGTGTCTATGTAGCTAATGACATTCTTTGATGATTTTGTGTGTGTGTGTTTGTGTGTGTGTGTTTAATGAGCCCTATAGTACCCACATCCTTCCCCAGCATGATCTGCTTGCTATGACCTGCATCTGTTCCTCTGGTTGCCCAGGCAACTGCAGTGGGACAATAGATGCAATGTGCTGCACACTGAAAGCTTCCGCATGTGTGTGTATGTTTGTGTGTGCAGAACAGTAAGTTAATAAATAGAATTTCATATAAAAGCATCTCCAGTGGAGGGATTCAGCTCAATGCCTATCATCAGTATCTGATAGCATGGTTCTGTGTGTGTATGTGTGTGTGTGTGTGTGTGTGTGTGTGTATGTGCGGATAAAGCCACACTTAGCCATTTAAGTCTCTTCTCTCAGTGAGGAGAAAGCAGGAGGAACAGGAGCCAGTGAGCAGAAGGTTTTTAATAGGCTGGTCTTCCCTCTTGTCAGCTTTTCCCAGTCTTTCCTCCATCCCTCCATGTGTCACACTTGCTCTCATCACATCCATCTTTGCTTCTCTCTCTCTCCCTCTGATTATTGGCAGGTCTTTCAGCCATTGCAATGGATAATTTTGCATAAAATGCTGGGTCCTGCAAGCTCTCATGTTCTAGTCCCTTCATTGATGTACAAGCTACACGCCAAACTCTCTATTTCACAGATATCCTTCTCACACATTATTGTGTTCATCATTTTGGCACTGTAGTTTTGTATTTGCGTTGGCTACACACTCGTGTCTTCTTTGTGTAATTGTTCCTCAAGCTGTCGCCATGCACATGATCATGCCTGTTTGTCTGTGTCTGTGCATCTCCTTATTACAGGTTAAATGTGTATAATGTCTATGTCTCATTTTTATAGGTTAAATGTCAACCCTCTGCAGAATGTATATTAGAAATGAGTAAAGACTCATATCAATAGACATTTTTTTAGGTCTCTGCAGGGAACTGACTGCTCATTAGATTCAGATCTAGATTTACTGTGGGGTCAAAAACAACAAGTATCCATAAAGAAACATAGAAAGAGAATCAAAGGGATTTTTTAACAAATCTGAATGCAGATTATATCAGGGCAAAAAAATGTAGTAGTCCTGGGACGTCTTGATGTATGCAATGCTTTTTTTTTTTCATTTCATCCATTAAGTATAACGCATAATTAATCATAATGGGTGCCTTAGTTTTTACATTATTAGGAGCCTCTTATTGTAGATATTAGAACCACATGACTCCTTCATCAAATAGTAGATGACAGGGTCACAGACTTGGGGTCCATTAGAACTCTGAATAACATGTCAAAGTTCTTTAGATTTGACCTCTGAACCAGCTGATCATCCAGCAGCAGCTGATCACGTGGTGTTAGGCCCATAATCAGTGTAGTAGCTGCTCGTTTAAGGGCACACGTGTGCTCACACTCAGTATGTTTACATGGTGTAAGCATATACGGGGCGACTCAGCTGTCCAGTGCACCTCTCATCTTTAACCACCATGTGCTTCACGGTTGTATCATGGTTGGGCATTGCTGGGGGGTTTCATCCATTTAGTGTGAAATAGTGGGCACATATCACACAGTTTGAAGTGTGCAATCTCGGGTAAAGGAATTCACACCCTACAGTCATGGCCAAAAGTTTTGAGAGTGGCACAAATGCTAGTTTTCACAAAGTTTTCTGCTTCCGTTTTTATTATGCCAATTTGCATATACTCCAGAATGTTATGAAGAGCGATCAGATGAATTGCAAAGTTCCATTTTGCCATGAAAATGAACTTAATCCAAAAAAAAAAAAAATTCACTACATTTCAAAAGGACCTTCAAAAGGACCTGCTGAGATCATTTCAGTGAGTGTTGACAAGCACATGGCTGGAGATCATTCTGTCATGCTGATTGAGTTAGAACAGCAGACTGGATGCATTAAAAGGAGGGTGATGCTTGAAATCATTGTTCTTCCTCTGGAAACATGTGCAGTCTTGCGTTACATAAAAAGTGCTTTACAGGCAGGATATTGCTGCTACTAAGATTGCACCTAAATCAACCATTTATCAGAACAAGTGTTGTGAAAAGGCTTCAGGGCACCCAAGAAAGCCCAGCAAGCGCCAGGACCGTCTCCTTAAGATGACTCAGCTGCAAGATCGGGGTGCCACCAGTGCAGAGCTTGCTCAGGAATGGCATCAGGCAGGTGTGAGGGCATCTGCATGCACAGTGAGGCGAAGACTTTTGGAGGATGGATTGGTCAAGAAGGTCAGCAAAGAAGCAGCTTCTCTCCAAGAAAAACACAAAGGACAGACTGATATTCTAAAAAAAGTACAGCCAAAGTGATAACCAAGTGGCTCGGGGAAAAAAGCATTGACGTTTTGGGTCCATGGCCAGGAAACACCCTGGACCTTAATCCAACTAGAGCTTGTGGTCAATCCTCAAGAGGCCGGTGGGCAAACAAAGATCCACAAGTTCTGACAAACTACGAGCTCTGATTATGAAGGAATGGGTTCCAATCAGTCAGGATTTGGCCCAGAAGTTGATTGACAGAAGAGGTCTTGCAAAACACTGCAAATATTGACTCTTTGCATAAACTTGATGTAATTGTCAATAAAAGCATTTGAAACTTGCTGGTAATTATACTTCAGTAGACCTCAGAAACAACTGATAGAAAGATCTTGAGAGAGGAGGACGGAGAGGTGACGAGGAGACGAGGAAGGAAGGACGCAATCGCTGACATCACAAAACCGGGGTTTAATGGGACACTGGTGAACATGGAACATAACTTCAAAGACCTGACGGCGAACAGAAACGCATTTGACACAGGTGAAAATGATTAGGGAACATTTCACAGGACAACAGTGAAACAGTAACCCCTTTCAGACCGGATCATGACAGATCTACACTGAAGCAGCTAACTGAAAACCAGTATTTGTGTCAATTTCAAAACTTTTGGCTAAACTTTTGGCCAACTGTACACAAGACAGTAGGGAAGTCATGGTGTCACAAACCCACTGTCCTTGGTACAGTATTCAAATATATATATGTTAAATATGTAATATTTATTGAACTGAGATTGCTGTGACTATTGTGAAGAACTGATAGTCATGTTGTGTCATTTGTGTGTGTGTGAAGCAGTGTGTCTGTATAGTTTAACAGTCAACAGTGGCTGCAGTCAAGCTGCTGTTACAGTTGCAGTTGCAGTCAGAGGATAGAGCTCTGGGCTACAGGCATATTCCCTGTCTGTCTCCACCCTCTCTCTTCTTCTGTCTCTGTCAATGGAAGTAAGGTTTACTCACAGGCTTACTCACAGTTTAACACTCATGCAGCTCAGCCCCTCCCCTCCTGACCATGGCCCTCAGTTTGGCCTCCCATCGCAGCTGAAATTACGCTTTATCAGCATTGTGGCCATCAGCACCTCTCCAAGTACCTTTGAGGAAGGATGGATGTTTGATAGCTTGTTCCTTTTTATTCTTTCCTTTAAAATGATAAACACTGAAACCTCTGACAGAGGTCTCTATGAACCATTGTTAGACGTAATTAATGTTGGATGAATAGCTATTGCTGTGGACGCCGGAGCTTCTTGGATTGAATTGGTTGAAATTCCATTTGTGATTTGCTCAGTTGTGCCCCTCTAAAGGCAGCAAGAGGCGGGTGATGCCGGCCATGTGGGATCATTAGCTTCCTTTTTATCATGCCTACAGTGAAACTCAGCCTCTTAGACACAGAAGATGTCTTTGTGGGATGTCAGAGCTGTGAAGACAAGGGGAAGCAGGAAGCAGATCTAGACCCCTTGAACTCTTCTTCTCAATTTGAACTGAAGTCTGCGCTGTCTAGTGCCCTATTCCCACACATACAGAAAAACATGTATTTACTACAACTTTACCATTATGTTGGGGTGTGGGAGATCGCTGCTAACAATAACAATAGCAGTGGTGGCCTAGCGGTTAAGGAAGGTGCCCCGTAATCAGAAGGTTGCCGGTTCGAATCCCGATTTGCCAAGGTGCCACTCAGGTGAAGTGATTGTCATTGTGAAACACTGCAGCACAGCACACGGTGACACAATGAAATGTGTCCTCTGCATTTAACCCATCACCCTTAGTGAGCAGTGGGCAGCCATGACAGGCGCCCGGGATGCAGTGTGTGGGGACGCCAACTGGCGACCTTCTGATTACGGGGTCGCTTACTTAACCACTGGGGAGGTGGAAGCAGATGATTCCCACAACACAAAAGCTGCACTGTATTGTATTGATTGCACAAAACCTAACCTCCAACCTGACCTACAACCCTGAATGCATCATAGGCATCTCTACAGTGCACATTTCTAATTAAAAGACAAAGCTGGAGAATTCCAGCAGTTTAACACCATGAAGGAGAACTATATGTGAAATGAGAAAAGCACTTTGGGTAAGACCAGGGAGTTAACTAACTAGCTACGTCTGCAAGAAATAATGATATTAAAGCAAGGAAATGTAGCTCACTTGTAATTGTAATTCACTCTAGCTACTTTTGCTTCTAGATAGCAAGCAAGCTATCTTGATGGGTTCATCGGTAAGTCTTGTTCCATGTGTGTACTTGTTCGGTTGTGGAGCAGTGCCAATGTGTCCTTCCATGCACCATGCCGCTGTGACAACATTTTGTACAAAATGCAATGTTTTCCATACGCACATGAAGAGCTTAGTGATGAAAATCACCAGCTAACTTGGTATTCTAAACATCCTTGTCACCTTGGGCTTTGAATGTTACTGTCCTTCTGTGGGCGTTTCCTTTCACCTTTTTCCTGTCCAGTGAAGGATAAGGTTAGAAGAATGATGGGTGGGCGGGATGATAATAGGTTTGGCCGTGTTACCATGGAGATGGTGACAAATTAAATCTCATCTCAGAGCGAATATAGAGCTTTTCACATGAGTGTCATTATGTCCTTGTGTGTGTCTGTGTGTAAACGTATATTCAGTGCTTTTGAACAGACATGAAGTGCAGCGCTATGCACTTAGCATGACGCTTGTTTGGTAGTGTAAGGTCAAAGGCATCACGAGGATTTACATAAATAAAAAAGAATAAAAAAATGGGACTAAACTGGAGCCCCACTGCAATTCACTTTCTGAGACTAGTCTGCCAGAAACTATGCTTTTTGATTGGTGTTTGCTCTGAAAGCGAAAGTGAAGTGATTGTCATTGGCAGCCATGAAAGGTACCCGGGGTGCAATGTGGATCGCGATTTGAACCTGCAACCTACTGATTACTCAGCCGCTTCTTTAACCACTAGGCCACCACTGCCAAAATGTAACACATTCAGAGGCAGTTTTGCTCTCTTCTTCAAAATGCAGATTGTTCTTATTTAGTCTATTTATAGAAATCCTAAGGATGCCCTTGACCTTACTCCAGTTAATAAACCCCACACTTATCGTGTTGCAGTTACCACCAATTAGAAAATAGAGCTCATTTAATCAGTAGTTCATTTGTGCACCATCTCTACAATCAGAGCAATTACTTTTTCAGCACTGATAAGAGCTCAACTGTTAGACTTCAATATGAAAGTATTTACTTAAACCATCTTACCAGGGTCTGCATACCCTATAAACTGCACACACAGACAGGAGAAACGAGCATTACACATAATATTACACATAATAGTGAATCATCTATTTCCTTTGAAATCAATAGTGTCTCCCAGGAACGTTTTACCCTTGAATTGTCTCTGATTATTTCATCATCAAGGATATATGTTAACCCAGCATGTGTCCTAATCGTCTGTGTGTGTGAGAGCGTGTCTGTTTGATTGAGAGAGATGAGAAATCTACATTATTGAAGCTGTTTAAAGCCTTTACATCTGACTCGGTCCTGCTGCTTCTTTTGGTCTTCTTTTTTTTCACGCTATCTCTCTCTCGCTCACTCTTTTCCTCCTCAGAGGGGGATACATGTGATTGATTTGAGTGAAAGGTCTCTAAAGGTCTCCATTTCAAACTAATTAAAGGTGACACTCAGTACAGGGGTTAATGAAGGGTGTGTGACATATTTCATTTCTGTGTGTGTGTGTGTGAGGGAGAGAGAGAGAGAGAGAGAGAGAGAGAAAGAGGTTGTGCGTATGTTTTTATAGATAAACGTAAAAAATAGTTTTAGAAAGCTGTCCCTGTTCTGACAACACATTAAGATCCAATATACTTGAACCAGTCATAGAATTTGTACACATTTCAATTGGCAGTGGTTGTTTTAATAGACGATGCATTTTGCACCACTACAGCATGCGCACATTATTCACACACTCACAGCTACTGCCAATTTAGTCACCAATTTACTTAGCACGCATGCCTTTGGACATGGGACTGCACTGGAGCCCCACTGCAATGCACTTTCCGAGAATAGTCTGCCAGAAACTATGCTTTTTTGGTTGGTATTTGTTCTGAAAGCGAAATTGAAGTGATTGTCATTGGCAGCCATGACAGGCGCCCGGGGAGCAGTGTATGGGGACGGTACTTTGCACAGTGGCACCTCAGCGGCACCTTTATGAAAGTTTGGTGGGTGTTTATTTGAATGTACAAAAAGCGAGGAGGTGGTGAGGAGGGTGTCTCCTGTTAGGAGGAGTTGTGTTCAGTGTCTACAGAAAGTACTCCTGCGGGACAATGGTGTTAGGACAGGACAGGAACTGGTGCTGAAATTTGGCAGCCGATCGCATTCCCCCTGGTGCTGACAAGTCTCGGCGGTCATCCATCTTTCTACTGGAGTTTGTCGTGTTGGGCGGGCTGGTGCCAGGCTCACGTCCTGACAAATGAACACAGTGGAAAAATGAGTCCCATAAACGATTAAAGCACTTTGACTCTGTGTAATACAAGTGAGGACGTCATAACTGTGTACATACATCCACTTCCAGGTAGAATAAGGATTCAGTGCCGTTCAGACATTTGCATCTAAAGAAATCTTCACACCTGAATTTAGAGCTTGTCTACTTGTGATTGGATCTTTCGTGCGACAGCATGTCTGATTGTCGACTGAGCGCTGGTCTGTTTATGTGTCCCTTAGGGCAGCAATGTGGTGGAGGACCAGGACCTGCTGGAGATTGGAATCTTAAACTCTGCTCACAGACAGCGTTTGCTGCAAGCGATTCGTCTTCTGCCACGGGTGAGTTCATTAGGTCTGAATTCTCAGGGACTTCTCTAGAGTGTCTTAAAACCATTTAGGATTTTTTTTTAAGCAGAACGATCATTGGTCAGATCCTGAGGATCTCAACACTGACGATGTGCAACACTATTGAATATAGAGTATGCATACATACACACATACACACACAAAGAGACACACTCCGCCCAGTCTGGGGCAACCCATTACACACCGCCACCTATCGCTTGTGTCTCGCATGCTGCAACCAGCCAAGAAAGCCTTTTCGAATCCAGTAGACCCTCAAACAACCACATACTGCAATACTACATGTTCCAGATTATCAGATGTGGGGCAGTATGACGATGAGGGTTATTACCAGAAAATTACCAGGGATGGTAGTAGCCTAGTGGGTAACACACTTGCCTATGAACCAGAAGACTACAGAGTCACAGGTTCAAATCCCACTTACTACCATTGTGTCCCTGAGCAAGACACTTAACCCTAAGTTGCTCCCTGTAACTACTGATTGTAAGTCGCTCTGGATAAGAGCGTCTGATAAATGCCATAAATGTAAATGTAAAATTGAAAAAAAGAAATCACTCAATGTTATTCTGCAATTGCTACAGCAGTACAAGCAGACAGATATTCTTACAACAGTGTGACAGATTGCGCATTTTGATGACAGAGACCTCTCTTACTCCCAAACATCTCTTTGAATCATCTAGTGGGAAACATCATTGAGGCAACAAATCTCCTCATGATCTGCCATCAGTGCAGAGAAAGTGTATTTTGGGAATCCTTTCATTAGCATTTAAACACAGATATGGATATGGTCTAACAAGAGCTGTGACCTGAATGCAGCCTTATTGGTTAAAATGTGTTTCAACCATGGACAGTAAACCATGGAGGGATTTTGGCTGCATAACAACATGCATCGAGCAGTGTTTCAGGTTTCTTTACTCTTTAGCAGGATAAAATGATAAGGCATGATAAGACAATCAATCTTCTTTTCAATCTGCCTAAGTTTGGCATAGAGAGCTAAAAGGGAAAAAAGGCAAACCTGTCTGAACGTCTCAGTGTGTGAATTTTACCGCTGGTGCCACAAAGAATATATGAAGCAGCCGTAGTGGGTTTCTCTGATGTTCCCCTCCTTGCCTCTGTCAGGTGCGGCCAGTCGGCTATGACGGTAATAACCCCACCTCAGTGGCCGAGTGGCTGGAGTCTCTGGAGCTGGGTGACTACACCAAAGCCTTCCTCATCAATGGCTACACCTCCATGGAGCTGGTCAAGAAGATCTGGGAAATAGAGCTCATCAATGTGAGTCCCACCGGTTTTGATGTGTTATTGATGAGGACGGGGACTGCAGCTTTTGGTCAAGAACATTTATTTAATAGCTTTAAGACCTCAGTAATGAGCACCATAGATGACTCCTCTTTATTAATCACATGGAAAGGCTTTCTGATATAACATATCATCAGCTTGACTAATGGCACTGTGTGTAAAGGGCACCAAAAGCAGATTGCAGAAAAAATCCAGGTTAACTCAAAAGTGCATGTATTTCATTATTTAGATTTGAGGCCTGTGAACTGCACAGTAGATAAATGAATGAATACGACCTTTGGAATGCCGTGATGGGCATCCTGTCCAGACCGGATGAGCAGGAATTGAAAGATGGATGGTGGACATGTGCAATGGCCATGAAAGCCCAGCTTCCTGTGTAAAGCTTGCTGTGTTATTGCACTACAAAGAAAACTTCAGTTGATCTGAATGTATTTGAAGTGCCCTGACAGGTCATTTGAAGTGCCAGCTGCATCTTCTTGAGCAAGCTTGTGATTTGACACTTTGATGAAGTTCTTGTTTTGGTCCAGCTGAGCCATCAGAAGGTGGACAGTCGAAGAGTAACAGAAATATAATGAAAAAAAAAGAGCCATTTATCAATTTCTGACTAGTCACCATGTGTTAAATAAGCAACCATTTGATTAATTGATTGATTGTGATTGAACATCTCTTAGAAACATCCATATTTTTGTATACATAGCTGGTTGAGTTGGTTAAAGATTTCCCATTCCTCACCTCTGATCACTTCTCATGTCAGTCTTTTCTCTCTGATAGCAAACCTTTTAGAACATAAACTATATTCAGTGCCTCTATGATTACATTGGCCCTTTGTGGAGAGTGTTGATGCCTAAAATGCTTTTTTTTTAATTCATGAAAAATCAATGACTTGTTCCAGTGAGAATAAAACAGCAACCCCCATCCCTTCTGGTCTGTGAGCATGTGTGTGCATGCATGTGCATGCATGTGCATGCATGTGCATGCGTAATAGCGGAAGTCACATTCTCAGCAAAACCACAGCATTATGCAATAACAATCAGAGAAAATGTTATATATTGATTATATGGTGGGTTATTAACGAGGGTGATGCCATGAGGGAAGAAACAGTTCCTGTGCTGGCAAGTTCTGGTCTGTAGATAACCATACATTTTTTTGTATTGTTGTGTCGAAATACAAAAATATTCAGATTTTTCTGACTTTCACATTATGCTGTGATGAGTCACTCCCATTGGATGGTTTCAACAAGCTCTTAGCATGCAGAGTTTCTTTGTGTAGGTGTGTGGTGGACAGAGTTGCAGGGATGATGATGATGATGATAAAAATAAGAATAAGCAGAGGTGAAGGCGGGTACGGTCCAGATTGGGCAGAAATGAGCCGTGCCGGGGATTTTGTGTCTACTGCAGGGGAAGAATATTAGAGGAGCAGCATGAAGCAGGGTGCAGATTATATAATGGTGTGGGCTGTGATTTCTCCAGCAAAGGCAAAAACGCCCACACACACGCAAAGGAGATGTTGCAGAAATCTGTGTAGCTTAGTGGCCACAAGAGGGCAGTGAAAATGTAAAACATTTCTGCGTCCGTCCAGGCATTTGGTCAGCTAGAAAGGGTGTAGTGCGTTGTCTCTACATCAGGTGTGTGTGCGCATGTGTGTGTGTTTATTGTGCTCCTATCATTCATTTACTTATCTATCTTTAATTGGACATGCAGGCGACATGTCGGCACCCCCTGACTGATCGTCATTGTTCCCCTTCGGCTGCTCCTGATCCTGTTATGATTCAGTGGAAGGGAGTCATGTGATCACACGTTACTGTATTGAACCACAATAATTCCTGTCTTTGTAAATAGCTGGGTCCAAAATTGTATAGTAACGGACTGTTAATGGATTGTTCTTTTTAATGCACACTGTTTTTGATTGCATTGGAGTGTATGGCGCTAGAGCCCTGCCAAAGTGTCACAAATACACTGAACGCTTTTCACAAATGTCCCAAGACCTGCCAACAGAATGAATGGCTATCAAAGAATACAGCATGACAACATTTGGCATATGTATTTAATTTTTTTTTTTTTTTTTTGTGGAAGCCACTCTTCTTTTTTTTTTTCAATTTGCAAGCCACGCTGTATTTTTTGATTGCAGACTTTTGTATTTGCAAAGCGCATGACATCTGTGTAAGAGCTATACTTTGTATTTATAAATCTTGATGTGCATATTTCCAGATCGAGTTTCATATGTAAATGCCGCTCATTTTGTTAGCAGATCATGGGACATTTGTGAAAAGTGCTCACTGTATTCGTGAAGCGTTGGCAGGGTTGTAACTCCATGAGAGTGCTGTTAGGAAGCCGTGCCAAGATACATTGATTGGTTGAGCTGTTTTAATTGGAATGAATAATACATTTTTATAAGTGGCTTTCTTGTCGCTATAAACAGAACTGACCACGTGGTGG
Organism: Denticeps clupeoides; assembly: GCF_900700375.1. NCBI lineage: Eukaryota > Metazoa > Chordata > Actinopteri > Clupeiformes > Denticipitidae > Denticeps > Denticeps clupeoides. The sequence continues at coordinate 6,369,336 of NC_041721.1, read as the reverse complement.
CGCTAGTAACCCTGTTATAAAATCTGAAAACAAGACAAATGAAGTTCTTAGCTGGTCTTATGGAGGGAAATTAAGATGTAGTCTGGATACTCCTGAATTGGAGTGTAAGGTTTCAGTTGTTTCGTTTCAGTGAGTTCCGGCGTGATTCTGCATGCCTGAATGAGAGCATGTGTGTGTGTGCAGTTTTACCATCATTACTATCATTCCACACCAGTCCGAGCCTGCAAGTGTTTTTTTTTTTACTTCTGTACGTTTATAGTACATCTTCCGGAAGAATACCGCGGCTATTCTCTCTCTCATGTGCACATTCACACACACACATCCATAGGGGTATACACAATACTTATACTTCAGTGTTGGTACCTGTCTACTTGTAAAAATGTCACTATATCTTGTCTTGCCATTTACGTTGGGAGCAGTGGCACAACTGGAGCAGCCATCCTCACCTGGGCTCTTCATGTGGAGGATCTAAATGTTCTTGGTGATGGCTATGTGTATAAAATTGCGCCATTCCTCTTTATTCTGGTTGAGGCTTGTTTCTGAGTCTAATTTCCATGCCTGCTGTTCGGGCGGGGCTGCCGGGTGAATGGAGCCCAGCCTCTCAGCCGCTCTTTAGGGACCCGATACTCACAGTCTTTCCTCCAGCAGGAAGCAGTCTTCAGAACCTTAATGGTAGGCGGCCAAAAGTCATCAGCCAAGTAATAATAGTTTAGCGCTTTTATTCCGATCACTGTTGCCATGACGGTTTGGTGTTACTATAGCGACTACTTGCGTGCATCGAGGATTGTTTGTGGATCTGATGTAGGTGTGAGCGTTCATGTATGTTTCTGTGTGTAGTGTGTATTTTTCAGAGTGTGCCAGGGCATTGGGAATTTTTATGATTTTTTTTTTTTCTTTTTTGCAAATTTGAGTGACGTCCAGTGTTGCAATATATTCCATGCATGCAAATTTGCATGAGCTGCTGTGTCCGTTGTTGAGCTGGACTCCTGCTCCTGTATTCATTACCTCTCTGTCACCTCTCCAAATGGACAGATTGTCTCTCACCGCCATGCCAGATGGTGGGAGCCTTCGTTAGCAGAGCAGGTTTAACAGCTACGCAGCACACACACACACACACACGCACTCAAATACACACTACTCTAATGTGTGTTTTCAAAAAAAGCATGCTAGCCATGCGTTCGTTCTAATGTGCCTACGTCCCATCACACTCTCACGCAAGATACACACACACACCTTAATATGCAATTCTCTCTATATACATACATACATATAAACACGCATATATATGTGTGTGTGTGTGTGTGTGTATATATATATATATAAATTGTGGAATTTTTTTTCTACATAGAAATTGTGCATGTAGGACAAGCGAGGAATTCCAGATTCTAAAGGCATGCAGCATGAAGGGAGGGGGAAGATAGCAGCCATGCAAAGCCAGAGAAACAAGAGAGCGATTGGCTTCTTTGTCTGCAGTAAAGCTTCTTCTTTTTTTTTTTTTTTACTAGCAGCGTTTGCCTGCAATGAGCTCTCTGAAGGAGTTTATTTTTTTTTCACAGTGTCCAACGTGTACTACTGCCAGGTTACATGAAAAGCAACAGAATTCAGATATTCAGTCAGATTTGGGCTGGTTTAACACCACTCAGCACCAAAAAGCCTCTGCAACACCAAAGCGACACAGTCACCTGCATCAGCTGAAGCCCATCGCTGGATATGCACCGAGTATCCATGGTAACCAGAGAGAGCGAGGAGAGGTAGAGCAGGGAACGGGCAGAACCATGTACAGATCGAGACTGCCTCAGCTAGAAGACATCGTTGATCGCTAGAGCGCCAAGCCTCTGCAAAAAGAGAGCGAGGGGGGAGGAGAGAGAGAGAGAGAGAGAGAGGGAGAGGGGTAGAAGGAGAGAGAAGGAGAGAGAGAGAGAGATCAGTGCTCGTCTGCCAGCTCTCCTCCGTGGCTTGTAGAGAGAAACGCAGCGAGCGGGGGGAGAGACGGGGACGGGGACCTCGAGCGAGGCTGAGGCGGGAAGAACAGCGGTCCTTTCTGAGCTCGTGGACCTTTAACTTCAGTCGGCGCCGCAGCCCTCTGCTTCACGAGCTTATATGCACCTGCAGACACCAGGTGAGTTCTCTGGAGTGCAGTCTTTCTAACTTCAAGATGATTCGGTGTGGCTTTTTATCCCTCCGTCTCACAGGCTGTGCACTGCTGATTGCTTTGTGTTGCTGTGTGCACTGTTCCCTTTGGGGACATTGACCGTAATTCTGCTGGTGTGTGTCACTGCACTCTGAGTTGCAAGTGTGTTCGATATAGAATCGGAGGTTGACCTCGCACGTTCAGTCGTCTGCAGATAACTCAGAACGAGGCAGAGGAAGAGGATGGCAGCGAAGGGATTGGGAGTTTTTCATTCAAAGTGATAACATCAGGAAAAGGGACACAGTCCTATGAAGGGACTGGCTGGGTAGGAGATTATCAGCCTGTTGTCGTAATGTTGAGTACAGTAGTTCAGATGCATGAACCTACAGTTACCAGCACATAAGTGCTATGAGCAAAGAGTGAGTTTGTGCACAATAATGACTTTGACTCATTATATGTGTAATTATATTAATATGTTATAAATTCTTTTTTGGTGTTACCCAATTTTGGTAAATCTGCAAATCAGAAAAAAAAAACTCTGCATGTACTCCGCACAACATCTGCATGTAAAGTTGAGTGTTCCTGAAGTTAATTTTGCATTCCCTGTTTACCGTACTGAGCGAACTGTGCTGCTTCAATGAGTCAGGGCTCAGCCTACGCTGTTACCCAACATGCACTGATCCAGGGATGAGACCCGTGGCATTATCATTGAATTAGCTGGGTGTTACTCCCGTCTGTGTTAATGCAGACCCATTGTAAGGCACATTTCATTTCCATCTAGTCATATTTGGTAGCTTGGCTCTTTTCTGAATCACCGGGCTATTTAAAACTGCATCCTGGAGGCCAAACACACTGGCAAGCTGTGGCAAGATGGTACTCGTTCCCAGCAGCAGCTGTTTCGAACGTGGACGAGAGACCAAAGGCGGAGGAAAGTCCGTAAAGGCCGTTAAAATTCCACACTGGTACCTGTGCCGCCTAACAGTGTTTTTTGAGGTCAGACTTTTGCCTTAGTCCCTTGATCATATCACACACCCAAAAGCGCTCACAGCCCAAAGTGCCCTTTATAATCCACCCTAATCACATTATACCACTGGTACCCTGATGCCATCCTGTCCAGTCGCCAATCAGATGCAGTGCTAAATGCAGGAGCTGCCGTTTTTAGGAAAGAGTTCATCTCACTGTTTGTCTGTGCTCTGCTTGGGCTTCTCTGCTGGTGCCATAAAATTGCTCAGTAAACAGACTTTGGGTTGGACCATTGATCCACCTCTGGAGTTCTGCTGAATTATGGTCCAACTTTTTTTCATTCTGTGAGCGTTTTGGGGGAAGAAGCGAACTCATTTCTCAGTTTTACGGCCTGCTTTGGCTTTTGCTGTGGTTTCCAAACACATACAGTTAGTGCTATTTTATAGCACTATGTCCCTGACAAGCCATCTGAGCCAAATCTCACTACACGAAACGGTTTGAATGTGCTATTCAGAATACAGGAGGTTGCACTTGCTGTTTATAGGATTTCCAGATTTCTGCATTATAAAGACATCGCACAGGAACACAATCAGTTACCAAAATGCAGAAATACAGATGTGGATGATGCAGATGTGCCAGTTGCCCCATATGACATGCCATATTTTGGACTAAATCATTTCATGTATTTTGACTCTAATATTGAGTTTACGTAGAAGTAAAACCCATGTGTGTTTTTATTGACAGTCAATAAGAAAATAATATGTATTTTATTCATACATAAATTAAAAAAGGTTGATGCTGATATGCAAAAATTATTCACCATCCAAAAAAACAACAAAATGATACAGATACAGTTTTACAAATGAGTTTACAAATATGTATTTTAAATGTATTTCTGTGTTCTGTGAATACATAGATTTTTTTATGGACTGCAATGAAATACATTGGTGAAGACATTTATGTACGCAGTAAAGACACAATCAACTGGTTAAAGTATCCAACCAAAACCCCCACCCCCTGACTTCAGATCTCTTTTCAAAGTCACTCCTCCAATACACATGATAGAGAGCATGTTGGTGAGCGATGGCTAATTCACCTGTGAGGAAAATGTTAAAAATGTCCATAAGATGGAAAACAACAAACATGTCTATTCCCAGAACTCTACTACATTGTTAGCATTTATATTAAAAATGGGACTTATGATGTACCTTATGACACGCCGTGTAACGTTGCTACGTTGACGGATAAAAATAACTGTTTCTTGTAAGCCAATAACAACGGTCTTATAAATGTCCCAGAATATAGAAAATTTTGAGGTTTTGAACTGCTCTTGACTGCTGAATCATATGAAAACATTTTCATTAGGATTTGTGACCCTAAAAATTGGTATTGGTACTGGCAGGCTGGTATTTTGGGGAATTTAAAAGGGATAAAAAAAGAAACATAACCCACATTCCCATTTTCCCTTTTCAAGCCCAGACCATATTTTCACCACATGTCTTTTCCTGAGGAACCCAGAAGATTAACGTACAGGCTGTGTACGGCCCTTACAAGCGGTGGGTCTGTGATTTGCTGTGATTTCTGCCTCACAATCAGAGGCCAGGGAGCTCAATGTTGAATTATCATCATTGCTTTTGCTCAGAGTTGCAATGGTAGTGGCCATTTTTTTTCTCTGCCAGATTCATTAGTGCCATGAGCGATCTCCTTTAGGTCTACTGCACACATCGTGGTTGGAGAGTGTGGAGGGTCGTGTGTGTGAGCTGGTGCCAAAGTCATCACTGCCTCAGGAAAACCCGCTGCACTCCCTGCTGGAGGCGAGCTACACAGATCTCATCTTTTTCATCTGTCGCTTTGATGTCTCCACCAGGACCGTTCCCTTCCCTAACCCAGAAACATATCCCATTCCCAAACATTCCTGATCCCGTTCCCGTCCTGCTGTGTGTTACCCATCATATGACCTCTTCAGGGTCAGAAAGTAAGAGCATATTTATGAAACATGCAAAACATGTTCCTCATGCAACGTTGTGAGGGAGGTGTGTGCGTGTGTGTGTGTATTGATGTGTCTAGGCTTTCACTAAAGCTGTGTAATTTTGTACACAAATACACACACATTCATTCACCCAGATGCACATGTATTGGTCTGCTCATACTGCTCCCTCTTCTGCCATTGGCTCATTATCTGCTCATGAGATGAGATGACTCCCACCATTGGTCGGCTGTCTGTCGGTTGAGAGTGAGGTCGGCTGAATTTTTACGCATAGCGCCAGTTCCCGCCATAGTTGCTAGGTAACTGCCGGTCTCTGGTTTCTCTCCAGTTGTTCTCTGGTTATAAATGAATTGTGGAAGGAGAGGACTGCCGTCCTGTACTGTAACCACGCCGACAGCCAGGAAATTGCCATGACAGCCTTGAGCCACGGCAGCCTGAAATGCCAGTTCAGAGAGCAGAAGGACTTGCTTTCTGTGACCGTGGTCTTATTTTTCATAAAATGTAATTAGATTTTAAATGGACTCATTTGTAACATTTCGAAATACAGAGGATGCTGGGTTAATTTAGTTTTCCTGGTAGGAAAGGCGCAAACACTTGACATTTTTTTAAAAGAATGAGCTTATAATAAGAAAAAAGAACTGCACATTGGCTATGAAAAGAAAATTGAGTTGTAAACAATGAATTACAGGGATCAACACAACAATGCACGATGGTGGGCATTAGACATACTTATAATGGGTCTTGATCACTTGGGCATAATAGGCAACATGTGAGTGATCAGGACCCAGAACACATGGGAAAGGATGCCAGCTGGCAGGCCCATGGCATGTAAGCATCACTCACAGACACACATAAGACTAAAGTTGAAACATGCACTTTGTAAATCTTGAATAACAAAGTGTTCATCACGGGTGGTAATACCCTAGTGTTTAAGACACTCGCCTTTGAACCATAAGGTCGCAAAGTCACAGAATCAAACCCCACTTACTACCATTGTGTCCCTGAGCAAGACACTTAACCCTGAGTGTCTCCAGGGGGGACTGTCCCTGTAACTGAAATAAGTCGCTCTGGACAAAGCCATCTGATAAATGTCATAAATGTAAAATGAAATGAAAATGTAAATCTGCTATGCAATGCATATGTAATCTGCTGTAATCAGATCTACTGTTATGAGAAAACTGCTTGTTGTGGGAGCACACATTTGAAAATAATGTTATGTGTTCCTTGCATCAATCTGTGCCATATTCATATTTATGGAGATCAGTGAGATGAATGATATGTTTGATATAAAGTACTGTGCAAAAGTAGTGAAAGCGGCAATAATTTTCTGGGGATTGATCTCTCTCAACTACAAAATTTAATGAATTATCTTCAAAAACAAAAGTCTTCAGATGGAGAACAATATTGTATTTATACTCAGTGAACAACATAACAGAGCTGTAGAGAATTTTTGTATTCATAATGGGGCAGTGGTGGTCTAGCAGGTAAGGAAGCTGACCTGTAATCGGTTCGATTCCCGAACCGCCAAGGTGCCACTGAGGTCCCCTTGATCAACATACTGTCTCCACACACTGCTCCCTGGGAACCTTTCATAGCTGCCCACTGCCCGCGAAGGGTTAAAAGCCTTCACCGTGTGCTGTGCTGCAGTGGATCACAATGACAATCACTTCACTTTCACTTCACTGATCTTTAATGAAAAAAGGACATTTAGCAATAATAAAAATCAATATTTGATTAATGTTTGACAAGGGTGGTTTGATTTTCCACTCAGGGGTGTATGAAGATGATTTGTGATATGGATAAGTGATATGGAGTAATACTTTTATTTTATTTACAGGTGAGCTGTCTCTGCTGAGCTGGTGCTCAACCAGACCCTGGAGCTGCTCACTGAGAGTTTGACATAAGATGCCAGAAGGTTGTGTCAGCCTCACTGACCTCATGACCTTTGATCTCAGCTTCTGTCCCCTCTGTGTCCTAATATTGATGGATTGAAAGAAATAGATGTGGGCGAGTTGCACCAAACGAGAAAAAAAGAAAAGAAAAAGTCTTTTGTGTGTGCCTGTCTTCATGTCACTTATGGCCATTAGCCCAATCATGTCTGGATCCTACAGACATCAGCTATCAATGGTCTTCTGGGAGGGTGGGTGAGATGGATAAAGAATGAGAAATGGAGCGTGGGATATGGGGCTCACAAAAGAAGAGAAGCAGCTTTGTTCTTTTTATTGGGTCATTAAAAATCCAGTGTGCCGGTGGTGCAGAGAGATTCCTGCCCTTGTTTGTTCCTTTCGAACAGCACCGGCGTGTTGGGCTGACCCACGGGTGCGGCTCTTCAGCGCCCTTTGTGCTTGTGCTGCAGAGCGAAGCTCGTCGGTAAAACACCACATTGTGTTTTGATTGCTTCTGCCTGCTTGTGTCCAAGTGAAGGAGCCACCCCGGGTCACACTATTAACGACTATGATGTTGGTCCCGAAGACATGACAATATTCAAGAGGGATATATATGCTTGTACATTCTCGAGAAAAAGGGGCTATGGGGTAGGTTAAAGTTAGATAGTTTCACATTTATAATGCTAATTCCCATAACACATTGTTATGATCTTAGCTCTTGTACAGCACACAATGTGTCCTGTGCTTTTAAGCATCACACATGCTGAGCAGTGGGCAGCCATGACATGCAGTGTGTGGGGACGGTACTTTGCTCAGTGGTACCTCAGTGGTTCGTGGATTAGAACTGACAACTTTCTGATTACGGGGTTGCTTCCTTAACTGCTAGGCCACCACTGCCCCAGTATGGGTGTGTGTCTCTAGGACAGAGATTAGTGTTTTTCTGCCAGTAAAGACATTACCACTAATCAGACATATTTTTAACATAACATCACCAAACTTTAAGTAAATGATGGCAGTAAGCTAGTGGGTAAGACACTTGTCTATGAATCACAAAGTCACAGGTTTAACCTCACGTACTTCCATCGGGTCCGTGAGCAAGATACATAACCCTGAGTGTCTCTAGGGGGGACTTTCCCTGTAACTACTGATTACAAGTTGCACTGGATAAGGGCGCCAGATAAATGTCATAAAAATGTAAGTAGATTTTAATATTGTGGGGCAGTAGTGGCCTAGCAGTTTAGGAAGTGGCCCCGTAATCAGAAGGTTTCCGGTTCGAATCCCAGTCCGCCAAGATGCCATTGAGGTGCCACTGAGCAAAGCACCGTCCCCACACACTGCTCCCCGGGTGCCTGTCATGGCTGCCCACTGCTCAACCAAGGGTGAAAAGCAGAGGACACATTTTGTTGTAGGGTGGTAGTGGTTAAGAGTGAGTAGGTAGTAATATATATGTGGATGTTTGGGTTCAAATCCCACCTACTACCATTGTGTCCCTGATCAAGACACTGCCCCTGGGACTGTCCCTGTAACTACTGATTGTAAGTTGCTCTGATAAGGGCATCTGATAAATGCTGTAAATGTAAACGTTGTGAGTGCAGTGTTTTACACTGATAATCACTTTCACTATTGATTCTGCGTTCTACAGACATAAATCTAGGGCACATCCTGTTTCTCCAGTACTGCAATGCATGCATGTAATAAGTGCTTGCATTAAGTGTTTGTTTTGTCTTATTATGTCTTACCAAGCCACAATGTCAGGGTGTCCACCCACAAACATTTAGCGCTGTAAAAGCTGCATAGGGCCGTACAGGTACATTTACTCAACACACCAGTGGCTGGTGTTTTTAAACAGGGCTAGTTTAAACAGACTAAATCTTTGCCGAAGCATAGGAAATAGAGAGAGAGAGAGAGAGATTTAGAGAGAGAAAGATGAACTCGCTTCTACTCTACACTCTGCCTGGCTGCTTGACTGCTGCTTCATGCATTTGCATTTAGATTAAATTCAATCTCTGCGCATGTAGGCCACCGACAGGCATTGCAGCGCATGGTACAGTATTCTCAATATACTGCCTGCCGCGCTGTCTGTCACTACTGTACAGCGTCAGCGCTGGCATCACAGGAGAGTTCAGTCAGTTAATTACCCAGCGTTTCCTTTTTCAGGGCTTCCCCTTAAATGAAACAGTTTGGGTTGTGATTAGACTCAACCCTGATTTCTAGTTTTATACTCCCGGGGCCATGTATGTGTGCGATGCAGCAGCTGTAATGAGTCTAATGGAAGGTTGAGTTGGTGTGAGGAATACAGAGACAAAATACCAGAGACAATGCTGATTTGGTTACACAAATGTTTTCTCAAAACTCACAATACTTTTTTAGGGTCTACATAGGCTTGCTAAGCTAACTGAGTGATAGAAGAACAAAATCGACAGACAAACTTTATTGCATGAATCCCATTCCTCGCTACCTCGCAGCAGTGTGTTTGTGTAAAGACCCTCCCCCCTCAGCCTCTGATTGGGGAACTGTGAAGTTTAACTCAACCATAGCCAATTATGATTACTTATCCGGTTGTCTCACCCCTCCACTTTTCGCCACAGCAAAGAAAGAACCTGGTTGGACAAAAACAGTTTAATTACAGTCACTCACCACACACCATTGGCAGTAACGGCGTTGTAACAACGGAAATAGTAATTATTATTTTTTCAGTAACACCGTTATTGTAACATCATCACGGGTGGTAATTTCCATCACGGGTCGTATATGTGTTTATGAAGCCTCTTAATGGGTAATTAGGTTCTCACTGGCACTGCACATTGTGTCCTATTAAAATCCTGTACTGTTCCAACAGGATGGGGGCTTCAGCATCCTCTGGATAACCCCACCCCAGAGATTGTTCTCCATTAATCCCCTTCTCTCGCTCTCTTTCTCTCTCTCTCTGCAGGTGTTAAAGATTAATCTCATTGGTCACAGGAAGCGAATTCTGGCGTCGCTGGGAGATCGGCTGCATGAAGACATCCCCCAGAAGCCCCCGCGTGCCATCTCTCTGAGAGTGAGTCGCAGTCAGGGTGCCTCTGCTGAAACTAATGGCTGAACGTGATGGTCAACAGGGTCAACGTTTATCCCAACCACCATTAGTAATGTGGATCCTTTCTATGTGGACTGTTCGAATGTCTGTTCTGAGTTCAGTAGCATGTTGGGATGCTGGGACCCCAGTTCTAGCTCTTATTGATTTGCGAGGAAGGATATCTGCTCACCGGCTGCTCTAATTAGGTTCTACGTGTTTTCTTTGATTGTTGCTCATGTCCAAAAAGTGAACAGAATCTGCACTCATACCCGAGTGAAGGCATCCCAGTCTCGAAATTCAAGGAAACGCTAAGACACTATGGACTAAATTTGACATCACTGATACTCTTGGTACTCCCTGGTACTCTTATTTCAGTACGTCTCACTGTGGGGGTTTCCCAGTTCCTCTGAAATCCTCATCAATAATCTGACAGGAGGTTCCCTGAGCGCCCCGTCATTTGAAAGGTTTGCTCATAAATGCCTAATCATTCATAGTGAATTAATGAACATTCCTCAAAATAAAGTGACAAAGAGCAATGCCACTGGGACCACCAGTTACGACCTTGAACCATTAAAAATATGCCTTGGCTCTAACTATTGCCATTCAAATTTTAATCACCATTAAAGTGGTTATGAGATTGGCAGTCTTCCTTCTTTACGAAGCTTTCAGTAGCTGTACGTACAGTCCCATATTGTGTCACAAAGGGGACAAATGTGATGACACTAAGGGCACTATTTTTTCTATAAGTGCCTAGTACCATCATGGGCTTGTCCACTAGTCTAAGGTCATAGATATTCTCAGGAATTACATGAATAAATGGATAAAACAAGAATCTTTAATGACATTTGAACATGGCAGGTCTGACCATTAACAGTTTCTCTTCTTCAAGATACAGATAACTACCAAGCTCTTTCTTTTTCTGAGGATCTACACCCCATGGTTAGCATGCAGCATTGTGCTTTGCACCAGTTTGAAAATAGTGGCCTAAATATACTCAGAGGTGGACAGTGCCAGCCTCTGACTATTTACAGGCAGTCAATGGAACAGTAAATGCAGTAAATTTTTCTCCCTCTTCTTTATTGTCCTCTGTTCCTCAAACCAGTGTTTCTTCTCTCTGCTTGTCTAGGTGTAAATGATCATGGTTGATTTAACAAATCAAAATCAAATCAAAGCACTTTTATTGTCACATGACATGACACCGATACACATGCACAATTCATTTGAGTGAAATTCTTGTATGCAAAGCAGAAAAAATACATAGTATATGTATATAAATGAATTAATTGTATCTGCAAATGTGAAATCATTATCAATAAACATATATTGTGGGTACATATAAGTCAGTGCGGTGCTAGTTTGTGGTCAGACCTCAACAAACTGATGACCGATTGCTGAAATATTCCAGTAGTCTGCTGGTCCGTGACAAGTTTGAAGACTTTGTCACTGGGGTGACTGAGGTCTTGATAATTTTCCTCGTTCTCCTCAGACACCGCTTGCTGTAGATGCCCTTTTCAGAGCCCCGACTGCATTACTCTATGCAGAGCTGTAGGCAGTGCTGTTTCCATACCATGACCAGATGTTCACATTTCATTTAGTCAGAGTTAAATTATTAACCAGAAATCCTATTTCAGGTTATCTGTGCATTTCCTTGTTATTTATTACAGTGGTTTGTCACCCCAGATTTCTTTACGATGCAGTATAAATTGACTTGCTTGTAGAATACTACATAGTATATGGAAATGCCAACCTCGACTTGTATTATTAGGTTGGGTGGTGAATTCTTTATGGCAGTGATGAAGTTTGTGTGTGCTAAACACATCAAAGATATGTCCATTTCATAATGAAATTTGATGAGTTGAGGCAAATGATGCTCATTAAATCCTTATCTAATTATTGTGTGTTATTAAGGGCTGGGCCTATAATAAAATTTTCATTATTGATGTAAAATGTCAAATTTTGACATTCTGAGAACATTCATTATAATAACCAGGATTTTGAAGCATTGTTCTTTCTGTTGTGTTTGGTAGGAACCCGGCGGCAACCACACCCCTCCACAGCTGAGCCCGTCTCTGAGTCAGACGGCCTACCCAAACGCCGGCTCTCTGGACGTCCAGCACCTCATCATGCAGGCCGACGCCAGACGGCGACGCAATGACAACTACTTTGATGACGTGCCACGTTCCAAACTGGAGAGACAGATGGCCCAAGTCAGTATGGTGAGTGATTCGATGCACCATTGGAGATGTCAAGTGTAGATATAACAATGGAACTGAAATGCATTATTATGCGTTATTGAATATAGTTCCCTGAACCACTTTTAGAAACTGGAACAAGAATGACTACTGTAGCTGCGTTGACAGGGGTGGCATCAGGACGGTCACAGAATAATAATTCTCCCCAACACAGCACATTAACCTTTGAGTAGAGCTGCAACGTATGCAGTGTCTAAGCAGCACTGAGTTTGCTAGCTGGGCATAGGGGGAGGGGACGGAAGGGTGTCCATTGATCCCATGCCGCCAGTCCCCAAAATCAATGTGCTCACCAGCACGCACGCTTGTCCAAGAAAAGTGTTTTTGCTTGTGTGATTGTGTGCTTGTGGCTGCCATTGGTTTCGGTAGGGCCGAGTGAGCCATGGCACTCATTGTCACCTCTCACTTCAGGTTGTCCTTATTGGGCCCATACAGCATTTTTGAAACAATATATCAACATATATCAACTTTCTCATCTGATGCACAATTTTCCGAGTTGAATTGTCATTCATGTGGTGCATGCAGAGCAATAAATCAGGAGAAACATTTGAGATGCATGATGGGAGCAGGGGGAAAAATGGTTGTTCAAGAAAGCTGTGTATTTTGAGCTGATTAAACCTGGAGGACTCACCCAGCTTAATATAGCACTGGTCTTAATGGGGCGACGGTATTACTAGCAGTATTTGTTAAATATGGATAAAAGAGCAGAAGTCCAATGTGTTTTTTGCTGCTTTTGATTGGCCTTTCACTAGAGTTTACTTGACGCTGTTTAACGATTGTTGGGGTTTTGCTTGCAAAACCGAACGTGCAGCTGACTGAACTGTGTGGACGCTTCAATTTTCCCCACTGATTTACTCAGTCCATGCTCACCTGACACCACAAACATCACAAATACAAGTGTTATGATACATAGATCTTTGTATTGGCATGTAAAATTCTATGTAGATCTTAACAGCGTGCTTCAGACCTTTTTTCTATAGTGTGTTTAGTGCCTTTTAGGCTAGGGCCTTTTAAATAATATAATATATTATACTATCCCCTTGTCTTTTTTTTTCAGCAAGGGGAGTGGTGTGAACCAATCACTCTGCGTCCTCCAAATGAAGCCACATCATCCACTCCTGTGCAGTACTGGCAGCACCATCCTGAAAAACTCATCTTCCAGTCATGTGACTACGAGGCCTATGTGAGTTTGTGAAGTGTGTACGCAACAGCTAGAATGGCACCGTCTTGCATGTGTGTTTGTGTGTGGGACAGGGGGAGAAAGAGAGAGCTTAAGCACCAGCCTGTTGTCTAATATTCCTTCAGCTCTTCAGCTGTGTACAACAGAATCCCTCCCTTGGATTGATAGCACTTCATTCTGAGCAATTCTCAAATCATTTGTATTAGCCAGAGATTATGTAAAGTCACTTTACATACCAGAATATGACCAGAGAAATCTGATTTTCCTTTTTTATGTGGGGGCCATTGCCCTGTCTACACCCAGGATAAAGAGATTTGAAATTGGATTGATTGTCTGATGGCTAAGGAGACAAAAACCTGATCTGATTTTAGACTTTTTTTTTTCTCAGGCTTAATAGAGGGATGAAACACTTGTCTGTGTCTTACGCCACATCCCTACCCGACTTGCCCCAGAAAAGAACAAAGAAAGGGATAAAAAGGGAACAGAATGAGCATAGGAGAGAGGCAGACATCTAATGACTGCTTCATGTCAGTTCATATGTGATGCCACACGTTTGTTGTGTTGCAGCCCCATCATTCCCCCCCATCTCTCTGTCCCACCCTCTTCAGTGGAGCTGTCACTGCTCCACCATGTCTCACCATGCTGATTGCAGTAACATCATTATTTCAGTGCCTGGAGAGAATGGTGAAGCGCCACGGCTTAGGAGACAGCAGACACCGAATCAGTGGCCTCAGATAAACACTGCAGGCTGATCACATACAAGTCAAGATAAATGCACATAGATAGATAGACAGACAGACAGACAGACAGACAGACAGACAGACAGACAGTCAGTCAGTCAGTCAGTCAGTCAGTCCTCTTGGCAGAAAGGCACCCTCAAAAGAATAATGTTTCCGTTTCCATGTTTGACAATGGGGGACAATGTTTGGTCTCATCTGACCTCAACACTTTCACCCAGTCCTCCTCTGAATCATTTAGATGTTCACTGGTGACCTTCAGACAGGCCTGCACATGTGCCTTCTTAAGCAGGGGGACCTTGTGGGCACTGCAGGATTTCAATTCTTCACGGCGTAGTGTGTTACCAACTGTTTTCTTGGTAGCTATGGTCCCAGCTGCATTGAGATCATAGACGAAAATCATTTGCGAAAAATCACACCAGCTTGTTGTCACCTTCTCACCCGTCTGCTTAGCGATGCCCATTCCAGCCTTGTGTAGATCTACAATGTTGTCCCTGACATTCTTGGCAAGCATGGAAGGCTCCCAATGTCAGCTTGTCACCTGTATAAATACAACTGGGAGCCAGAAAGCTTGCTGATTGATAGTGGATCAAATATTATAATCTTTCAATGCATTATGTTATTGTTCTGTCTCTCATTGTTCAAAAATAATCATTGAAATTAGAAACTGATCATTTCTTTGTAAGTGGGCAAACTTCTAATTATTATTCCCCCCTTGACCATTTCAAGTCATCTACTAATTCATCTACAAAACTGGAACCTGTATTAACTTTGCTATGCCAGCAAATCCTGCAAGTAATTCACAGTTTACTTGGTTGAGGTGTGAACAACCCGGGGAGGATAGGTTCCTGTATCTGAGCCTTGCTTCCTCTAAAGGTTTCTCCATAGCTCTCTTTTCAGTGAGATTTTCCTGTCGCCTTTGGCCTGCTCACCAGGGGACCTTGAGCACTGCTCTAAGGTGCTTTATGCCAATGTACATGTTTAAAAAAAAAACTGTACTGTATGTAAATTGACTTAATTTTGTGACTTCATTACACTTGAGAATTGCAGTTGTGCAGTGATGGCAGGAAAAATCTGTCTGGTGTCATTAATGACTATCACAAAATCATTCTTCACATCATGGTCCACCTGAGCGCTGAACATTCTCCTTGTTCAGCACACTGTCGCAGTGGCCCATCCTCCCTTCCACCAGATAAACCGCTCTCGGGCCTTTTCTCTTCTGTGCTCCTCTGATGAAAGCTCTGGAGGTTTGCGGTTGAGACCAGGCAGCAGATTGACTCTGACAGTGTGCAGCAGGGAAGGTGAGGGATATCATATGCACATGGCATCCCTGACTGCTGTAACGTACCCATAAAAATCGGCGTCATGATCTCAAACCTTATTTAAAAAACATACTGCCCTTGACCGTCGGGTCAGCAGACACTCCCTACCGGGGTCCATAAATTGGTATAGCTCTCTACTGCTTTACCTGACTGGATCTTGTGATTGTTGGTTTGTGTCCCTCAGTACCTTGGGTCCATGCTGGTGAAGGAGCTGAGAGGCACGGAGTCCACGCAAGATGCCTGCGCAAAAATGAGGGTAAGAGTCCATCCTCAAGCCCATTCCTGTCACCACCTCTTGTGGGTGAAAGTAGGACAGGTGTGCACCTGCTGTCTGGGAATATTCACACACTTACACACACACACTTTCTCACTCTCTCACTCACACACACACAAACACAATGAGGGCCATGGTAATAAACATTTAGCATATAAAAAAACGACATCTATGTAGCAAGACTAAAGCTTAGTGGTGGTCTTCACTTTAATATAATCAAGAGAACACACACACTACAGTGAGGACTGCACACAGAAGCTGTGTTTTTGGACTCTTTTTCACTGGACCTGTGTAGTGGTGATGCATTATTCCTCTAGATGTACATTTATCGATCGTCTTGTATTCATTCAACACTTATTTTAATGTGTGGTGCCAGTTAAACATTTGAATGCACCTTGTTTTTTATGGAGGCTACAACAGTGGCTGTTTTGAAGAATAGTAATACAGGAAATCTATAATTATATACCCAAAATATATTTATCTCTTTATCATCATGACTGCCTTCCATCACACATCATAAGCATCGTTAACATAAGTGAAGTTCTGAACATAGCAACTCTTTCAGGACTGCTGGAAACCGTCCCCGTTGTCTAACTTAAGGTGGTTGAGAGAAGCCAAGAGTGTGAAATGCTGCCATCACAGCAAAAGTCTATATAGCCTCAAAATGTGAAACATTTTTTTAATGTATTCTACAAGGGCCACACAGTGATGCAGCGGTTAGCAGCATGGTCTCATGCCTTTGAGGTTGTGACTTTGAATCCTTTCTGTGTGCGGAGGCATGCTCTCCCCATGTCTGTGCGGGTTTCCTCCAGGTTCTCCAATTTCCTCCCTCCATCCAAATGCAAGCTATTTGGACTGGCAACTCTGAATTGTCCGTAGGCGTGAGTCCTCGCCCTGTAGCAGCAGTGACCCCGAGTAGGACTAAGCGGTAATGTCAAGGGGGTGAATGAGTGTTTCCTATGTTGCCTGACGTGTTTTACAGTGAAGAAATTAGTCAGAAAAGAAATGAGTAGCTTTCATGTCTGCTGTTAATGGAACTCTGGTAGCCTTTGGGCTTCAAATGTGTGCTGCAGTTGACCTGCAGCAGTTATGTTTGCCGTTGACAACATCCATGACAAAATGTTGATCTTCACTGATTCTGCAGTGTTGTTATTCCATCACACCACAGTGCTGTTACTGGATGCGGGTCAGAAGCAGTTATCAGACAGCAAGGGTCTGAATGCTAACAAACCCTCTGCTGCTCACGCACTCTGTACCCTCATTCTCAATCCTGACAGTGGTCTGCAGCCCTGCAAACATGCTGATACAGATGAGAGCGAGGAGACTGTATATGAGTTTCAGTAGTCAGAGCCCATGCTGACAGTGTGAAGCACAATTACATTATCAATGTTTTTTTTTTACTGTTATTGTACATTTTTTCAGATATAAAGTTTAGATGAGAACATGTTTCATATGTTATATCTGCATAAATAATATACATAAATATGTCAGGCTACGAACGTAAATTTATACAGATCATAAGTCATGTATGTGATGAGTGGGAATCCAGGAATCAGCAGCACAGTTTATACATTAATGCACCACCTTGTGCTGATCTCTCCTGACCTCTCTCTGTTTTCCAAGAAGTCTACGGAACAGATGAAGAAAGTACCAACTATTGTCCTCTCCGTTTCCTACAAGGGAGTGAAGTTCATTGATGCCACAAACAAGGTGAGAAAAGTAAAGCCTTCATTTTATTTTTATATTTCAATAAAAAATATGTGAAAATATGATATAGTTAATAAAGGTATCAAGTAGTTGTAAAGTAATACATCTGAAATAAAAGCGTTTTTTACCATTTAAAAAGCTCTCGTGGTTCTTGATGTTCTTAATTTCTAATTCCTTCCATACTTAGACTATATAGTGATATAAAATGATGTACATGTCAATTTACATAGTGGGAGCTGTGTATCATAACACATTTGTCTCCCTCTGTTCCAGAACATCATTGCAGAACATGAGATCCGTAACATCTCATGTGCAGCTCAGGACCCAGAAGATCTGTCTACATTTGCCTACATCACCAAAGACCTCAAGTCCAGCCATCACTACTGTCATGTCTTCACTGCCTTTGATGTGGTAAGATGGCTAATTATAAAGTAATCACACTTCAGATTAAAAAAGGCACCGTTACGCTGCAAGACTAATTGATTGTGATGTTCTGTCTGCAGAACCTGGCCTATGAGATCA
Organism: Denticeps clupeoides; assembly: GCF_900700375.1. Taxonomy (NCBI): domain Eukaryota; kingdom Metazoa; phylum Chordata; class Actinopteri; order Clupeiformes; family Denticipitidae; genus Denticeps; species Denticeps clupeoides. The sequence goes on along the minus strand of NC_041721.1, from coordinate 6,351,323 downwards.
TTCTGACCCTAGGTCAGGCATTCGAGGTGGCGTACCAGCTAGCACTGCAGGCCAGGAAGAGCGGTCACTCGTCCACTCTACCCGAGAGCTTCGACAACAAACCAGCCAAACCCGTCCCCAAACCTCGCGTCAACATTCGCAAGTCTGTGAGTGCTGAGCGACACACACACAAACAACTATACATCTATTTAATGACCTTGTTTTTCTTGATTTATCATCCACTTGCTGCTTTCTTCTAGTTCTGTAATATTTTGACACCCCCTTCCCCCCTCAGTTCCAATTCCAACTATATCTGTACATACCCTTCACATTAGTCTGTGTCATATTTTTATCCAAATTAAGGGGTGCTTTTCAATAGAAAGCACTTTCCAACATGGAACAGTTTTTCTTTTGTGAACTATGTGTGTTAATAGAATAACATTTTACTGAAGCCCTTTCTGCCTTTCTCTAGAATTTGAAGGCAGAATGAGGGAGAATTGATTTCTATCTTTTTGTTTTTCCACTTACACTTCCCTTCCTTCCACTTTCCTTTCCTTCCATTAGTCCAACTTCCCACCTGCATCCTCCTCTGCATGTGCACCATCCTATTTGATCTCTTATACCTTATATCAGCTATTGCCCACCAGCATCTGGTTCATGGGACACATGTATAGTCCCCAATGACTCCCACTGACTCCCACGCCATCTTCCTCCTCCTCCTCCTCCTCCACAAATCAATCCCCATGAAGTTCAAATTCAGGTCTTCTTCCCTTATCCTTTCATTCCCATTGCTTTGCCTCTCTCTTTCCTAATTTTTATAATTACTGTTGCGTGCAGATTTAATCAGTCGCATGTGAGCCATCAGCTGTTTTCATTTCATTTCCTGCACCGTGTTGTACCTCAGCGTGCAGCTGCAGCTGCTGTTCCGACTGAAAAGCCGAGAGGATTAAGATATTTAATATTAATGCCTTCCCATATGCAAGACCTAGATAAAGAAATCCAAAGATTATCCATAGCCCTTCATAATGTGCATGTGCGTGTGCGTGTGTGTGTGTGTGTGTGTGTGTGTGTGTGTAAACCCTTGAGTCCTCTCAGAGATGCCAGTGTTCTTGAGCGGGATTATTATGGAATATTTTTACACGAAAGTGAAAGGAAGCACCATGGTAACAAGGAGGAGGCATTTGATTGGCTGAGGTTATAAGACAGCAAGAAAGAGGAGGAGGGACGGTTGTGTAGGTGGAGTCTATGCTGGCGTACAGTGCATATTTTCATAGAAATTTGGGGTTAATTGAGGTAATCTGTTTTTGTTTTCCTTACTTTAAATACAGCAGTATAGCACCTCACAGTCCATTGCATTGCTTATTGGAAAAATTATTATTCATTATAATGATATTTTATTTTGTGCTATTTCAATTTACTGGTTTAATTAACCAGCATGCATATGCTGCATTTAAATATGCAGCATGTAACTATATTTTGGCATTTAAAAGTAACCTAAATAAACCCTTTTTCTTGCTTAAACCTGTAAGCATATAAAGGTGACAGCTTTATTATGTACCGTAAAATAAACAATATATCATTATATCATACAGAAGGTTGCCGGTTCGAATCCCAATCCGCCAAGGTGCCACTGAGGTGCCACTGAACAAACCACTGTCCCCACAGTGTTTATCAGTGTCTTAAAAAGAAATAGTACAGTTATAGTAGATCTGAATCTGGACAATGTCTTGCTAATGCTTTTCTGTTGTCATATAAAGAAGGTCCACTAGATGGAGCTGAATAGAAATGATCTGAAATCTTGTGGCCTAAAACAGCTATTGTTCCAGATTGCTAACTAAATGAATAAATACGGGTGGTGTGCTAGCGATACCCCCACTCGTGCAAGTGGGTTGCTAGCGGTACTTTGACTGGCGTGAGCCAGGGCAAATCTAAAATCCCAGACCAGACACAATTTCCTGGTCTCAAAAAAAGGACATGTCCAGGGCCTAGTCAGTCTATGCTAACGCATTTTGCATTTGTCTGACTGTCTCTCTTGCTCCTTTATTGCTCCAGATGGAACAGCCCTCAATGGACCAGAAGGGCCATGCCAATGTTCCTTGGATAGTGGAGCCTGGACAAGAAGCCAAAAGAGGAGTCAACACCAAGTATGAGACCACTATTTTCTAATATACACCCACTGTCCGCTCCTGTGTGTGTGTGTGCCTTTCAGAGAGCGCCCTCTAGAGGCCCCCCACGAAGCCACGGGCCCAGTGACCTGTGACCTCTCTCTCTCCGGCCGGCTCGCCCGTTTACCGTGGCCTCTGCATGATGACGTTGCCGCCGTCACTCTCAATCTCTCTCCCCCCTCGCTCGCTCGCCCGCCCCATCCCTTCACCCTCTATCTCTCTCCCGACCGCGGGCACCAAGAAGCAGAGGGGGCAGTGGCCTCTCCCGTCCTGTAGGGGGCAGTCAGACAGTCAGGCTGTCCACGCGTCAGTCCCTCCACGCTCCACTCCGCAGATCTCTTCGGAGGGGCGATGCACACGTTATTTTTTATTTTTTTCTATCTTTATTTTAGACAGTATCACTTTCGCATTCTCCTACTCCATTATTTGCTTCATGCTTTTATCAGCCCTTTCTGGTCTTTTCCAAACCTCCCAGCTGCCTGAGCGGGGATATCGAAGTCTAATGCTGCTAACAGCAAAAAGACAAAAGTCAGTCTGCAGGCAGTCAGTTGTGTTCGGGTGACCGGAAAAAAAGAGCTTATCCATTATATCACTTTGAGAATAAAGAACCCACTTTTAAGGACTTTACGTTTTTTTGTTTTGATTTGATTTTTGGATGATGTAGCAAAAAAAACCATCAGCATCAAAACAAAATCAGCCATTCTGTTCTTTTTAATCTCAGTTCATCTTTTTTTTTTTTTTTTTTTGGGAAAGTCGTCACAACTGACTTTTGGGCAAACCGGAAAGAGAATTTAGCTGAGGGAACCAGATTTATTGGAATTTTTGGACCACTTGAGAAGACCACTTGAATCTTGTGTTGAGTAGGGTCTATGAATTATTTTACTTTAAACTCAGACGTCGCTCTTTGTTGTCAGATATGGGTGTGCTGGGTTGACATGAAGTGTAGACTACTTTTTTTTGCCTTCTAAAAGCAAACACTTAAGACGTTGAGTGCAACGTACGTTGTGAGCATGGCGGCCATTTTGGATTGATGACGGAAGGGGGGCCAGCTGAGGGGCGTCTTTTTGAAGGACACTTTGGATAAGTGCTGTAATCTCATTCGCAGGGCAGTGCCGGACGCCCATGTCTATTACTCTGGAATGCAAAGAATGTAGCCAGCCTTTAACATGGACCCTCTCACACACAATGCACAAGGACTACAAACATGGACGCTGTCTCGGAATCAAAACAGTGTTGAAAGACGTCAAACGTGACCCCTGTCTCGGAAATGAAGTCACAAGGACTACAAACTTGAATGCTCTGGCACACCCACGGACACACACACACACATAACAAGGACCGCAACAGCAGCCAGCGTTTTCCTGATCTGAATGTAAACGTTCACTGCTGATCCAGCGGACGTTCTGGGAACAGGGATTCTGTGTTTTGTTCCAGCTGCAGTTATCCAGGTGCCTTGGAAACACTGAACTGGAGTCACTTTTTCTGAGACAGGTGTCACACACCAAGGACTGGCTATTTTTTTTTTTGTGAACAGTGGCATGAAACAGACGATCCGGTTTGCCTTTTTTGATTTACATTTTTTTATTTCTTGTTTTTTTCTTGTTTTTCCTTTTATGGTCAATAATAAAGTATGAATATGCACAATGTGAATGGACTCACCGCATGGGACTGGCATTAAACAGATATGTCTAGTGCAGAAATCTATAATAAGAACGGTTTGCGGACATGAGTTTCTTGTCGTGCAAATCTGTATTCATATTGAGAGACAATTTAATGTTTAATATGAGATTATATTACCATTATTATAATTATTATTATTGTGCAAATCTTGTCCACTGTTGTCTTAATTGTTACATTATTTTTATATGATATGTTAAACTGGGTTAGAGAGTTATAGCCATTTCAAAGAAAATTTTAAAATATATTATAGAAATACAGAAAAAAAATGAATGTGTGGACTGCACCACTCCACTTTGGGTTTCAGGTAAAAAAAATAAAATAAATAAATAAATCATAAATAATAATTTCCTTTTTTTTTTCCATGGGGATAAGAATACCTTCAAGCAGATGTACTATTTTAAATGCAGTGTTATCATACAATTGACCATAGCTCTCTTGTACATAAATATTTTGCCAACTTCAATGTTCATATCTGTAATGTAGTTAAAAGATGTTTGCATTACCCTGCACTGGACACATGGTACCAAAATTCAAGTGTCAAATAAAAAAAAAACAGAGATTGTATGGGGAGTGTGACTATGGCAACATGACCGCAAACTAACGTATGTACATAGGCTTGGGCTTCCAGCACACATTTTGTAAGTTTGTTCATTAATTTATATATTTGAAGAAGCACATGAAATAAAACCGGACTTGTACAACCATCAAACTGTTCTGTATCCCACCCACTGCTATAGCTCTCCCACACTCAGGGCAACGAGGAAGCTCATAGTGACATGGGTTGAGACATCACATTGCATTGCTGTTTTGTCACTGAAACATGTGAAGGGGCGTGGCTAAAATTAGGGAATCCAGGCAGACAGCAGGGGGTGAAATGCAGCGCCCATTTGTTTAAGAGATTAATAGAAGCCTCCTTAGTATGGACAAAGTAGCTCCAAAAAGTACAGTGAATAACATATTATGGTGGCCTAGTGGTAAAGATGCGGCCCCGAAGTCAGAAGGTTGCCGGTTCGAATCCCGAGCTGCCAAGGTGCCATCATCCTCACACACTGCTCAGTGACCCACTGCTCACAAAGGACACATTTCGTTGTGTGCGCCATGGGCTGTGCTGTGTATCACAATGACAATCACTTCACTTTCAGTTTTTCACTTCAATCTGAAAATTGCATTGGTAGAAATACTATCTGTGCATTTGATTTCAATGCACAATGATGCAAATGAGATCTGGGCTAGAGAATGATTGCACACACTCATATACACACATGCATCTGACATCCAGATGGACTGACCCTGTTTTTCCACATCATGAGGAATCTGGTAGATCGGTTGTGACATCACTGTGCTGCTCATTGGACAGAGCGAGTGTATGGGTAAACGACTTAGAACAAGCACCAGAAAAATTTCTCATGTTCGTCTATGATTCTAGAATGTTAGACGTGCCAGCCTGTTTTCAGTCAGCAAAAGCTGAGTGTGACTGAAAATAAAGCGCTTTTCTGAGCACTTTCATGCTGTCATGCTGTCATTGGCGCAGCGAAGCAAGGATTTGACCAGTAGCAGCAAATAAGGTCGTAATGAAGCCTGACACAGTCTATCAGCCAACAGCCTTGAAGCAGCAGTGACGTTTTCTGACATGACTGTGTGTGTACAAGCATAGTGACATCACATGCTAGCAGCAGCCTTAAGGAAGATATAGGACAGACTTGTTGTGGTCGGATTTTCCATGTTTGTCCAATCCTTTTTCGCCTGAATGTTCACATACTTTACATTGCTGTTTCTGTGTTCCTGTGTGATGTGACACAGTGGTCCACTAAGCCTGAATTGGTTTTACTGGTAAAGAACATCGAAACCTAAATAAAGGAGTCATTAAAGGTGCAATATGTAACATCTGGTGAGGATTTTGCAGATTATAAAATGGGGTGATGGTGGCCTAGTGGGTAAGACACTTGCTGATGAACCAGAAGGCCACAAAGTCTCAGGTTCAAACCCCAACTTCTACCATCGTGTCCCTGAGCAAGAGACTTAACCCTGACTGTCCCTGTAACTACTGGTTGCAAGTTTGGATAGGGGGGTCTGATGTAAATGTTGTAAGCCCTTGAATAGCTACTTTCATTGAATTGAACTGCAGTATAAAAAATAGACCAGCCAAAACATTTGTTTATACTATGAAGAAACTTTGGAGAAAAGTCAACATTATATAAGATACAGAACAAGGGAAGCGATCCTCATGTTGAACCACAATTTATAAAAAGAGTAGAAATGGAAATGTATAAAACATTATGGGAAAAGGCAAAGAAAAACCTCAACCATTTATCATGCTGTTATCATGCTGTTGCCAGATTCTATTAGTCCAACTACCGTTCTGAGTTCTACTTTGGAGGTAGATGGAGGGAAGATGGATGTTCATGTAAATTAGGTCGTGAGAGGGGAGTGACTATTTAAATGAAGTCAGTGCATGGCAGCAATTGCTATTTTAGTTCCCATTGCACTTAGTCCTTAAAAAACCCTAATACTGTATCTGAAGTCTCTTTCCAAAATTCAGCCTTGGTGCAGTCATATACATTGAGGGAGTCAGGTGCAGCGAGGAGGGGGCGTGGCCTACACTGAGTGCTCCGAGAACTCTTGTCAAGTGTGCTAAGATGGCAGAGGAGCAGCCGTGACAAGACCAAGGCACTTGGGGTTCTGGTCATGGTATTGAGGCGACCAGGGCAGAACCTTAATTTTCTGGTCAGTTGGGCTTGATTTACACATTTTCTTTACAGATTTACATTTACAGCATTTATCAGACGTCCTTATCCAGAGCGACTTACAGTCAGTAGTTACAGGGACAGTTTCCCTGGAGCAATTTAGGGTTAAGTGTCTTGCTCAGGGACACAATGGTAGTAAGTGGGATTCTGGTTCATAGGCGAGTGTGTTACCCACTAGGCTACTACCACCCTACAGATCTAATGGAGGGACTTGGGGAAAAAACTAAAAACAGAATATAACAGAAGTTGGCATCTATTTTCATTATCGTTCCATTGATGATAATGGGACCTCATTCTAGGTGATTCAAACCCCTTTCAGTCAATACATAACACAACCAGGTTATTAGTTCACTGTTTAGAATGATAAAATACTACAAATGTTTAATATCTAATCGCCACTGAAGACCATTATAAAGTTGTCTAGACCATTATAAAGTTGAATTTTATTGCCGTTATAATATTATGAATATAATATACAGAATGCCTTAATAATATTATGAAGTTTCCCCTCTTTTATCTTTGTGCATTCAGTACATTACATGTACGTTTCCCTTTGCCTCATACGTCCTGTAAATAAACGGCCAAGTTTGTCAGTTATTAATGTCTTCATGCTGCGGCCGTCTGTCAGTCAAGTCACTGGATCGTTTGAAGCGGTGCCACTGGCACCCGGGCATACTCCCTGTACAATGCTCTTTCATCAGAGTTTAATCACACAGACTTGTTTAGGTCTCTGCTGCATTTTTCAGCACTCAGCTTCATCCTGGAAGAAGCATTTTAACCCCAGATCCAGTGGATTTTGTAATATAGGTGTGCCTCAGTTTAACTCATAAATTCAGGTCACAGTTCCTGGGTCGTTCTGTTTATTCCCGTCATTTTGTACAAATGATGACACATTATCTTCAGCAGAGACTAAACACTGACCTGAAAAGATCCCTTTTATATCTCATGCTGAGGAAGATCTCTTTCATATGAGGCACAGTTCACCAGGGGACAGGCCATATGCCACATTTCTGCAGACTCCTGCAGGCTAAACTCCCCACTGCTCTCCCTCAACGTCCTCCTACCACACACAGACCATTTACAGCCTGGCACCAAGGAAAGGAAACTGCTCCCTGCACAATAAAATAGTCCAACCAATCCCCACAAGGCTGTCATAAAAACGTATCATGTTTTATTAGATGGTAAGAAGAGCAAATTAAGGAGTGTGTTCAAGCAAGGAACCAATGGAGAGGGACAGAAGGGCAGCGTGTAGAGCAGCTCCAGTGAGGTAGCTGACAGAGAGACTTGTGTCCCAGATGGTGTGTGTCCTGGAGCGATTGACTAAATTAAGCAGTGGAGAATAAGCGTTTATGTAATAATACTACAGATTAATTAATAAAGACTGAGGGTGGAGGAAAGCCAAGGCCAGTCCCACATCATCCAAAAAAAAAAAAAAGAAAGAATTGCCTTGGGTGTGATGTTAATGACACATCACAAAAAAGCACAGAGGCTTTAGACAACAGTGGCGTGATTGGTTTGAGGACACAGGACAGCAGACCACATGTCAAGGTGCCACTGAGGTGCCAAGGTGCCCAGGTGCTTTCATGGCTGCCCACTGCTAACTAAGGGTGATGGTTAAAAGCAGAGGACACCTTTCATTGTGTGCACTGTGTGCTGTGCTGAAGTTTCACAATGACAATCACTTCACTTTCAAAGTGACTTCCGCCATGCAGCTTGGCCATGGTGCCACAGTGGAGGTGACAGGAGCGACTGAAAACAGGTGCCATATCGCTGTTTCCATGACAGCACACGGGGAAGGAATGGGAAGAGAGTCGTGTAGCAGCCAATGAGTGGGGAAATATTATGTGGGTGGAGCCAAAACAACTGCACTCATTCAGAACTGTGGGCGTAGACTTTGGGCCTTTACTGTCTGAAACTTTGAAGCTGGGACATCTTCAAGAATATATTTCAACATTTTCTGACCTAAACAAGTGTAACTGTGGATAACGTTTGGGTTAAATACTAATCCTTAGAATCATATAGTTTTTTTATGGTTGTTGGGAATGATAATAGCATATAGCATAAATAGCATAAATAGCATATTTGGTGGGTGCCAAAGCAAGCTCACAATCGGAAGCAGAATAATACTTGGTGCATGTTGTGTTTAAGGACTCCACCATTATAACCAGATGCTGGGTAGTTAAATAATACTAAATAAACGCTGACTGGACAACAACACCGGTTTGGTGTACAAGATGGACTTGGCTTGTACACATGGGTTGAATAATAACAGTGAAAATATTTTTTGGTGCAAAAGTCTGCAATAATTTTGCATTGAAGAGTGAAAAGAGCAAAAGAGCTGATGAATTATGAATAACAGTATTATGCTGTATAATGAGATTTTAGAACGGTGTGTGTGTGTGTGTGTGTGTGTGTGTGTGCAATATCATTCGTAATTCTTTTCTAGTGCTTTGTAGCAAATATTCACCATTTGTTTTTCTCACATATGATTTTAGAGAATATGACATAATGGCGGTATCTACATTTATGCTTGGTTGGGTGAATAGCTGAAGTTACAAACTCACAGTTTCATGATATGCTAACATTTTGAGTGGACTTGTATTCTTTCTTCCTCTGCTATGGTCAAATGGCACAGCAAAATAAAACACAGAACGTGCTGTAAGTCTCAGTTTCCCGTTCAAAACCATGTAAGTTAGTTTCAGAGACTGAAGAATATGTCAAATCTGCCCAACCTGGGATGAACACACCGTGTAAATTCAGCTGGACCTGACTGCAGAAACGATGATTAATTGCAGAAATATGAGGTGCAATGAAAGTGCTAAGACAAAAATGTGACCAAAATAGCAGCAGCTTTCACCTTTTTTCCAGACTTGAGGACACTCATTCTGCCACGTTTTATCTAGGCTCCAAGAGAGAGAGGTGGAATCTGCTTGTCAGAGTTAAGAACAAAGCTATGGAGCTTGAGAACCCGTACATCTTCACCACCCGCCCAGCCCGTCATGGGGTAACCAGCCGAGAGACGCTCTCTGAACCTCGCAGCGGTGGAGCAGATGAACACATCTGCTATGGGACCAGATAATGAGCAGCCCCTTCAAAGAGCCTCCTGTGTGTCAGACTGCTGTCTTCCAGACCCAGATTAGTCTGAACAGCGGTGTGTGTCTGTTTGTCTGACTGACTGACTGTCTGTCTGTCTTCTGGTGGTTTCTGGAGCAAAATGAGAGGTAACACACAGCCTCAAAAATGTCTCTTATATGCCACCAGAGTAGAGGAAATGTAATGGCAGCTAAACCACACATTGGAAAGGTCATTCCAGGTCTTTCTGAAGCTCTCATAAGCGGTCCTTGGCTGATAATTCTTTTCATTCTTCAGTCTGAGCACGTAGTCATGGTTGGTTTATGGTGAAATGATGTTCTTTCCCCTTCCACTTTATGATCAAAACAGTGATGACTGAAGGCTTCAGTTTTAGCTTTCCCATGTAGTGTATAGGCCATTACTTTCCATGTAATTTTTGCGCCTTTCTTTCTTAATGTGTCCTTTTTATTCCCTTTTATTACACCTATCTTCATTTCTTTATGCTGGATGAGATTTTACCAAGATCTGGTGAAAATTTTGTGTCATTAGCACCTTCAGAAAAATATTTACTTGGTTACTTGTTGATGTGTTATGCTTAAAAATGTATTTGTAACTTTACATTTATTGTTAAGGTTGATACTTGCATCATGCATCAGTGACCAGTTTTACTTCAAGATGAGGCTGGGCGATATAGCCTAAAAATAATGATAAATACCTTGATATTACCTCTAAATCACTGTGGCTAAACATACCAATATAATTAATTTAAACGTAGTTTTTCTTCTGAACCAAGTCATCCGCCTCCATCCCCAATTAATGTCTCTGAAAACCAGTCAGCTAAGTTCAAGGTAAAAGTATTTAAAAACCAGTCCTCCCAGATGGACGTTACAGCACACAGATACTGAGCTGGTTTCTAGCCACGCCTCTCAATTCGCAATTTAATCAGACACAGCAAGTCTGTGTCTCTGCTGTAGGAAACTGATCCACTAGCGCGAGTGGAAGTGAGTAGGCAAGTAGGATGCCCATGACCTGATAAACGTTCAATCAGCTCAAAACACGGACAATTCTGCAGGACATGTCCAGGGAAAAGAGAACATCTGGTCACAGTATTTTAGCTAATTTGTGAGTCTGCAATATCCAAGTTCCATGAGCCCAGGGAAGTATTACGTTACTTAAATGTTGGTCTTTCTAATCTTTCCTTATCCATGTTTTTGTCCAGCCTCATCCGATTTGCTGTTACTTCCGAGTTCTACTCAATTAATTCAATGGCTCCCTATTTATAATTCTATTATTTCTGTCCCAATAAACAACTTTCCATGTGTTATTGAATTAGAGTTATTATTAAATGCTATTTAAACATACTTTAATATTGGGTTATAAGAGCATCTACAGCAGGCATGGGCCTGGATAAATTGGTACATTTACATTTACAGCATTTATCAGACGCCCTTATCCAGAGCAACTTACAATCAGTATTTACAGGGACAGTCCCCCCCTGGAGTAACTTAGGGTTAAGTGTCTTGCTCAGGGACACAATGGTACTAAATGGGATTTGCACCTGGGTCTTCTGGTTCATAGGCGAGTGTGTTACCCACTAGGCTACTGCCACCCCTCCTGGTAGGGGTGGGGTGGTAGTAGCCTAGTGGGTAACACACTTACCTATGAACCAGAAGACCCAGGTTCAAATCCCACTTACTACTGAGCAAGACACTTAACCCTAAGTTGCTCCAGGGGGGGACTGTCCCTGTAACTACTGATTACTGATTGTAAGCCGCTCTGGATAAGGGTATCTGGAAAATGCTGTAAATGTAATAAATCAATATATTATGCCAACCTAAATAAAATTTTGGTGTTTTGTTCCTTACTAGTGAATGTGCTCAGAACTCACACATACACCATTCTCGCACCTACGGACAACTCAGAGTAGCTAATTCACCTAGTGCATATGCCTCTGGAGGGCAGGAGAAAACCAAGGCAATCGTGCCGACATGGCACGAGGTAAGGTCCAATGAGTTCATGGTCATGAGCTTTAAACTCACAACCCTGGAGTTGTCAGGCCATGTCACTAACTGTCATGCAATTGCTCTTGGGACAGATCAGGTACATTCATTGCTGAATATTACCATTTTGGGTTAGATGGGTCTCAACATCTGATGAAGTGTCAGTGCTCCCACGTCTCCTAGTTAATGGTTAGCATTGGTAAATGAGGACAAAGCTTCTACGAGAAAAAACAACCAGTTCTCCCAAATTCACACAGAAATTAGCGTTTTCTGCTTATTCAGCACCTTTGCTCACTGGACACAAAAGAAGCTGAAACTGGCAGTTGGGAGGGTTGATGGGTATTATCAGCACCGAGCAGTGTACCTCAATTTAAAAAAAAACACTAGCAGATAATCCACTAGTGTCCCTGAGGGAATTTGAGATCTGTCCATCATCCAAAGGCAGAAGAGGCCAGTCCATTTTTTGGCCAAAAACGTCCTGTAACTAAACTCTGATTTGATGTGATAAATGTTCTTTAAACCATTTAATTCACAACCATCACTACACACATGCTTCTGGAAAGTTCTGGACATGAAAATTAGATCTAAATTTGTGCTGAAGGTCATGTCACCAGCACATTTCACTTTCACTGTACTTTCAAGGTCCCAATCAAGGATGAAAATTCTAGAAAGACTTGAAAAGAGTCAGGTAGGAGTTCCGGCCCTGCTGGATATGTTACTGTATTGGAGGCCTGTTGGGTGAGGCATTACACTGACGGCAGTAGCATCTGCTCACAAAGTGCACAACCTGGACACGGGCCATGCGACCCGCCACGAGAGAGCAATATTGTAGGCACGCTGTGGTGCAACCAGCTGACAGAGACCTTCGCTCTGCCAGCCTTTCAGGAGTGCGGGGGGAGGATGTGAGCACGCGGGGCTCAGAGCAGACAGGAAACGCACACCCCGCCAAGATCGACAGGAGGGCCAACTCTAACAGGATGAAGCAGGAGCTCACAGGTGTCAGGAACCGGTGTTGTGCCAACAACAAGACTGCGGGAGGGGGGCAGTTGGGCTGCTAACATCTAGACGCATCAAGTCCACAGCTGCCAGGTACCACAGCGAGCTGGGCGCGGGCTACATAGGTGACTTTCCCCAGCTGCTGTCATGGCAGGGGGTGAGGCTGCCACTCTGCACTCGGCCTACCAAAAAAATCCCTGTTCCTGCCACACACCACCTTGAATGGTACCATCCTTGGGTCACATCAACAGAAGTTGAGCCAATGTGCTCTAGCTTTGACCTAACTCCAAAAAGCCATGTGACAGCAGTCCATGTAGAGAATATTAAGTAGTGAACAGTACATACAGGTAATAGTAAATATAAAAAATAGTAAATAAGTAAACAAATACATAACTTTGATTGGACATTTAAAAAACTCCACAAATTACATTTTAAAAGTATGATTCCAGAACCCCTTGGTCAGGAGATTATGTTGTGAGGGTCATTGAAGGAAAATGACTTGTAAAGGCTTTGCTTAATGATTTCTCCATAAATAGTCCTTTGCATGTGAAATTTCTTTCATGAATACTCCTGCTTTTTACCATGTTTTGCCTAGGTATACACTCTGATATTTTCCAATATGAAATTCACTGTTCTCACTGATGAAATAGGTTTGTTTTTCAGGTCTGAAGTCATGTAAATGGTGATGAATGCATGTGTTTATATTTTGGAAAGAAATTTGATATTGGACATCATTTTTTTAAAGAGCACTGATGTTGCATTGTAGTATCTCTACAATTATAGGCTAGTGGTTTATGGGCCCAACCAGATGTTGCTGTGAAGCGCAATCAGTAATGCACAGTAAAAACAGTGTATGTTTTTTTTAACTTCAGCTAATATCCATCTGCATATGATACAATTTGCAATGTTGGTACAGTCATGAATTTCAAAAATATTGTTATAATTGTGCCATGAAGGTCAGGACAGTTTTCTTTTGAAGTGCATGTGCGCGTGGGGGTGGTAATACTTGACAATGGGTCATGATCAGAAGAGCCCACCCCGACAGCAGCTAATAGAAAAGAGCCATGTGACTTACGTACGACAATACAACAGTGGTGCAAAATATCTTTCAGCAGCATTTTTAGCATGCTGCTGCTCTAATGGTTGCTCAACTAGCAGTTGAATTAGCAGTTGGTTGCTGTGTTTTATGAAATGCAGTGAGCGTGGTTAAAACAATGTATACTTGGATTTAATACATTTATTGCCAAATATGCCAATGGATTTATGTAAATGAGGGGAAATTATTAAGGACTGTTACATTTGCTTGTGATTTATCACATAACATATTCACCATATTAGTTTTGGTACATGGTTCTCTCTTTCTGACAGAGTGTGAAAGACAACCACCATGCTACCATTACCAAGCTGTATGCGTTTTAACACTACACCAGCTACAAAGCAACAGTAGACTCACAATAGGATTATTAAGTTAATACTCTTTGAGTATTAAGTTAATACTCTTTGAATTGCTAAAACATTACTAGATTATTAAAAAAAAAATTTATTTGGGGATTTTTTGTTCGTGTTGACTGTATGTAGTTTAAATACATCCATTTCCAATGGTTGTGTGGCAGAGAAGGACGCAATGACCCCACTCAATAAGCAATGACTTTTAATAAATTATAAATGGCCCATATAAAGACATATGGCAGAACAAGGACAGGACACAGCAAGGGTACATTTATACTATTTCTAACAGATGAAAACAATCATGGTAAAAACTCCGGTCAGGAGAACATGGTCTGGTAAACTGACAGGAATGTATGGGTTCTCCTGGTTCCTTTTTGCATTTGTTCACTTTTCTTTCCCTCACTTGCTCACTGGGTCTTTGGGAAATACAACTGTACCTCATTCCAATCTAAAATCTAATTCCTGTTTGCCACTGTAGTAGCTTTATGGGTTAATTGGTGTATATTGGGTGTATATTGGTTTGTTGTCAAGGAATCTCTTCAAATCTCACACCATTCTGACTGAGGCCAATGTAGTCACCTTGCACCTGCTGAGCGATTGTCACAAAGGCCTTTATGAAAATAAATCTGGGAACCTTTTCCAGAAACCACTGGCAGAGCCACCGCTATGCTGCAATGATGGAGAAGCCGGTCCAAGGTAAATGAGACTACAACTGTTGCCATTTTGTATTAGCAGGTCAGTCGAAGATAGAACTAGATTATTTTTCTCTGTCTTTCTCTCACCATGGACCTCTTCCGCCCGGCCTGCTCGTTCTCATTTATCTTTCAAGGCAGTATGGCACTACAGTGGGTGGCACTGGCTGGAGGGCCAGTGCAGTGGGTTATGTAATGTTTTGAGTAATAGCCTCTCTACAGTAATTTCTCTCTGTGTTTCTTTTGTGTGTGTGTGTGTGTGTGTGTGTGTGTGTGTGAGAGAGAGTGTGTGTGTGAGAGAGTGTGTGTGATTGAGGCCCCCAAAACCATGCTAGGAAGAACACGGCAGCCTGCATGGCTGGTCGGCAGAAAATAAGACAACTGAAAAATTAATGAGTGGGAGAATGAAGAAAGCACGAGCAAAAAAGGTTTTAAGATGAAAATTAAAATCTTGTCCAGACAGCAGACTGAGATGCCTGGGGACTGAATGCCTTAATTCAAACTGAGTCTGTAGAGCACAATGGGGCCCTTCACTTTGATGCGGAACGATGGATGTTGAACACTTTGCCTGACTCATTAGCCCCAACCCAGATCCATCATTGGACGCAGTAAATGAGCTGAAAGAGACCAAAGACTCAAAAGGGCGGGGGAATGAGAGAAGATGGTGGCGCCTTGGTGGTTTTCCAGCACCGTCGCAAGAGCATAAATCAAATGCTTTCATATGGGAAGTTTTACATACCGCAGCAGTCGTCTAGTAATGACCGCTGTCTGTTAACGAAGACTCAGACCTTCCTAATTAGCTCACGTTGCAGACAGTGATTAATATGCACCCTAACTGTGCCTACTGATGCTACCAGGAGCCTCTCTGCAATGATAGGGAGCCAAAGTAAAACCCTACTCAGCATAAATGAGCAGCCATAACATTAAAGCCACTTGACTGCCTAATATTTATTAGGTTCCTTTTTTAGCACCTAATTAGCTTTGGCCCATCAAGACTGGACTCAGTTGCCAATCATTGAAGCACTTTACGTGGTGAGGTGGTGGCATTAGAATTGCATGAGTTGCTTCACTGGTTGGATATCTGGAAAATTTGGAGGTCAAATTAACACCTAGAACTTGTTCTTAATTAGCCTAAACAATTATTTCAATAATTTTATTACATTCACCTAACACATTTTATGAGTGTATCAAAAACCTTTTGAATGATGCTTGAATCTTTTGGTGCCACATCTGGAGGAAGAGGCCATACCCATACTCATCATCCCTCTCCCACCTTGCTGTGTGAGAGTATCACTCATCTGTCTACAAAAGCTTTGCAAAAAGAAACGTGTCTTCATGTATTGATTGTTTTTATTTATGGAGACTGATTCTCTGCTTTTTTTGGCCATGCCAATCATACAAAACACTTTGCACCTTCAGATTTTACAAAATTCTTGAGGGCTGAAGCTCTGGAATATGATTGCCTCCATTGACACCATCTTCCAGTTCCATCAACCCAAAATACAAAAAAAAGATTTGCAGTTAGGTGGACCACATGGACCACTTCGAATGAACTTTTGGAGCTTTAGATAAATCAAGCATTTTACATGACTTTTAAAAGGAGACACGGTGCTGCAGAGGTGCTGGAATATGGAAGCAACACACATAGCAGCACGTGACATCGCTGCATAAAGCGAGCAAAGATACTATAGACCTCCGCTGGTTTTAAACATTGTAGTTGTAAATGTAGAAAAATGTTTCTTGTGTAGTCTTACGGGAACTGTGTACATATATACAGTTGTGTGTCAATCAGATTTCAATGACTTCTCCATGACTTATTCCAAAACTTTTCAAGGCCTGGAAAATTCTCTTTTCAAATTCCATGACATTTTCTGGTTTTTAATGACCGCAGGAACCATGTCTTTAGTACCTCCAGATAAAAAGGACATGAAATGAAATATGCAACAATAAAGAAAATTATTATTGTATGCTCCACTGGAATTTTGTGCAATGTACCCAAGGGACTGTTCATGATACAGGAAATTAACCATCAGCAATTTAGCAAGGTTGTGAGGCCGGACTTTCATAGACCACATACCAATAATTTATAATTTTTTTGTTGCAATACATTTTATTGATTTGTGATAACAGATGAAAAAATGTTGTGCAAACTGGAATGATCTGTCATTGCTTTTCTGCCACAGCGTGTCTCCTGACATTTGGATAAGAGGGAGGCAGGGTGTTGCAGTGTTCTCCTGTCCACCAAGATCTGCACGCTGTCAAAGCAAAGTGTCAGGAGCAGACGGAGCGTAACCACTGCAATGTCAGCATCGCTAGCCTCTCGAGACAGACACACACACACACACACACACACTCATACCCAGTATAAAACACGTGAGTCCACGTGAGACTGCACACACATTAACGCATTGCCAGATTCCCCCCCCCCCCCCCGTTTTTAACAAGAAATTGTCTATCAGCCAACCTCAACCATCAGAAATGTCACCATGACTGAACTGCAATGAAGGGGCATTAGATAAAGTCTCCCAAACAGAGTACACACCGCAGCAGCCTATAACTGCAAAATTTGGAAGGGTAGTTATGATTGTATGCTGCATTTCATATACAACAGGTATTTAATTGATGGAAAGTATTGATCAATTTATTGATAGTGTGTGAAACCCAGAAAAAAAGTCCTGTCAGCAATGTAATAAAGTGTTTTTTCATTAATTTTCCTAGATTAGACCAACAGAATTTAAAATGGTGTAGAACTCAATGCGTGATGTAGGTCAGAATGGATTAAATGGAGTAAAAGCACAGAGCATCCATATAGTATGCATATCTTTGTGCATACTTAGAAATACTTCCCCCTCCTAAGTGCAAGTGTTTTCATATTGTGGATTTCATTCTGTATCAATTGAACTGTAAAGCATGAATATGTGACATTTTCAGGGAACAACATAAATAAATGTACATTGATGCAGAGAATAGGAATTAAATTAAACACCATTCTAGTGATCATGACATGTTAAACATCTCGTATAAACTGCACCTTATAATACAAAAGAACATACAAAAGAAATTAATAAGCAGTTAAAAAAAATACAGACCTTAGCCAATGGCTGTAACCTGAGCAAGGATCTTTTCTAAGGCAATTACAGGCAAATTACATAGACATTGTGTTTAAATTGTTATAATGAACAAATACTTGGTGAACTGAATGACACTTGCATCCAAACTCATTTATAAAGCTGGATCATCAGTAAAATTGCACTAATCAATGACACTGTTTTAGTGTTAATCAGTGATGATGCTAGAAAATCTGGTTCACGAGTTTTAACATTGATTTATAATGGATAGTGTAAATGTTTCATAACTTGTATTAGAATTTTTGACTAGGAGAAGGTCTGGCCTAGCAAAGTTACAAAATCAATGGCAGTTGGTCTTTTTTGAGGAATCTGACTGCATCAGAGAAACTAAAAAAAGATATTTTCAGAGATGAAGGCCTCAATGCAAAACGCATAGGTAAGAATCAGAGCGAGGACAAGGCTGCCTGCTCCTTATTTTTTAAAAATCATCATTTTTTTTTACAAATTTAGGTCGCACAGCATATGGTGTATAATTGAACAGCAAAGACAAAGAGATTGTCCTAAAAAAGATTCACTTACCATCCAAGGCCACCAAGAAAAAAAACTCACAAAACTCAGTCAAAATAAAATGTAAAAAAAATTACATTTTGTAATGTAGAAAGACCATAATGCACATCTTCACAATTATCAAAGTACTGTAAGAAATACATGCCTGTGCTATTAAGTTCATAGTAAGAATGAATGTTTTTACATTTATTCCATCTCAGGAACAACCTTCTTCAGAATATACAGGATCCCAATGTTGTCAATGGTAATAAAGGTGGAGAAGTCAGGTGACACGTGGATCCTCTTCAGATTGGCTCCAGCAGTGTAGAAAGTCTGCAGGGCCTCGCCCGTCTCCACATTCCACCACTGCAAACAAACAAAGAAAAATATTACAAGTGCCTTCAACAGAATCAGAATGCCCTACAACAGGCCCAGTTCTTGACTGCATCAAATAGGGTGGTAGAAGTGCCTTGTGCTGCAATTAACTGTTATTTAATAAGTATTGTTTTTAACCAAAGCTTAAGTAAACTGTAGTTATACTTCATATGTTTTAACCCACTAATAGATTTCTTTCAGCTTCTGGGTCTGTGAATTGTCCCTTTCAAATCACATTAATTAAACAGGGGTGCTGGTCTTCACTATGGGGACATTCCAGCATCCACACCTTCTCCCATCAGGTCGTCCCAGTCGACTGTAATCTGTACCCTTTTTTCCCTGCACTTGCGAGACCAGATATCCAGTTTCTGGATATCCACGGATTCCCTTGTTGCCACAAACATAATCATGGATTCAGTTTCAGTGAGAGCAAATTAAGGGTATAATTAAGCACAATATCATAAACAGTGATAATAATACAGTAACACTGTACACAGTGGTAATACTACAGTAACGCATCGGAAATGCATTTTCTTTGTTAATTTCATATAGACAGCAATGTATTCCAATTAAAGAGATCATTTATGATGTTGTTATTATTTAAATGTATAAACATTTATTTAAACATTATTTATAGTATTGTTTCTTTTTTATTTATTATTTTTACATTATTTTATTGGTGCTTTTCACATCCT
Source organism: Denticeps clupeoides (assembly GCF_900700375.1). Classification (NCBI taxonomy): domain Eukaryota; kingdom Metazoa; phylum Chordata; class Actinopteri; order Clupeiformes; family Denticipitidae; genus Denticeps; species Denticeps clupeoides. Next base: position 6,331,862 of record NC_041721.1, on the reverse strand, counting down.
AATTATGACTTCAGTTGCATTCGTCAGAAAATAAGGGAAAATAAAAGTAAAACGGTCTTGGTTATCTTTTGTGAAAGTGAAGTGATTGTCATTGTGAAACACTGCAGCACAGCACAAGGTGACACAACGAAATGTGTCCTCTGCTTTTAATCATGACCCTTGGTGAGCAGTGGGCAGCCATGACAGGCGCCCGGGGAGCAGTGTGTAGGGACGGTGCTTTGCTCAGTGGCACCTCAGTGGCACCTTGGCGGATCGGGATTTGAACTGGCAACCATCTGATTATGGGGCCACTTCCTTAACCGCTAGGCCACCACTGCCCCAGTAATGTGCATGCGTGGTGCTACGCACAGCCACAACTAGAGTTGGCATGTCCTTTACATGTTCCTGTCTTAGATTATGCACTATAGCGTGGCCCTTAGAGACAAAAAAAAAACTTGACAGACAGTTCATCTTCACACGTCTATGAGGATCTGTTAGACTGCTCATTAACTCAGCCTTTTAAATGGCAAACGCACCATTCACACCACAGACAGCTATCTCTAGGATGTGTGTCTCCACAAGCTCAAAGGCAAACACTTCAGGAAATTATGAAAGGGTATTGGTGTGAAACAGTCTCTAATGTTTAAATTTTTTTAAACATTGAGCCTGTATATTAACTGATACCCTCAAGTATAAATAACTAACTTTGTAATCAAGGAGAAGCCAAAACGCTGCCGGACCACTGACCAAAATAAAGGACAGCACAGACATCTCGATGTGTATTTTTATCCAGATGCATGGACAATATGACCCTGGCATGAATTTTTTTTTCCAAAACCACAAGCACACACAGTAATATGTGACGAGAATCTTTAATCTGTGGCCTTCTTGTGGGCAAATCAGAGAGAATCACTGCAATTTAATTTTACTTTCGCTTGGTTCGAATAATCACATTTTGGCATCGATTCACAATGTGTCCCTAATATGTCCTTTGACTGCATCCCTATTAACCAATGACCAATTCGTTAGTGTAGCACCACCAGGAAAACAAAAATAGGAATAATAGGATTATATCATCACATACCCATCATGGCCCACTCCAGAATTTTTTTCTTGTTTCCTCTCATCACCCTTATTGTGTGGACTTGTCCATATGTGTATATATATTTTTTAAAATGCAGTTTTCAGTCACACAGTGCCTCAAAATGTGACATTCTAAATATTTTTCCTTTGTAAGAAGTAGTTCTTCAGTCTGATAGCGATGATCAAGAGGCATAAATGAGGTCCAGATTGGTCATCACAGAGGTGCATTGCTCAGGAATAAGCTATTTTTATAAAGGTTCTAGGGGGTAAGGAAGCAACTTTTTACCAACTTAATTACATTGCATTCACTGTGTCTGTCATGGCTGCACACTGCTGAATAATGTGAATGCGGTGTTTCACAATGACAATCACTTCACTTTCACTTTATGAAGACCCCCACTGTATCTCCAAGCTGTGGCCTCCCCCTCACCAATGAGTAGTATCACCAGGTGGCCAAGAGGGCAGCAAATGGCCTGAAGTGACAAGATGGGAAAGTCTTATGGTGGGTGGATGACCACTGAAGCGAACGTAAACGGATTGTCATTGTGAAGGACACAACTGAATGTGTCCTCTGCATTTAACCCATCACCCTGGGGACCTCAATGGCACCTTTGGCGATATGAGATTTGGACCCACAACCTTCCGATTACAAGTCTGCTTCCTTAACAGTTAGGCTACCGCTGCCCCAGGCCCCACTGTATTCCTGTATCAGTGGTTCTCTCTGGACAAGGCACAAACATCTGATTGGTCTGTGGCAACCGTTTTGTAAGCCACGTGTCCAGTATATGAGGTTCAGACCTCATTCGGGAGGTTCTTTCCACCAGAGCTGCTGGGGTTCTTCTCTTCTAGTATATGGGCTCTTCTTCTTCTTCTTTCCCCTTTCTTCTCTGAAGTCCAGGGCTCCCTCTCTGGAGTTTGCTTCTTGCTCTTTCTCTTTTTTCTGTCTTTTTCTCCTTTTCTCTAACTTGGGTCTTTCTGTAACATTGGTACCATTTTACATACAACACTTCCATGTAAATGCAATAGTAATCGGCGTTAATAAATTAAAAACTGTTCATTCATGTAACTTCTATTGTGCCATGCCTCTGTATGCCCAGGTAACATCAGATGAGTTCCAATACAATGCAATTAATTAGTCAGATTAAAAAGGTCAACACATTTTTCTGATTTCTCCACCTTTCACCACAGAGTGGTGAAGAGAATCAGCTACGATATGATGTTGACTTTTTTCAACATCATATCACTAAAATTAAATGTAGAAGAAGTATTGCCCCACATGATACTTTGAGTACAGGAACTGTGTTTATAACATATAAATATGATTTTTATATGACTGTAATAGCATCTGTCAGTGGAGATGGAACGATGATGGCCATTTCCTGCAGAGCTCACCAGAAAAAAAAAAGAGGCCATCTCTAAACAGACACACACAACCCAAACACAGCACAATCACACCAAACAGACTTATTAATCATACTTCAGACTGAATAAATGAGCCTCATTTGCATTTTTCTTGCAATCTTCCTGAGGCAAGGCACTCTCAGACAAGCAATTTCTGTCGCTCCCCTTCAGTCTTCTCTACAAGCATTGCTCCTGAAGGGGAAATATTCCGTACAACAAATGAATCATCTGAAAACGCAATTCTCAACATGATTCAACAACTGTGGAGCCCATGCTCAGCTAAACCTGTCTGACAAACAGATTCAGTTCTACTTCCTTGTAAGGGGCAGTGGTGGCCTAGCGGTTAATGAAGCGGCCCCATAAACCAAAGGTTGCCGGTTCGAATCCTGATCCAGCAAGATGCCACTGTGGTGCCACTGAGTAAAGCACCGTCCCCCCACACACTGCTCCCGGGTGCTGTCATGGCTGCCCTCTACTCACGAAGGGTGATGGTTAAAAGCAGAGGACACATTTCGTTGTGTCACCGTGTGCTGTGCTGCTGTGTCTCACAATGACCTGTGCATGAGTTATTATCACTAATAAGCATTTTTAACAGTTGTAAAAGATTCATACCATTCAGAGTATATGTATTAAAATTATAAACTGATTTGTAAAAATATAAATTGATACATAATAGAAATTAAAGGACTGAATTATTGAATCTGAATAAGAATTCCTAGGACAAAGCTGGTTCTGAAGCTGAATCAGATGGCACAAAAATGTGGCTGTGGGCTCTGGGGATGAGAACAGAATCTAGAGTGCTTTTAAAAAAATATCTCCACTGCTTTTCCCACCTAAGGCACAGGCAGACAGTAACATCCCCTATCTGGAGAGACCCGGGAAGTCCATGCACACCTAACCATTGCACACACACACACACGAATAAATGAGGAAACATTAGTTACATAAATATGATTCATAAATTCAGAGGCATTTAGGCCACTCTACACCACACCAGAAAACATGCAGATTCAAAGGTTACACTCTGCTCTCAACTAATAATGGGCTCAGACTCATAAACGCTGATTGATTGTGGCAGTGGCATTTTCCCCTTCATTTCTACTCTGCTGCCCGCTGGTTACTCCACATGGCCAGGGTGATATGAGAGGGCCAGTCAAGTATGTGATTGTATTCTAAAGCATGAACCCATGCAACAGCCTGCAGGGATTATATGTAAACAACAAAATAAACATGTACAGACGCACACATGCACATTGGCTCAACAATATGGTATAGATGATGAACACTCACTCACAGCAACAACAATTCTAGACCCAATCCAATCTAAATCCTATTCCTAAACCCAAAACTCAGAAACGACATTTTCATACATGGTTTTAATAACAGCAGATGAGGAATGTCATGTTTTGCTGTCTTTGTGGGGACATTTTGTCCTCAATATTATACAAATACACAGACACACACACACGCACACAGGTCAGCAGCATGATTATGAAATCAAGACAGAGGTGTCTGTGCTGGAGAAAGATGGTTTTTAATTATTCACAGCTTGAAAGCCTCTGCTTCTCTGTTTCAATGATTCTGACTCACGTCTCTCTCTTCCCCTCACTCTAAAGACAAATTTAGACATATTAGGTAAGGAGTCAACAAAAGGTAATACATTCGCATTTACACATCCACTAAGAAATGTGACCAAATTAGCAATCATCCAATACTGATTTTTTTTGGCATTTCGTTTAATGAACACAATAGCTTTGGTGACTGTATGATCTATGAATATGATATAAATTATATCATGTTAATCTGGATTAAGAATATCCTCATCAACTGAAGTGTCTGGCATGATTTTACATCACCCAGGAAAACACAGGTGATCATAATGAAACTGCTGTGTCTGCAGGTGTGAAAGCATTTTTATCAGTTTTAGATATTAATATTAATCCAATTGTACATTCATAGACTGGCTAATATGCTTCCAATAAGGCCCTTCAGCTATATCGCTGTTAAGATTTAGGCTACTCTTTCTGATGAAATCTCCTTTTTTCACACCATGATCTCTTTACCCAAAAGGTGCCTCACAAACTTTCACACACTACAGGGTGGTAGTGGCCTAGTGGGCCTATGAACCAGAAGACCTAGGTTCAAATCCCACATTGTGTCCCTGAGTTGCAAGACGCTTAACCCTGAGTTGCTCTGGGCGGGGGGACTGTCCCTGTAACTACTGATTGGAAGTCGCTCTGGATAAGGGCGTCTGATAAATGCTGTAAATGTAAATGTACTATATAGTCTATTTACAAGTACAATAAGATCAGATGATCTAAATACCAAGACTGCAGTAAGGATAACTGGTGATAATACATCAATACAATTCATATATCAGATATAGGCAAAAAAAAAAAAAAAAAAAAAAGACAAACCATCTCCCCATTCTGCATATGCAGGTGTAACTGCATATTTTTTTAAGCGATAAGATATAAAATCTCATCATCGTTAAATCCATGCTTGCTACACCAACACTTGCTACACTCAGCTACTTGAAATTCCTGCAGCACCAATGATTTGATCGGTGTAGGCAGCACTGCATAGTATAAACAACCAAGTAAATAAAACCCCTTATATAAGTATAGAAGTATAATGCCAAAGAACATGAGATCAGGAAAAAAAATTAATTAACGCAGTTTATTCTCTAAATACTAGTATCGGAGCAGTATTCAAGATCAGCAGTGAATAAAAAATATATATTAAGTGTTTGGGACAGACAGGGAGTGCTGGTTTTACTGCAGTAAAAATCTGTCACACAGACACGCATCTCACAGCTATAACGAGATTGTGCAGCTTGAAAAAAAAAAAACTAAGACTACTTATATAGAGGGTCATTTCAAAAGCTCAATATCAAACAGAGTATGATAACTGCTGCTTTGCTGAGGATGATGGACACAAGCAGCACTTGAAAGGTAGTTGGTGAATTTGCCTGCTGCAGGGAACAGAGTGAGCGAGAGGGACTGCTTGTTAGTCATCTGTATCTTGAAGAAGTGAAAGTAAATACAGTTGTTGATTCTGTGTAATTATTTCTGTACACCAAAACAGTTTAAAGTGGGAGTGGCCCTATGACACAAGCTGACACAATCTACTTGCTCATTCTGGATTATTTACACTGTCAATAAGTCGCAAACATCATTAAAGATAGTGTTCCTTTCTAAATTGGTCCATGTGCTTTTGTAAATCCTGAGGATAAACTCCCACGAATAACATTTAGGGTTGCGCTTGGAAGCAGTAAAAATTGTACTCTGAATTATTCCGGAACATAAGTAGCTATTGAGAAAGACACTAGTGGTGGGTTTGGGCTCCTCTAGGCTAGTAAGTAGAGCAGGAAGCTGGGTGAAGAAAGAAAATTACATTATTCATCTAAGGCTCCTCTGTCTAAAATATTGATGTTGAGAAGAATACCTTTTCCACTCGTCCCCTCATTCTTACCCTCTCTCCTTTGTCTGACTACTCACTTTATTCCACTATGTGGCTTCGATGAGCACACTCTGCATGCCACTCAGTCAATGTGTGTGTGTGTGTGTGTGTGTGTGCGTGTGTGTGAGGGGGATACTGTCAGCCATAACATCTCTCTCTGGTAAACACACTGACAAACGTGTTGCAAGGACGTTCTGGGACAACACTGCTTCAACAGGCCCTCCTCAGTCCAATTAGTAAGCAAAGAATATTTAACCCCAAGATTAATGTTAGGACAATTTAAATTATTGATTTTAAATGATATCAGAAAGTAACGTAGCTTCTACAGACTGTGTTTTCCTGTATGGGGTGGATTATGGAATTCTGTCAGTCTTGAAAAGAAAATCAGGGTTGTGTCAGTGAGTGTGCGTGTTTGTTGGCTGGAGTTTCCCCTTTATGCTGCTTATTAGAACGGCTGTAATGCAGCATATGTCTTATTCAAGGCCACATTCTGCAGCTCACAGACATATGAGAGAGTGTGATTGAATGGATAGGCGTGTGGTATCTAAGCAAATGCAGAATGTCTCACAGAGTGAGACCGATGGCATCACGTTTGTGAGTGAGATCAAAGTTGCAACAAAGTAGCACCATGTATGCACTGCTAATACCTTAGATGCAACGGCAACATGCCAAAATGTACCCAGCCATTTAAAAAACACCCCTACCAGTGCAATACATTAAGTGTTATTTTGAAGAAGTTGGTATATGCCAAGAAAATAAGCAACACGTCTGAAAGAATTACTCCCAGTCGACACAGTACTGCAACATGCCGCATGTTTGTTTTTTACATTTGTCTGAGCATCTCTTGTACATGTCTCTGTCATAGTTTTAAATTTGCATTATATAGTATGAAGAAGTCACTGTGATCAGGTTAGAGCAATTAGTCAAAATGTTCTAATATTAATATAGAAAATAATACAGCCATCATGGCTCTACTTACATAACCACAGAAGCCATGCCATGCCTTATGAAAGCATGTAAATAGTGAGTCAGATCACAGTTACTACATGCCGTTTCCTTTTCCTCTTATTTGCAGGGTTTTGTCTACGACTATAATAAATTATACAATTATTGGCCATGGATGCACAGGGAGTGGTACATGGGAGAAGGTGGCAGTGTGCCAGTCTCCATTAGAGTTCAGCCCATCCTTTCATCCTCAGAAGATTACCCGGAGGGACAATCTAATCCTTCATGAATGGCATACGGGGTGATCTCCTCTAAATCACACTCAGCGGTCCAAAAACTTTGATTCCTGTTTACCACAAACGAAGCAAGAAGGACCTCCAACCCAACAGCAAGAAAATCCAGCAGCACCCACTCATGGCCCTTTGTGCATATCACATAGAATAGAGCGTATGCAAGCAAGACCATACGTGTGGTCCCAGGATTCCCACATCAACACACGCACTATGTTCCCTAAAAACATACCACAATCATTTTAATACAAAAATCCCATTCTGAATTGCTGAATTTAACCAAGATATGTACTCAATTTGTATTTTTGTATAACTGGTGTGCCCATTATTGAGCAGAATAAGATGTGCACAGTGATTTTATCCCCATTACTGCACTGTTGCCTGATGTTACAACCATGCTTATGTAAAGATTTCTGCTGTTACCCCAAGGGTCATTTTAAGAGTCTAGCTCTGCCTCTGGGATGCTGCTAGCATGCAATAAGTGGTTTTCAACAATGGCATTTAAGAGAAGCTGTAGTGGAGATAGGAAAGTATTTAGAGGAACCTAAATGTTATGTGATGTTAACAAAAGACCTCTATGATCTGCTTGAAAAGCCTATCATTGTGATTGATCTTGATGGCATCAATCACAATCTAATTCGATGTAAAATAGGCACTGGTAACTAATGTAAAAATAAATAAATAAATAAATATTCTCAGATTCTAATCGATACTAAAGTTTTGTAGCAATTTTGATATCAATTAGCAAGGGTATTGATTGCATCCATCATTTCACAAAAATATCCCCAGCTACATCACTCTGAATTAAATGCAATAAAAGTTTCGAGAGGGGAGTAAAGTTGTTGTTCAAACTTAATATTAATATTTTAATTGCCACAGTCAAGCAATACTGCAGAAGTAAGCTAACTATAAGAATGGCTGTCTTCACTTCTCTCTACGTTTTACAACAATGTGCACAACACATTTCTTTTTCACCTCTGCAACATGAGAAGTGATGAGTGCTTTGTTTAGTTTGGTTCAAAAACATTAAAATTCATTTGTATCATTTATTAGTTTTTTTTTTTTAAATAAAATTAAAATGAATAGGATGTATGTGTATATACACACACACACACACACACACACGTACGTATATATAGTGTTCTGACTATTAGAATAAAAATATTCTAAAAACATTATTTTAATATTAAAAACAATTATTAAAAAGTTAGTTTTTTTCCTCCCCCTGTAGCATCAAAAGTAGTATTGATTATCATGTACAATCCTTATTATTGCTATCAAGTTTGAAACATTGGACCCTTTTCCATTATGTGCATAAAATAAATACATAAATACAACTGCATTTCAGCATGTTGTATCATTTTCACAAGAAAAATCAATATAAAGACCCGTTCATTCTGAATATGTTCACCACAATTTGTCTACATGGCATCCCATTTCATCAGAACATAGTAATAGAGGCCTAGGGACATTGAGACAAAATGTACAATACAAATTTCAGGACAAAAAAGAGGAGCCTTTTGAGTCCAATTTCACAAAATTCATCCACAGCACAAAGAAGATTAGTCTTCCAACTACCATGGACACAGTACTGAAAATTCTGGGCAAATTAATCCTTGTTCAATATCCCCTCCCCCTTTAAATAAAAATAAATGTCAGACCAAGACATTGCTTAGCCCTGTTTACTCCTGCAGAAAAATGTTTTATTTCATTTTTTCAGAAAACAGAAAAGACAGAGTAAAAAGGTTAAGAAAAATTGCTATCCAGACCACCTCCTCAAGCACTAACATTCCAAAAGCATATTTTTCACTCTTAAGACAAGAGAACACTTTACCAAGGACATTCACTCCACTGTGCAAATTTTGTTACTGGAACTATTTATATCTGAATATACAGTACTGTGCAAAGGTTTTAGGGACATGTAGAAATAAAAACGCTGTAAACTAAAAATGATTCCCTAAATCTAAACAAGTTTTTTTTTTTTTTTAACAATTTACTGAATGCAAAGTGATCAAACAAAATAAAATTTCATTATTTGATGTTGGTCCCCTATTCCCCAAAAAAACTGCATAATTTCTTATAAGTACACTTATCAGGGATTTTGCAGGATTATAGTCAGGTGTATTATCACCGATTATACCAAACATGTGGTAACAATACGTAAAAATGAATAAATAAATCACTGAAACAGTGATTTAATGAAACTGAAACGGCTGTATAAGAGGCTTAAAACACAGTGGGGAATAGCCACACTCTATTACCAATGTGAGGTTGTCATGACATACCCCGCAGCAAAACCGAATACCACAACAAGACACAACATCCAAAAGATCTTTTTTCAGAAAAAGATTTCACAGCAGACTGACTCTTCAAGAAGTGCAGTTCAAGCTCTTTTGAAGAAGCGACCAATGTTGAGCATAAGCAGTATAAGCAGTGGCCACAAATTTATTCTGCAGCAAAACAATGACACAAACCATCTTCAGCATAAAAAAAAAATAACAAGGGCTGGAAGTGATTATACACAAGTGATTGGTGTTTCTCCTCCGTCAATTCACTGCATTTTGTTAACTGGTTACTGATTACAATTTTGTCATTTTTGTAAACATTCTTAGTTATTAAAACTTTTTCACGGTTACATATTTAAATAACTAAAATACACAAATGTCTGCCTTGACCACATTCTACATGCAGTTTTATCGGCAACATGTGCATCCCAAAGAATTACTACACAAACATGAATTGTGATATTAAATAGTCATATATCTAACATAGTCAAAACCTTTGAGCTTTTACTGCCACCTATAGGACATGGGCAGTCATGGGCATCACAGAAAATGTGTGCATCTGTTTAATGGAAATGGGGCCAATAGGTCTGCTTTCTCATGCACAGTTTTCCATGTTATTCGCTACCACAGTACAGTGAATAAAATATGTCTACTTTTTATATCGATTGAGGAAGTCAAGCCAATGTCAAAGTTTTAAGTGTGTGTGTGTACACTTGTGCACTTATGGTTGGCTTTCAACTGAACTGTACAGGTTACAGGTCATGGAAATGGGTGATTATTTTTATGTTGCCACACAGGGGTGTGTACACTTTATATTTCCCCTGTAGGGGTAAAACATTGTAAGGTTCAATGTGAAACTAGGCAATTTATTCATACATGTTGTGGTAGAGAGTTACAGACTGAAGGCTAAAGGCTCTAAATCGGAAGTCAGAAAGGGAGATGTACAGGTCCAGGATGGTGTGCAAAGATAAGAGTGATAAGGAGGTAAATGCTCATCAGAGCATGTATAGGAACAGTGACAAAGAACAAGACAAAGAGAGTGGAGCAGAGTGGAAAGAAATGGGTTGTGCAACTGTGCAGTGGGTTTATCATGGAAAGAAGTCATTATTATGCAAATTATTAAGGCTATGCACCTCATTTCGAATGCATAGTAGGTTTTAATAGCTTTTATTGATTCTGTAAACAGCACCGGCCCCAATTTTGTTATGATTTTATTCAATCCAGGGACCTGTGATCAATATGATTTAGACTCTTTAGCTTCAGTACAGCAAGCAATAAAGAAAAGAGACCAAATATTTGATTTAAATATTTTTTGAATTCTTCTCACATTTTAAAAACACATTAAGTAGAACTTCGCCAGGGCATCTGAAAAGTACTCTTGCATTAACATCCATGTGTGGCTTGTATTGACGAACATATCAAATCTGAATTTGTGTGTGTTTAAAAAATAATAATAATAATAGCGGGGTTCATGCATCACTCCTGGATTGTGAAAGAGCAACTCAACCACTGCAGCTCCTTCACTCTACTGCTACCCAAGGGCAGATTAGCCTGGGATACGAGGTGTGAATTACTGTGGGCTTCCTCCCAGCTCAGGAGACAAAATCACAGAACAAAACTGTGTGTGTTCTTTTTTTTCCTGGAAAAGAGCTTCTTCACACATTCTATAAGTGCAATATCAGCACCCCAGATTTTAAATGTGTATGTGTTATGAAATATTAGTGTGAAAGGAAATGGGAATGTTTTTGTGAAACCAAATGCCTGCTGTAAGGAGTGAGTTCTATTCAAGTGCATTATTATAGTCTTTATGAAGGTGGTAGGTGCAAACACTGATTTCAACCAATTTAATTAGCAAAAATGCTTTTACAAATGCAATTCCAAGAAAAGTTTGGATGCTGTGTAAATAAAAACAGACTCCAATGATTAGTTAATCTCATAAACATTTTACATTATTCTAGAATTGTTCGGTTTTGTTTAATTTAATTTAACACAAGACTAGTAAACCTTATTATGGAGGTATTCCAGTGGTGCCAGGTCTAACACAAGCTACAACTTTATACAGCACAGCTCATGCAGTGTGTGTAGGAAAGTGCGAATGACAGCATAATAAACTGCAGCTGAGACCTACGCTCCCTGAGCAGAGGTGTAATGTGTGACCTCCTCTTAACTCTCTCCTCCAACAGGTAATAACTCACCCCCTCATCCAAACACAAGAAAATATATATACTCCCTATACACAAACACTTACTGTCACACACAAGATCTCCAATGTACTAGTTATCATAAAAACAAATCTTTTAGAGGACCTAGGGTAATGACTACAGAAATTTATGAATATGGATCAGCAACTACCAAGAGACATGACATTTAGAACTGTTGTGTTGTTGACTTATCCTGTATTGAACGGCATCATCATCATCAGGCAGCACTGGACTGATGACTGAGGACTGATATGTGCACATCGCATCATACAAATTATTATATAAAAATTGATCCGGAGTAGACATATGATTTCATAGATTGAAGAACACAAATACACCCACCCACCTAGCTACACACAGCCATAGGCATTGGTTTCCTGAAGCTTTTATAAGCTGTATAAAATGTTCAAAAGGGGGGAAAAAATATATTCTTGGCCAAGTGATTTAGTGCACAGTGATCATGCAGCACACCCTAAAATGTTAGTAAATCACGTTGGCATCCCCATCTCAGAGTGAGACGTACACCATCTGTATTTTTATTAAACATAAAGCCCACTGTAAACCCTGACAGCACGAGCCAGGTGGGATTTATAGCTGCTTCTGGCTCCTAAATCTCCTGGTCAATAAAGCCCCAAACTATCTGAGGAGGGAACACATATTTAATCAGTGCCTGTTACAACAATTTTTCCAGTCAACACGTCAATAAATTCAGCTATGCGGCTTTGTGTTTGTGCGTGCAATGCCCCCCACATAGAAATAATACCTTTGAGGCCATGGTGGGCAGATGTGAAAATACGGTGATAATGAAAGGCACCACCTTCAGTCTGAAAACACACACACAGGCACAGCCCTCCTGCAGAACGTGCCAAATGACTTGACAAGAAGTGGGCCATCTGACAATCTTATATCATTATATCTTAAACTGGCATATGGTCTGCTTTTCAGAAGACCCTTGGTTTTAAAATATTGCATAGTTCCAGAAGAGTTTTCGCCGATATTGCACACCCCTAGGACGACTTCCTGCTCCACGCTCTGACATGGTTTAGCATGGATGACCCATTTTGCTCACAATTTTTTTTTTGTTTTTTCCAGCTCAAACTCTCTTATGAGGATTTATCGACTTCTAAACCGTGGAGTACCCTTTTAGATTATGATTTTGGATTACTGACACTGAATCGTAGGCTGTAAATATTTAGATTGCCATTTAGAATATAGTTGTTGTGTTCTCCCTCTGCACTCTTAAGACTGTTTGCATGTTTGTAACCTTGTGCCAATAAATATTATGTGAATGAATTATAAAATCTTTTTTTTTTTTTTTATGTTGCCACACTTTGGCACATGTAAGGATCCTCTGGTGAATTAAAGTAAATGATCATTGATTGTACAGATTGCCAGCCCCTATGTGACCTGAATTCTTGTAAGGTAGAAGGATGAATGACCTTCAGATTGCAACACAGGTTCTGCCAGCTGCAGCCCCCACTGCTTTTCATTCTGGTGCAATCTGGTGCTGCCCTCACACACCATGGTTTCTTCTTCTCTGAGTTCTATCCATCTACAATGCTGTTCCCTCCCTAATGAAGAGTGGGGCGAGATGAACACAGACATTGAATCTAACACCTGCTTCACAAATTCTGCATCAAAATATACAACTGATAATGATATGAAATATTGATATAGATTATGGATATACTGGTGTCCATTATTTTTTTAGGGATTCATTGAAATGAAATTTTTTGCCGAAAGTGAAATGAGGAAACACTTGAAACACACAAAGTAATTATTATGCCATTTTTTTTGTATAATTGCTGTTGCGGCTGGACTGTTGTACTTACAAGGCGTGCCTAAGGTAGACAAATCAAGGCTTCAATGAAATAAACACATTTTGTTTAATTACTTTAAAAGTTTTGTAATGTTCACATTAGTAGTAAAAGACTCCACATAGTTATTAGCTTTAACATCACAAATAACGTGAGAACTGCATTAAATAAAGAAAATATTCTCGGATTTTATTTAAAATAACTGCATTATCACCACATCAGACATTATTATTCAGACATTTCCTGTGGTTGAACTGTGAAACTGGGCATGTAATGATGCTGAGTCTTGGGATCACAGGGGAATTATGGGAAGAAGACAAGGTGGGAGATGAACATGTGAACCTGAACCACATGCACATCCCATCTCTTTATGAGTCCCTACTCTTATATCTTGCACAGCATTAGACGAGACCATTAATGGGAAGAACAGGTGATCATGTGTCGGGACAGAGGTGAGGAAGGTCCAAGACCAACAAGGACTGTAATGTTTTAATGCGGGGAAATTGCTTTACCTTCCTGACAGCAGCAGAGCCACAGTAACGCACTTAATTTCTTAATATGTTTGATCGCTAAAATAAAAATGCAGATACAGATAAATTGAAGAAATTACTGTACGATGATAACCCAAGAGTCTTTCAAATCTCTAGCAGTCAGGGCAGTCTCACGACTCCACAGAACGTAGGCAGACCTGCTGACAATGATGGACGGTGCAGCTTTCAAATCGACTCACAGGCATATTAATCAAATACTGATTACTGGCCCTTCAACAAAGACCTCACTAATTATGGTCACTTGAGGCAATCCATCATCCCAATGCTGGCCTCAGACAGAAAGGCGACAACGGCATTGTCTGTTCAACCCCTTTCTCAACGCAAGTCTAAAAGCATGAGTGCTTTTTCTTTCACTATACAGGGGTGGGGTGCTTCCAATCAGCAGTGGTGACAACTTGCACAGCAGTGAAAGGAGGAATACACCATTGAGCAGAATTTTATAATTACACAAAATATATAAACAGTTTTATATTTGTGTGGTTTTGATTTGAGTGTATGCCTTTGCTTTTGTGAACAAAAGATCTTCAAGCACAAACTAAAATCCTTCCTGTTCATAAAAAAATTGGTCCAAAATAGTGTAGTGACCGAGGTAGACCTAGATCTCCAGTGCTAATCTCTTTCAGCAGGACAGTGCTCCTTGCCAGCCTGTATAGCTTGAGGAACATGACAAAGAGCAAACAGAGAAGCTGATAAAAAACGGAAGGAATGTGTTTACCGTTACAAAGGAGGAAGAAACATGTTTCTTTAATATTTTGATCTCTATGATGAATATTTATTTGCTTGAGGCATACGAAGACGCATGCACACACACGAGCTCACACACAGGTTGTAACACCACTATTGATCAAGGATGTGCTCTTCAGAGCATTACGTCACCTTGCTATTACACACCAGTTTGAGTGCAGCATGACTGGAACACAGTGTGACTACAACCTTAATAATTAAATACATTAGCAGAACCATTTCTTGTTTTCTAAATCACACAAAACGGAGCTTTACAGTTTAGTTCCTACAACAGAACCTAAAGAAGGGGAGGACTGTACTCAAAAAACAGTTTTATCGGATGTATTTATATAGTTTTGTGGACATGGACCCAAAATTTCAATGTTTTGTTCCCCGAGCCACTTAGTTCTCACTTTGGCCTTATGGCACAGTGTGCAATCACGCTGGAAAAGGCATCGTTCTTTACCCAACTTTTCTTGGATGGTTTGGCATCATTCTTTATTCATGGCTGTATTCTTCGGAAAAATTGTGAGTGAACCCATTCCCTTGGATGAGAAGTAGCCCCACACATTGAATGGTTTCAGGATGATTTACTGTTTTACTTTTTTCTGAATATCAGCCTGTCCTTGTTCTTGGAGAGAAGTGCTGGTCAACACTCACTGACATGATCCCAGCAGGTCCTTTTGAGTTTGTTTTTTTTCCCCCATGGCAGGAGGGACTTTACAATTCATCTGAATCACTCTTCACAACATTCTCAAGTATGCGCAAATTGCCATAATAATAGCGAAAGCAGCAAACTTTTGAAAACCAGTATTTGTGTCATTCTCAAAACATTTGGCCACATCTGTACACAGGTAGTGCTGTGAGCTCACACTACACAGATCAACCGATGGAGACGGAATCTAATCTGCATTCAGTCAGATGTTGTGAGTCAGCCAGGTATCTGGCTCCCTGCACATAGTGAAAGTGGAGTGAGTCGTCATTGTGATACTGCAGCACAACACACGGTGCACACAATGAAATGTGTCCTCAGTGGCACATTGGCGGACCGGGATTCGAAACGGCAACCTTCTGATTATGGGGTCACTTCCATATTTTACACATGGATGCTAATTAAAACGTGTGTGCATGTGTGTGTGTGTGTGTGTGTGTGTGTGTGTGTGTGTGTGTGTGTGTGTGTGTGTGTGTGTGAAAATCATCTTGCAGAGATCTAGAGCCACACCACACAGCTGTGGCTGTGTGTGATTTTGTGTTTTATGTCCAGCCTGAATGAGTGTGATAATTGAGCCAAGTGCTGATTACTTGTAGTTTTTAATTAGTGTGCTCCTGTTAATCTGATTCTTTAGCTCTTCAGTACAATATCTGGATGTCTTTCTTCCACACACACTCCCACACACACAACCAATTGAGGACTGACACAAACGTCCTGAAGTAAAACAATGTGTCTGATTTGTGTTCTCTGACCTTAATGTAACCTCCTGTAGACACAAGCACTTTGCTGTCAGGAGAAAAATGCAGATCAGTCACCCATCCCCCGTGCAGAGAGTCCATGGAGTCCTTACTGCCTCGGGAATAGATTTTCAGTGGAGCTCCATCCCGAACATTCCACAGCTGAGGGAAGAGTAACAGGAGAAAATACTCAGGGGGTCCTCAAAATTTTTATCCGCATTATAAAATCAGTATATCAACTAGGTTTACAGCTCAAACATGCTTAATAAAAATAGAGTAGATAATCACAAAACACTAAATACATTAATGATGTCCAACCCAATGTGAAATATTAGGCAATTTACAGGTACACAATACAGAGCAAGCAGAAACAATGGAAAAAACATTTCTTTATTAGTGGAAATTACATTTTGTTTTTCTGAGAAAGAGGACCACAGTACATGCCTTTAAGCCAATACACTTAATGGTCAGCCATCTGTAATACACACTCCTCAGGTGTCTCAACTCACTCGGATCTCTCCGTTGTCGTCCCCAGTCGCCAACCGCCTGCCGTCCCAGGAGAAACGGCTGCTGCGGACACAGTCTCTGTGCCCCTTCAGCAAGTGTAGCATCTTCCAGGAATCACAGCTCCAAACCTGAATGCAGAAATTGAAGGTCAGAGGACACAGCCACATACATTGAGGATAAAAAGTCTGACTTGTTTTGCTTCAGCAATAATGGGGGGGGGGGGGGGCTTTGCCTGATGAGCAATGTCTACTTACAAATGAAAAACCAAAGCCATGCTAGCCTAGTGTTAAGGATTCTACAAAAATTTAAGCTCTAATCTCCAGTCATGCCATAAAAAACCAACAAATCAACCATTGTCCATCCAGGGAGCCGCAGAAATGTGGACAGCACAGGCTGAGCCTTTCATATACAAAATCGATGTGGTAATAACCTATAATAATTGAGTCATGGTTGAAAACACATTCAACAATGCGACAGAAGGACAGCTCAACATGTGTAATAGATTTTTATGTCATTTTAATTGTTGGTGAGAGCTGACTTTTTCCAGAGTCTTCAGTCTCTTAACCTTTGTCATAATGTTCGGACTTAAAATACAGAGACACAGCGATGTTAGTCGATGTGCTCTGGGTATGAAGTAGGGAACTGAAAGCACGCCATGCTCCCGATCCAGTCAAAATGACTGAAACTGACAGTCGAGGGTAAAAATCTTGCACTTTAAACCATTAGTTTGTCAGTCTTTTCAGTTACAGCTCACAAAGCCTGTTCCAAACAGCACAGAGGGTTTAAACATCAGCCTGGCCTGCCCGCTCACTCTGCCCCTCCATCAGCGATGGCTGAGTGACAGGCGTGGATGCCAGTACGATTATCCATGTACACTGAAGGCTGAAAGGCAGCACTAGAACATCGGGCACATTGTTTTACCTCAGGAAGTTAGTGTCAGTCCTCAGTTTGTAGTGTGTGTGTGTGTGTGTTTTGAATTTCATGGTTTCTGCATTGTCATAAATGTTAAGAAAATGAATTTGGAAGTGTATTATCGCATATTATCATAAAAACATCATCCCAACCGTGAAGTAGGGTGAAGCACCGTGAAAATACAGGAAGATAATGTGAAAGTGTCAGTACATCAGATAACCCAAAATATTAAAGAAAGTCCACAATAGAATGGCTTCAGCAAAACAAAACCCACATTTTGGAGTTAGGGTTAGGGTTTGTGCTGACCTAACCCCAGGTCAAAGCCCAGACTTCAACCCAATAGCGATGCTATGGCTTGAAAATCACATGAAAAGTCCAAAAGCTAAAGCAGTTCTGCCAGGAAGAACAGGCTGATTCACAGATACAGGAAGCGCATGGTTGAGGTTACTGCGGCCAGCTAGTTATTAATTCCAAGGGTTTACATACTTTTTCACTAGCAATGAATTGTTCTCAATAAAGATAAATATAATAAAACAACAACACAAGTTATCAATACCCTTGGGTTAGATAAAGATTTGCTTAGGATAGGAAATTCAAAAGGGTTCACATACATGCCAATGTATTTGCATGTGAAAAGAACATTACGTGTAGTCAAGAGGACATTATTGAGTGGGGTGATACACTGCTTTTTAGATGTTCTATGATGTAAATAAGTTCATAGCAGCACGAAATACAGTACAGCACACAAAAGAAGTTGTCTTGCAGCTACCCATCCCCTATACTGTGGGAAAATAACAACAAGATGATTCAGGTCATGCTGATCACGGACTGTGAGATTATTATTGGTCTCTCTATTTAGTTGTTTTTAGTTCAATACCATCCTCATTCTCATTTATGAAGTAACAGAGAAAGACAACATTTCCCATTACAGCAGCACACACACACTCGACTGCAGGCAAACATCTGTCTCGCACTAATGCATACAGCTAAACCAAGTTGAAACAGACAAAGCGCAATAGCAAGCCTAAGCTCACACATTAAGAAAATTGACCAAAACCAAAGATTTTTACAGTGTAACTGAGATAAAGTGTATTACCAATGCACTGTACTTGTTATACAGATATGTGTTTTCACCCTTAAGGTACCCCTGACCTGAAAACCTCCCACATCTGTCTCAACCCTTTTCACTCCATATCCTGTCTCCACTACCGAATGGATATAGACTAGATGGTTGAAAGAGATCCCACGAGGAGTTGTCTGCTGGATCTTCTCATAGAGGTTCACCTCTTAACAGATCGGACCTTGTTTTCTCACCTTTGCAGTCTTGTCAGCAGAGGTGGTTGTGAACCTTCGGCCATCTGGGGACACGTCACAGGAGAGGATGGCTCCTTGGTGACAAAGGATGTCTTGAATCTTCTCCCCGTTGACCATGTCCCAAACCTATGGTAGGAAATCACAGAATATGTCTTATTAATAATCTTATGTTTGTATACTATATGTAAACAGACTACCTCTGCATTCCAATTATATTAATGTTTAAACACAGGCGTGAGTGATAAATATATCCTCAATACCTGGACATCAAATATATCATAAATTACTGACTGTTTTCAGAACAGTATTTAACACAGAATCCAACTGATTTCCAGAAAAGTTCTCCCTCTTCTTCAGCCTGTGGACACAGTGTTCATGATTACCAACAAGAATGCCAAATATGGACTTGTCTGACCATAGAACACTTTCCCACTCTGAAACAGTCCATTTCAAATGAGTCTTGGCCCACAGAACATGACGGCGCTCCTGGACCATGTTCAAATATGGCTTCCTTTTTGGCATCTGCCAAATGCACGGTGGACTGTGTTTACAGACAGCGGTTCCTGGAAGTATTCCTGGGCCCATTTAGCAATGCCATGAGTGATGCAGCATGGTCTGAGGGCCCGCAGACCACAGGCATCCAGTAAAGGTCTTCGGCCTTGTCCTTTGTGCACGAGGTACTGGTGATGTTATGCACAGTCATCCCTTTTACAGCTAATGACATTACACACCTAATATCAATTAACTGAATTAGTTGCAAGATGTTCTCTATGCAGAATCTTTTTAAACATACTTGCTTTTACAGCCATTAGTTGCCCCTATATCAACTTTTTTGGGACCCATGGCAGGCATCAAATTTGAAATGAACTTGATAAGCATTTAAATCATAAATTTTCTTACAAAAGAATAAATTATATATCTGGAGTGGTAATAGCAACGAAATACTCTGCCCATGGAAATGGACAAAAAAAAATTTCTGATTTTTTCTGTTTGATTTTTACAGCACAATATGTATGACACAGTGCATCCCGGGTAACCATTTGTTGCGTCATATAGCCTGAACAGTATTATGGATAAAGACCAGCACACTGTTTCTTTTCTGTCCGCCTCCAAAGTCTAAGAGGCTCCTGAATTATTTTCCGTTTTCAGCCCAAAAGGTCCGTGAGGTCAGATGAGTTGCTGTAAGCCTCTTAGTGATCCACTCTGACCCATCCCAGTTTCACATGACTACCTCGACAGATCCCCTGTCCCCTCTACCCTTCCAGCAGTTTTTTCTGTGACAGGGGATATATGGTGTCTGCCCAAATGTCTAATATGTCACTCACTGTTCCCTGCACTTAATGTTTTGTTCGGATATTCTCCATGCATGTCCCTACTTTTAAAGAAATATGACATTCTAAAGTCCATATTGTTTTGTGTGGTGAGTGATGGACAGTGACATCGGTTTCAACATAGAGCCACTTCTGGGTTTGTTTTATAGCATCAAAAAGAAATTACCCTTTCTCATGGATGTATCCTCAGTATATCTTATAACTTAGCCTTTTGGTCAGGTGAGAGTGGTAAAGGGGCATATTACCTTGACAGTCCCATCAAATGACCAAGACAGCAGCCGCTGAGGTGTGGCAGAGGTGTGAAGCAGAGAAAACCTCCTGACTGGCTCAGTGTGACCCTTCAAAATGACACACTCCTGCGTCCGCCACCTCCAGACCTGCAAAAGAGAGGGAAGGAGAGAGAGATGTGGTTATGCTGCAATTGTTGACCTTTTAACATGGGAATACGGGAAGACTAATAAAGCTTAAAATACATCTGTACGAAAGGTACATTACACCAAGCAGCGGGTAAATTTCTCTATTCTGATTGGTCAATGGGTGTACATCATTGTGGTGGTGACGGACATGATTAATCACCATTCAGGATTAGTCCATGTAAAAACACAGGAACCTTGTAAATGAGCAGCAAGTCTTTCTTTTGTCATTGCCAATGTAAAAATAAACACGCTTGCTCCTGCTTGATCAGATTTATGGCAATGTAGAATGTGGAGTGAACTTTATTTGAAACTAGCCCATATTAAATAATATATATTATTAATAATATGAATTTTTAAATAAAGAAAAAGATTTTGTTTATGAAATCTCAACAAAAAATGGACTGAAAGAGGATCTGTGGTATGGCAGGACGTATCTGGACACCTCTGTACAGGAGCAGGGGAGAACTGAAGGCATGCCAGTGTACAGGACACCCCAGACTTGTCCCTGTCAACAAACCTGCATACAGTGGCAGGTGTAGCAAGACAGCAAATCGAAGGAGACTGGTTACCCTGATGGTGGTGTCCTCCGATGAGGTGACCAGAGTCTGTCCATCATGACTGAACTGACAGTGGAAGACAGTTTTGGTGTGACCTTGGAGTGTCAGGGTATCTCCTGAGGGGACTTCCAGTACCTTAGGAAAGGGAGGGAGAGGGAGGGACAAAGGAACCAAAATTCAGAGAAAGAGAGGGTGAACAATGAGATTACATTCCCCATTTATCAGATGCCATCATCCAGCGTGATTTACAAGCAGTTGAAAAGTGAAGTGTACAGCACACAGTGCACATCTGTATTTCACCCATGTAGAAAGTAGCACCTTGACAGTTCGGGATTTAAACCCACAACCTTCCAACTATGAGTCTGCTTCCTTACCCGCCAGGCAACCACTGACAATCTGGGTTTTTACTGACATCTATGTCAATAGATTTGTTTACAACCCGAATTCCAGAACAGTTGGAACTTTCCTTAATTTGAATTAAATGAAAACTAACAGACTTTCAAATGTGTAAATATTTTAATCACAGCAGAAAAGTGATGAAAAAAAAAATTTGCAAACTGGGAAATTGTACACTAAATTAGCTCATTTAGAATCTGATGTCAGCTACAGATCCCAAGAAAAGGTTGTCATGGAACCAACTACTGGCTGTAAAAGCCAAAAAAAATGTAAAAAGATTCAGCTGGGAAATCATCTATCAGCTCTGTAGCATGATCAGCTATAAAAGAAATGTCTTAGAGAGGCAGAGTCTCTCAGAGGTAAAGATGGCCATAGGCTCTACAATCTGCAAAAGACTTCATCCTCAATGTCAAATTGCAAAGGTTTTGCAAATCTCATCATTTATAGCGCATAACATCATCAAAAGATTCATAGAAACTGGAGATGTGCACAAGGGATAAGACCTTTGCTGGATGCCTGAGGTCTATGGGCCCTCAGACGATGCTGCATCACACATGGCATTACTAAATGGGCCCAGGAATACTTCCCGAAACCCCTGTCTGTACACACAATCCATTTTGCCTTCTGCAAATGCCATCTACAGTTCTATCATGCAAAAAGGAAGCCATTTTTGAACATAGTCCAAAAGTGCAGTCATGCTCTGTGGGCCAAGATTCACTTGAAATGACTATTTTAAAGTGGGAAAGTGTTCTATGGTCAGACGTGTCCAAATCTGACATTCTAGTTGGCAATCATGAATACAGTGTTCACAAGGCTAAAGAGGAGGGAGACCTTCCAGCATGTAATCAGAATTCAGTTCAAAAGACAATATCTCTGATGGTATGGATGAGTATAAGCATACCGTATTGCATGTTCTGGAAGTAACTATGAATACTGAAATGAATGAGCTTTTGTTCGTAAAATTGTACAATTTCTCCGTTTGAATGTTTATGTTATATGTGTTAAGAATAAACATAAACAGTATTACAAGTTCACATCATTCAATACATGAACATAGACTTTCAAAGAAAAGGCTTTTTGGAATAAATGAAATAAAGTGAAATACACTGAAATAGGTTAATTCATGCTTTATTACTGTGCCATGCAAGACAGTGCTTAATGACCACTAAGTGCATTAAGGTCAGTAAAGATGGGCTTCAATAATTAAATAAATTAGATAATGGAGTTCAAAGTTTCCTTCTGAGTCAGACTACAGAAAAAGACACCAGAAAGGCATTTGGTCTGACTGCACAAGGAAGGGGTGTAGTACATAAGTCTCTGTGGGCACTTTTCCTCTCAATTTACGCTTCATTCCTAGTTTCACCAGCCCCCCAAACAGTGGGGTCCTGGGGATTTATTGTCATGAATCAGGGATATAATAATTTGACACTGCGACAGGCCACTCCACAATGATTGAACTAGTTACAGCAGATTACATAATCTGTTACTATGACAGCACATACAGATCCATTGAACATGAACACAAAGGCATTAGAAACCAAACTTGCGAGGCTACAAAGACCTCCTCAGACTAAAACATATTGAATTTAATATGTATGTTCTCTAATGTTCATTATCAAAGATCACTGATCCTAGTTTGCTTTTCCGACTAGTTCTGCCTGATAAGCATGCTTGTTAGTGTGCGGATATGCAAATGATGCTGACACACACACACATGCACTCTTACTATACCTGTACATTGCCTGTCTCTAGCCCTAGTGCTAGCACCTGTCCCCTGTGTGGGGTTAACATCTGCAGAGCCCTCCAGCCAATATGCCACAGTACCTGCCTAGCTGTGGTCATCTTTGCCTGTGACAAACACACACACACACACACACACACAGTTCTGAGAGCCATTGCATACACAAATATGTGAAATCTATAGACTTGATTCTGTTACTGGGGTTGAAAAGAAAGCCGTTACTGGAAAGAAAGGAAAAAAAACAAATGCACCAAATATAAAATAAAATAAATCTGTTTTTGTCTGTGTGTGCGCGAGCAAAGGTTTCAGGCAGTAGTGAAACTAACTAAAAGTTTTTAACAGTCCAATTCTGAACAATCTAAAAGTTTAACACAAACAATAAAGCACTCTGATAACAATAGAATAACAGAGTTATAGAGACTTTAGTGACTCTTTCTCTGTATACATTAGGGATCAACAAATCATCAGTCTGGCCAATAATTGGGGGCAGATTATCGGTCTCTGCTTTTTATTTCAGCGACACCACACATATTAAACAATTATGTGTGCTATTGCAGCACTGCTGCACTCCCTCCCCTCTCGCACTAAAGCAGAGCAGTGCAACCTCTTCATGGATTACTTTACCTCCAAGATTGCACACTTTCGTTCCATCCTCTCTGGTCCAACAATACAAACAGTTCCCTCAACATGTGCCATCTCCCAACCCCTAAACTGCTTTTCCTGGTTTCATCAGAAGAGGTGCAGAACATCATCAGATGCTCGGCTCCTCCTCACTCTTCCTTTACTCCCATGGGGTAAAATGGACCCCAACTCACCTTTGAATCTCACATTAAACAACCTCTGAAAAACCTCTTTCTATAACCTCCGGAATGACTATGCTCCATTCTCTCCCTATCAGACACTGAAAAGCTGGTCCATGCCTTTATCTCCTCCAGGCTGGACTACTGCAATGCACTTCTCTTCAGGATCAGGTAGAATCCTGATGAGAGTGCGCAAACATGAGCAGATCACTCATTTTCCTGTTTTTGGAATAATTCCCATAATTCAAACACACTGCAGCACTGCTCCCTGCTGGAGGAAATCACCCCCCATACATGAACACATTCTGTATATTATATTCTGACTATATTGTTATTAAATATTAATTATATATTCTGGTATGACGCCTGACTGACTGACGCCTGGACAAAAAATATAAATAGAAAATTGCATTGTACTGAAAGAAACTACAGATCCATGTGTATTTAAATCGATTTCTTAAACTGTCAGTTTACACTGGCATTTCTGTGTGCCATACAATAACACAGAATGAATATGAGTCCACTGTAATAATGAACCTAACTGGACAGGGATAAAGGGGATTTAATTCATTTGGAGGTCGCCCAGACTGAACAGCCACTCAACATCAGCCACACCTGATGACTCAGTCCATCCATCTGCCACCTGTGATGGCAAAGTCACATAAAAACCACAGGACACAGAGCCAATGAGAGGATGGCCATGACCATCAGCGCATGGACCCATTCATCAGGGAGCCGAGGGAGGTAGGCTAAATGTTGGGATAACAATAGATATAGAGGCAGGGGGGCAAGGCTACATTCTGTCTCAATCTGAGGTGAACACTGCTCATTACAGAAAGCAACAAAGAACCTCCTCAAGCAAGGTGATGGTTATTTTTACCCACAGTCCTGGCAGAGAGAGTAGCGGGTCGTGCAGCGAGGCAGTGAAAGGGGATTCTGGTCTTACCCTCACGGTTCCGTCCTCTTGTCCAAATGCCATGAGTCCAGGCTGGCGGCAGATGCAGGTGCAGCGGATTCTCGACTCTTGCGCCGCGGATTCAAACGTTAAAGTGCCTGTTGTGCCGTTCCACATCTGAAACATGAACACGGAATGTCACTATTTATTTTATACCTTCCACCGCTGATTTGACTGATTTTGTTCATATTCAGGCTACCTGCAGTTGGTTTTGATTGTTGGTGGAGATCACAGTAATTCCGGTTTCTTCAAACAGCACATCAGAGTCCCTCTTCAGCAACGCCACAGATGAGGTGTGAACCTTGTTTGTCTCCCAGAGCTAAATAAAGTAACATAATCAAAATCAACCCTCCTGCACAGCAAGAGAAGCGGAGCCTGTAGCCTATCAGCCTTACTCTGATGGTCTGGTCATCGGAGCAGGAGAGTAGTTCAGATCCGTCCGGGGAGAACTGCACACATCGTACCCAGCTCAGGTGACCACTGCAGTCGGCCACCTTCTTCTTGGACTCAAAGTCCCACAGCTAATGCATGCAAATGAAACAGCTAATTTATTTAGTAAATAATAAAAAAAGCAGTTAAATTCACATTTATGCATAATGATTCATCTGGCAAGAGCGATAAAATCAATGAATGGGATCCACACTGTTATTAAGAAATACACTGATTAAAAAAAAAAGAATAGCTGTTCACCCTTAAGGCTTAAAGTGTTTAAAAACAGTAACTCGGCAACTCTAAAAATAGAAAAGTGCTTCCCAATTTCTATAAAAATTGGACAGAATTCACCATTTGATTTTCAAATTGCTTACTGAGACAAACTGCTTTCACTGTAATTGTCCATAAATATAAGTACAGTTGGGTTTTGGAATGACATTTATTGTGTACAAATAAAACTAAATGGGAGAATGAATGGGGGTAAATTTGCTGCCATTTGGCAGCATGAATTGATCCCACCTCCACGGCATAGTGTGACAGAGCGATGGCAACCAGCTGGCTGTTGGGGCAGGCGTGGCAGAACTGCACTGTGCTCAGACGGCTCGTCCGAATCTCACACAGCAGGTCAGTGGTGGCCACACTGAACACCTGGGGGCAGAAGCACAATGCAGTTCAGGATTGTCGCATTTATCACTATCTCAGGTATCACACACAAACACACTCACACTCAGCAGCTGTAAAATAAGAATAATTTTAAGGCTATGCTAAATGTGATTACACCCCAGGTCACAATACCACTGTTTTGTGTTTGCTACTTTGTTTTCCCAGTCACTCTTAAATGCCGCACAAAGACAAGCACAGAGACAAACACACACACACACACACACACACACAAATATAGTACACTCACAAAAACAGCATTCTTGGCAACACAGATGATCTTTGAGCCATCGCCTGACCATGTGCTGCATTTAACCAAGACCTCAGACTCCTCTGCTTCCTCCTTCTCTGGGAAGAGGCAGCTCACATCTATGGTCTTCCATTCATTCGTCGAAGATACTTCAAATAGCTGCAGATGTTAAAACCAGTAGAAGAAAAACATTCAAACTCTGTCAGTTACCCACTAGGCTACTACTACTTGATATTGGCGAGTCGGTAAATAGTCCAGTTATAATCAAATACCAACACACTTCCACAGGTAATGAAAGCAAGCCCACCTTCAAAGTACCATCGCTGGAGGATGTTGCCAAGTAAGCATCACTCGGAGAGAAGCAACAGTGGTTGACAGGCTCCATGTGACCAAACAGTGTGTTCTGCGAAGATGCCTTGTTGAGGTTCCACAGCTACAGGTTCCATATAATGGAAAGAAGATAGAAAGAAAAGGCAACAAATGAAGAAGTGAAGATGTCGCTCAGGTGTAGTTTGGCAGGACACAGCTCCTACCTTGGTGTTGACAAATTTGTCATTGGAGCAGGTGGCCAGTAGGAGCGGTCGGGAGGTGTTGGTAAACTGGCAGTGGTTAATCTGCTCTTCGTGTTCCTCTTCGAAGGACCTCAACAGGCAACCCTTCTCTATGTTCCACACCTAACAAAAGAAATTTTGTATGTCATAATGTCATCAGGTGGTAGGTGGGGTCAGGGTCTGCAGTTAATCATTGTGGCCATACCTTCACCTTCCTGTCACTGGAGCAAGTGGCGATAAGTCTATTGTCAGGTGAGAACGTGCAGCATAGAACTTCATCATCATGGGCCTGGAATTCCTGAAGTTTCTCCCCAGTTGTACTTTTAAACATCTAAAGAGGGAAAATTGCATTTATACACACACACAGTGTCGTGATGTTAGCAACCAATCAATCAATATTCTTAAACAGGCCTTACCCGTAATCGTTTGTTGGCTCCACAGGATGCAATCTTGGTTCCATCCTTTGAGAAGCATGCATAATATATGGAGCCCTGATGGGGCTGCAACACTAACCGAGACAAGTTCTCCAGACTGTGTTTATTGCTGAGGAAAATTAGATCAGACATTAACAGATATGCTTCTGTATTTTAGTTACATTTGTGATTCAGACTATGACCATGTCTATATGGGATATGAAGTCTAACATACATCCAGTCTAGATAGAGCGCACCCTGGTGAGCCTTCTGCTTTGCCTGCAGCAGGGCTTGGCGATACACTTCAGAGGAGTTTGGCTGTGACAGAGCCAACTGCACCACGTCAGGGAACGGCCTCTGGTCCAGGTAGTGGCCATTGAGAGACAGGAACTCCTGAAACTGGCCTCTCACCACACCATTCTGGCACAGGAAAGAGAAAGAGAAAAAGAGTGAAAGTGAAGTGATTGTCATTGTAATACATAAAACAGCACACAGTGCACACAACAAAATGTGTCCGCTGCTTTTAACCAGTCACTCTTGGTAAGCAGTGGGCAGCCATGACAGGCGCCCAGGGAGCAGTGTGTGGGGACGATGCTTTGCTCAGTGGCACCTTGACGGATCAGGATTCGAACCAGTAACCTTCTGATTACGGGGCCGCTTCCTGAACCACTAGGCCTATTGTCATATAGTCATACAACATAGTATAACATGCAACTATACTATACACTAAACAATGATAAAATAATACAAATAATAATAATAATAAAAGCCCTATGTTCTTGAATAATAATTAAAGAACATAGGGCTATAACGTAATGGGCTTTATAAAACCGAAAAGCACAGACCTCTTTATCCAGTATGGCTCCATATTCCACGTAATCTTTAATAAGATGGGCTGGTCCCAAAATCTGAGCTTTGGCTCTGACCCAGTCAAGTGAAAACATAAGGGAGTAAAGCTCCTACATACAAACACAGAAACGCAGATTAGGAGTGAAATCAGTCTTCGCTGCAGAATGCGGTAAAAACTTAAATACCTGTGACAGACCAGCCTTGGCCATGTGATGCGGCAGAAACCTGATCCAATAAAGGCACTCAATATCCCCGGATGTGGGCGGGCCTTTCTTATAGTGCTTCTGGAATTGACTGACAACTTTAGTGTGCAGTTCCTACAAAGACACAAAATAACGCCACTTGTAGTTTTGATGTGAAGATGACTCCCTGATGAGTGTTGGGTTGAATGTGAGACCCACCCCTAGCTGTGTGCGATTCTGCTCCACCAGGAAGTCCAGCTGAAGGTCATGCAGGTAGTAGAGGTATGGCCGCTGGTTGCAATCGCGGAAAAGCAATGACTTGTTAACAAACTCCTGTAGCACATCCTCAACTTCCTCCACCTCCAGATTCCAAAGAACAGACAGCACCTGAAGAAGATCGTTTTTTTTCTTTTAACAAATGATCTGATGGAGTTGATTATAATGTTTTATCTTCTCTGTCTCTGAACAAAAATAAAAGTTACACACTCTAATATGTCAATCCAAAGATTTTCAATGAGGTTAAGGTAGCCAATCCATGTGTGAATATGAGGTCTCATGCTCCATGAACCACTATTTGAGCCTGATGAATGCTGGCATTGCTATCTTGGAATATGCCCGTTCCATTAGGGAAGAAGATATTCTCTGATGGAATAACCTGGTCATTCAGTATTCAGGTAGTCAGCTGCATAATGCTGCATAATGCTGCTGAGCCTCGACCTGCAGCAACCCCAGGTGAAGTGGAAGTGAAGTGAAAGTGATTTGTTGTCACATGTACCCCACAGCAAACAGTGAAATATGGTCACTGCTTGGGTCATTTAACCCATCTCCTGAATGAGCAGAGGGAGCCATGAAAGGCACCCTGGGGAGCAGTGTCTGGGGATGGTACTTTTCTCAGTGTCACCTAAGTCGCACTTTGGCAGTTCATTATTCAAACGGCAACCTTCGGATTAGGGGTTTGCTTCTTTAGCCACTAGGCCACCACTGCCCCCATAGGCTATGGTAGGAACTGGGCATGATGGGTATAATCACTTCTTTGCACCCTGATGCCCCCCATTACTCTGGAACAGGGAAAACATGATAGTCAATGATCAGTGACGTTCTTAAGGCTACACAGCTGTTTAGTCCCTTTAGCTTTTGAGCAAGTGGAAATGCTTGTACTGTCACGATTGAACATGGTCGTTTAAGTTCAGCTGTTGTTTTTCAGCAAAGATAAATCCTTCATTCCAGTTTTATATTAATGCGTTGGGCAGTTAACCCAATTTTTAGATATTTTCTTTGATGCATGTCAATACGTTGAACCTTCTGAAACAGGTTCACATAATTTCCATAACCATAGGATATCTGAGTCATCTGACATGGTCTTTTAAGAACACACATACATATATACACACATTTATACACATGTTTGTATGTATGTGTGTGTGTGTGTGTGTGTGTGTGTGCGCGTGTGCGTGTGTGTGTGTGTGTGTGTGTGTGTGTGTGTGTGTGTGTATATATATATTCCTATTCAAGTCACAGCTGGACACTAAAACACAGCTGGACTTGAAGGTGTAGAACCATCTCAAGGATGATTAGATGAAATCATCCTTGAGTGAAAATTTAAGGCGATCTGAATATTTTCTGGACCCACGCTATTTACAGTATATAATCTCAGAATTCCTCTAAATGCCTCTAATGCGTGAAATTACATATTGTGCTAACATCTTCTTAATTCCATTTCTCGTATTGACTACAGTTGTCTGTATGCTACCTAAAATGCTGATATTATGTTAAAACATTCGTCTGAAGTAACATGTTCATTGGTACATTCAAACATGGTGCTGTTGGACCTTGGCTGGAATTTTGACATCTTTCTCCAAGACGGTGAGGTCCCTGTAAAGTTCCTTGTAGTCCTCCTGTAGCACCTGGATGCTGGCATCCATGGCCTGGTCCAGGGCCTCGTAATCATAGGAGGAGGACTTCCTAATTCTCTTGAACTGCTTTTTCTGCAGCTGCCGCAAGTAGTAGTCCCAGCGTTCAGGAAACTCCCTCAGCAGAGCCCCAATGAGGGACACCACCAGTGGAGAACCTGGCAGGAAAACAACATACTCAGCCAAGGATCACGTTTACTTTCATAAAACACCTTCTAGATGACAAGAACTATAACATAAATCGATTCCTATTACATAAAGAGGGCTTGCTTTGATAAACTTATTTTATTATACACATTTTTTCAAGATCCTGATCACATAATGAATTATTAGGGTAGTAGGTCAAAAATCACTGATACACACCCTACACAGCTAACTTACATCAGGTATTTTGCCAGCCGGTGCTCTCCGCGTGTAGAAATGATGCTTGGCATATGACCAAGACCATCACAAAAAGCTGCATGTTACGGAGATGTTATGGTCAAGCTAGACTTCACAATACTGATTAGAATTGGGAGTATGATCTATGCTTACCTTTGCACTCCCTGACGATGCTGAGGGCCTGATCAGGCAATTTCTGGACTTTTCCAATTGTATAAAGAGACAGAATTTCCAGCGCTTTTTCTTCCTCTAGTCCACTATCCACAGGCACATCCAGCCGCAGACCTGTGGAATGTGCATAAAGGAAAACAACACAGTAACAATGGTGCCTTACAAAGCTGAACAAATTAATGTATTGGGCTAGTTAAGCCTAAAATAGACCAGAAAAAAACATTTAGTCTAGGACTAGACTTGAACAGGAAACACCCATTATGTTTCATTTGTATACTGTTATTATTGTAGTTATTATGTACATACCAGAAACTGAATCAGTGAGGCTTTTGTCTCTTGTAGTTATTATGACTCGGCACTGGATGTCAAATGCCCTGAGGACCACACTGTCCCAAATGTCATCGAGGATCAAGAGAGATCTGGAAGAATAAAAAAAAAAAAAGCCTTATCGAGACACGATCTTCATAGTTACTATGCCACTTTGTGTTGGTGACAACTGTTCAGCACTCACCTCGGGTACCTGCGGAGGATGAGGAAGCGCAGACGCTCTTTAGCCTCCTCGATGGTGCTGGGTGGGCGAGGGCAGGACTCACCACTCTGGTTCTGGTCCAGACGGAAGCACAGAGACTGCATCTTCACTAGAAGGTCTGGCCGATCCAGCTGGCCCACAGAGAGCCAGTGAACGCCATCAGGAAAACACTCTGACAGAAGGAGAATTTGAAGAAGAGGGTAAAGAAGGTTTTCAAAAAGCCAGGGAGGGTTAAATTGCAAAAGCTAATTAATAAATATAGAATGTTAATAACATGGGTGCTTTCCTTAATTTTAGAAAATAATTAATTTAATTTAGTCCCTTACACATGTAAAGAATGTTCATTACAAAGCAACTTAGAAAAAAAGTTATTCTTGACAGACATCATGAAGGAGTGCAAAACCTTGTGTGTTTATTTCATTTTTAAAAATGCATTTCTTTAAACACATGGGTGACTGCAAAGAGTGAACAATATTTCATTTCACCAAATGCTTGTGTTGTCAGTGCCAAGTCATTTGTTTTGTTTAATATCAATGTATCATATATTATTATTATTATTATTATATAATTTATTCATATTCTTTTCTACAGTAGAAAGTTTTCCAGCCAGTGTCACTTATTCCCATATTTTGGCACATCATAGAAATTTTTGTAAAGTGCCACCAGAAAGTATTTACAACCCTCCACTTTTTGCACATTACAACCTTTTTTTTTTTTTTTTAAACAAAATCTACACAAAATAGTACATAGTCAAATTGTGAATGTGTTTAAATAAATGTAATGAAATATCTATAAACACAATAGGTACATAAGTATTTACATCCAGGGCTTAGTATTATGTTGAAGCATCTTTGCTATAAATTACAGCCTCAGGTCTTCTTTGGTATACCTCTACAAGTTTGGCAGACTGGTCCTGGGGGATCTTCTACTGTTCTTTCCAGCATTGGATTCAAGTCCAGGCTTTGGCTTGGCAACTCATGGTCATGTTGGACGATGAATCACCTAGTCTCCAGAACAGTCTAGAGCAGGGTATCCTGAATTATATCTCTATATTTGGCTGCTACCACCACCATTCTTCAGGAAAGATTTTGTTTTCACCAGACATACACTCCAAGTGGGCTGCCAATTGCCTTTTAGTAAGAGGTTCCATCTGGACAAGAGGCCTTATTGGTGGAGTGCACTTGCTATGCTTTACCTTCTAGATTGTCCTCCCATCTCCACAAGGGAACACTGGAGCCCTGCCTAAGTGACTTTAGGGTTCTTGGTCATCTCTCTGACCAATGCCTCAGTTTGGAAGGGCAGCCAGATCTGGGGAGGCTTCCTGCTCGTTCCAAATGGCAATTTCTGAATAATGGGGAGCACATTGCAGTTTGGGACCTTAAATGCTGCCAAAAGGTTTTTGTCAGATTTCTGACTTGATACAGTCTGGTTTAAGACGTTAATTAAACTTAGACTTCATTGCTAGGTTTCTTCTCTTGTATGTACTGGAGTTTGTGCCATTCCATATCACTTTTACATGCTGCTTTAGAACTTAAAAAGGCCGTGTGAACTCTCTGTGACAAGGCCTGGCAAAGTCAGTCATTAACAGAACAATAACATTTATCAGCATATGAACAAATAAGCACACCTACAGGGGCAATGAGCACATACACATGCGTAGTAAAGGCCTTTTTGGCCATTTTCTTTTTAGGTCAAATTTCACACTTAGCAAATACAGGTGGAATTAACATTCGGGGACAAACTCATGAAAATCAAATCCATGAGACCAATGCCTGCCTCAATTCCTTAGTAAAAGAAGCTTGCTACTTTATTCACTTCACTTATTCTCTGAGATAGACTTTGACTAAGACACAACCCAACTTTTTAGTTCAATTTCAAGTGTGGTTTACAAAGGTTGTGAACCACGTACTTACTGGGTTTAAATGTTTCCATTCTTTATAATTTTAATAAAAGGATGTCTGGTATCACAACAACAGAAGTAGGCAACCATGACCGGTCAGAGGAAAAGGTTACATGTAAAATGCTGTGGTTTAATATTGATGAGTGTGACATAATGTGGACCGGATTAACCTATGTGTGATGCAGTTCATGTATGGAATATGCCAGAGCAATAAAAACTAACTCCTGCATGATCAAAATGACTGAGTAATACAAAAGTGTATATAATCAGGTGGCAGATCAACAGAAATATGCTCAAAATGTAAATAATGCAGTGCAATAAAATCTGCAAAATCACCTCAAATGTGACAAATCTCAGTTGCACTCCTCACTAAATTAATCATTTTAAACGCAATTCCCAAAACACAAAGTAAAAATATTTATCTGCAGAAGCCATACCAGACACGAGTGTATGGTCCCTCAAAGCCTCAGATGCCATCACAGACTTCCCTGATCCAGCCATGCCGTACACAGTGACCCAACCGGATGTGTTCTGGAGCTGGTAGAGTTTTTTCTGAATTTGGTTCAGCAGTTCGGGGCGCTTCACAAACACCACAGGTCTCTGTGGCACTCCACCCTCACTTAGTTTCATTTGGACTGGTGTAGATACAAACACACACACATATTTTTCAATGTAAGTTTATCAAGCAACTATCTATTGCAGAACAGGATTTGGCTCAGAAATAAAAGTATCACACAGATACTGTCCGTCTCAGACACAAGCTACCCACGGAAAGAAGTGCATCCATCTGCAAAGCTCTTCTCAGCTTCTGGTGACACCAGAGGCAGATCATTGTGCAGTATGCCAGCCAAGTCCCCATAGTTCTCCCTGACCAGTGCATTGTAGAAGGAAATGTAGGCCCTGTTGTCTTTACGCAGCAACACCTCCAGCAAGGCTGCAGCCTGCTCCTTCCTGTTAGACTGGAGAGATACAACTCTGCTAAGCTTGTATCAGAATAATTAGTTAAGTCAAATGGGATGGATTGAATTTTCCCAGACATACCTTGCCCAACACAACCTCCTCCTCATCGGGAGAAAGCACTCCATCGCTGATCATGTGATCCATCAGGTAGGAAGCCTTGATGTCCTTCACCAAAGTGCTGCGAGAGCGCAGTAGACAGCTCCGAGCGCGCTCTTCCATCCTCACGTAAAGGGGCAGGGCAAAACATACAGGCCTGTGCTGCCAGCCACCCTGAAAGGTGACGAACCTGTGGAGCCTGCAGTGTGTAAAAAAAATTCATTGGGTGCTGGACAATAATGATTTTTTTTTTTTTTTAGTTACCAAGTGCGTATATTTTTACAGTCAAGACATTCACAAGTTTGCATACACATAACCCGGTTACAACTTGGACATTGTCATCATGTAAAGAGATTACAACATATATTATAACCATTTGCATATGAAGTTTAAAGATTAGTACCTTTGGTGGGCACGTAGAGAGCATTTCACCCTGTAGGGTCACTTAATGTCAGTGATCATTCAGTAGCGTCCACAGTGTTCCATAATGTGCTAAGCTGGCTACTAAATATATGACTGAAGTACGGGGAAAACAATATTTCATTTTCATATAGCTGCAATTAAAACAACATATTTAAATGTTGATTTACAGAAATCTGCACACTAGCAAAAACATGGCAACCACAGGTACATTAATTAAAGGTGGGTTGGTGCAAATCGGAATTTCAGTACTTAGGTAGTTAAGTTGAAAGTTTCTTGTTCTGGAAGGCTCACTTTATCCACATGACAATTTTATATTTCAGTCAACTTTACATTCAAGGCAAAATTATTTACACTTACAGTTATCTCACAGGCTGCTGTTTTATTTCAATGTAGTTTTTTCAATAATTTGACTCGTAATTATTGAAAGAAAGAAAGAAAAAAAGAATTTCTGATAGTAAAAATAACCATAGAATTATGACAAAAAGGGGTTAAAGTGAGATGGAGAAACACGTGTGCTATTTCTTTATTGCCAAAATATAGAGAACTTACTTCCGCGTGTGTTTCCACTGCCGACGTTTTAGTGGCTTGGTAATATTAAATCCCCTCCAGCTTGAAGTGACTCCGGCAGTCCGTATAAAAAGCCCTACCCAGTATTTTGAAATGGCCACTTCCTGGCTCTCGACAAAAACAGCTTCCCAGGTGGGAGTTGGCCAATAGGGACGCGCACCGCTAGCACGTGGTGTGATTACGTCATGCCGGTCACTGGGCAGACGAGCCGCCTAGCGGTGAATGACGGCAGCCCGGCAGGTCTAATCATGCATGACAACCGGAGGCCATGCAGTTTTCTGTTTTTTTTGTTTGTTTGTTTTTTTACTTTCAGCAAAACATGAACAGCAAAAATATGTTTTAAATGTAATTTAATAAATACTAACAATGTTTTTACACTCACTTCACTTTCAATAGACTTTATTGCATTCATGGACACACTCTGTACGGTATACTTTGTTCCTGGGATATAAAATCTGACTGTGGGAGACAGATCTGAACGTCTCTGCTCTGTGAGGAGTTCAGGAGGGAAAGCCTGTCAGGCAGGACAATGGTCCTTAAAGCTTGTACACGACGCTCTTCCTGCAGCCAGTACAGCATCTCAGTGCGGTCCCACCGCATCTTCTCCTTGTATGGTCTTCCCTGCCAGAGTCAGAAAACTGTTTTAATACATTCCACTTGCTACTAATAACTGTGAAGCAAACCTAATACTGTATTGTGATTCTTATGAAGCCTACAGGCAGAATGTGTACTGAATGTGCACTGTATCCTTAAGTGATTTCATCATCCACATCATGTATATGTGTGTGACGTGATGTGTGTCTGAAAAAGAAACATCTGACGTCCTTATAGGAAGTAGTGTGTGTCTGTGAGAATGACACCTGGCAGGCATGTTACTCACGTTATAAGTGACAGTATCACCGAAGCGCTTAGTGATCTGACTAATAGTTTTGGACAGCACCTTGTCCAAGGTGGCTATCTGCCCATTGAGCTTCTCTCGCTGTTTTGATTCTTCCATCCTAATAATGGATGAACCATGGGAGCCTGTGTGAGAGAAAAAATGAGATATACATCCATCTAGATATCCATCTGCTGAACAAGGATATCTACAGATTATATATATTTCTACAACCTGCCACACTTATTATTAGGCCATTAAGAAATGCTTGAACCCAGTTAAGGTAGGGTTGGAGTCTTTTTAGCACATGTTCTTCCAGGTCTGTGTAATAACCCTTCATACCCCTCCTTTGTGTAAAGTACCATGAAGGAAGAACCTCCTGGGGTCAGATGCATGCCTCTCGAAACACTCCAGCTTACACAGCACCGCCTCCCTCTGTTGGATCAGCCGGGCAGCTTCCTCCCAAGCGGCAATGACCTGAGTCAGAGACAGGGTTGTGAGGTTATGCGGAATATTCCACGCCATATCAACACAGACACAGCAGTGTGGTATTAAAGCACCTGCTCTAGGCGGCTCTTGTATTTAGTTGAGCTGTATTTGATGGCCATGTCCATTCTCTGTGCCTCTGGGAGACAGAGGACCCTCCAGATTTTTTCCAGGTGGTTCTGTTGGTGTTTACCATCCACCTGTTCCTCCACCAAAGTGCTGGGTTCTGTGACCAGGGAACCATCCATCTGGACACAGAAAGCTATTCTAGTTTATTATTGCACTCAGGAAAAACACTCGTAATGCTTATTAGGTAATTGTTTCCAAAAAGGCATGCGTCAAATATTTAGAAATTACTACATTTACATTTACAGCATTTATCAGACGCCCTTATCCAGAGCGACTTACAATCAGTAGCTACAGGGACAGTCCCCCCCTGGAGACACTCAGGGTTAAGTGTCTTGCTCAGGGACACAATGGTAGTAAGTGGGACACACTCGCCTATGAACCTGGGTCTTCAGGTTCATAAGCGAGTGTGTTAACCACTAGGCTACTACCACCCCTGGCTGTTTTAGCTGGCTGTTACTGTGTGCTGGATGTGGGTGAATAAAGTAGGACTGAACCTGATTAAAACTGGAAGGTCTCTCTTCACTGTCCTCTTCTGCAAAATATAATAGATGCTTATAAAGCAACAATTCAGATTCTCAGCATTTTCACATGTGAAATACAATATTCAATCTGGGTGACATAGAATTAGGGGTGGAACCAGTATGTCTTTCTCTAGTGGTAGATCACTGAAACACAGGTATCCATTACTGGTGTATTTAAATTTTGCATAAGAATATTTAAAGTATCATTTTCATTTTTCTTCATCGTATTTTTTGCAAACACAGCGTTGTGATTGCAAATGAGTCAAAGATTTTAAACGGCAAATCTGAAAAGATGCTCACCTTCAAGCACTGGCTCTTTCCACAGACCTCCAAACAGTACAGAATTCATATTCCACTCGCCCTTCACATATTCATGCTTCATCTCCTTCAGAGCTTCTAACATCTTCATGCGTCTCCTATTGCACAGACAAAAACACAATCAAACTGATGACATTTTTTAATCGACATACATGATAAAGTACACGTATTCACACCATAAGCCTTCCCAGTGAAAGGGCACAAATAGCTTTTTCCACAAATTTTTGGTACAAAAGAGAAGAGACATACTGTTTTTTCTCCTCTGTCTGAAGGTTTTTTGCCCTTTCTTTGTCATCACCACATTCATTGTAAAGATGGAAAATGACAGGCAAAAAGTCTGAATGCTGGAAGAATGAGACAGAGGCACAAACAGGAATCAATGAACAGGGTAATATCTTAAAATATACGTGAAATTTCAGTGGAAAGGCTCACCTGATTGTTAATTTTACCTAAGAAGTCATCAACAGAGAAGTCAGATTTGTGATTTGACTCGGTGTATGTAAGAGGTGTCACATCAACGCCCTTCCTGTTACTTTCTGTTCTTTTTCTGAAACTATACAGAGTTGCATATGAAGCATGTGAACAGATTTAAGCCACAAACTGAGACACTAACAATAAAATGCTCAAAACCTCTTCTTTGTCTGGGTCTGAACAGACCTAATGGCTTTGGAATTACCTTTTTCAGACTATTTTAAGAAACAACTTTAAATGTTTCACAACTTAAAATGGTTTTATTACTATTTTCAGTTTAATTAATTTTACCGTGGGGAAATAAATATTTTTACAATTGCAAAAAATGAAGTGAAGTGAAGTTACACAGCAGCACAGCACACAGTGAAATTTGTCCTCTGCATTTAACCCATCACCCTAAGTGAGCAGTGGCCATCCATGACAGGCGCCCGGGGAGCAGTGTGTGGGGACGGTGCTTTGCTCAGTGGCACCCCAGTGGCACCTTGGCAGATCGGGATTTGAACCAGCAACCTTCTGATTACGGGGCCGCTTCCTTAACCGCTAGGCCACCACTGCCCCAAAATGGAAAATTCATTGCAGGTACACCTCAACTATGAACCACATTGTATGGTTTTCATTGAATGAAATAAGTATTTTATCATCTACCAAACAGTAAGAATTCTTCCTCTCACAGACCTGTTAGATCACCTGTATTAACTGCCTCTGTTTGAATTTGTTACCTGTATAAAAGACAATCAACCTCCAACCTCTCCACTATACACAAGACCTAAGAGCTGGGTCACAAGGCTGGGACAGGCTACAAGACAATAGTCCTTCATCTTGGTGAGAAGGCAACAACTATTGGTGCAATTATTAGAAAATTGAAGAAACTCAAGATGGTTGTCAATCTCTTTTGCTCCATGCAATCTTGGCTCTTGCAATATTTCATCTCATCACAGTGAAGTGACGTGATTGTCATTGTGAAGCAGAGCAAGGACCACAGTCTCATTACCATTACAGATATGGACAAAAATTCTGTAGCACACAAGATCCCCATGCTCAAGCCAGTTCAAGTCCAGGTCCATTTGAAGTTTGATGTTTGAAAGATAATCCCGATGAGGCATGGGAGAAGGCCATGTAGTCAGATGAGACTAATATAGAACTTTTTGGTATGAATGCCACTCGCTGTGTCTGGAAGAAGAATAATGAGTACAATCACACAATCACCATCCCAACAGTGTAGCATGGGGGTGAAAACATCATGCTCTGGGGGTTCCTTTTCTGCCAAAGGGACATGACGACTGCACTGTATTGAGGATCTAGTGGGTGGTAGTAGCCTAGTGGGTAACACACTCGCCTATGAACCAGAAGACCCAGGTACACTTAACCCTAAGTTTCTCCAGGGGGGCTGTCCCTGTAACTACTGATTGTAAGTCGCTCTGGATAAGGGCGTCTGATAAATGCTGTAAATGTAAATGAGGAGAGGATTGATGGGGCCATGTATCACCATATTTTGACCAAAACCTCCATCCATCTGAAAGAACACTGAAGATGGGTCGTGACTGGGCCTTCCTGAATGACAATTACCCAAAACACACAGCTAGGTCAGCAAAGGAATGGCTCTATAAAAAGATCCTGGTGTGACCTAGCTAGTCTCCAGGTCTGATTTTCCCTTATTTTCCCCACTGTATAAACTTTCTTTCTGGTACATTTTATGTTTATGTGATGTATACTATATGTGTATGCTGTATATTTGTTATAAATTATATTACGTTTTATTAGCATTTACACATAGAGTGACTATAAACTTTATAAATCACTTATAAAATCCCTTTTTTTATAAAATGTTAAAAAAAACTTTGTAACTCCCTTAGTTAAAACCACAATTTTGGAAAAGTTTGGATGTTCTTTAAATCTGAATAAAATGAAAACTAAAATACTTTTAAAATCATATGAGCTAATATTCCATTCAAAACAGAACACAGATAACATAACATTTGTTTAAACTGAGAAATTGTATAATTTTATGCACAAAATGAGCTTGTTTCAAATTCACATTTGCAATGAGCTCATTTAGTGGATACAATTGTCATTAGAATGAAAACACACGGAGGCAAAACACAGGGCACTGCAGAACAGAAACTAAATACAGGGATCCACCCAGTATATGGATCCTATATCAATTTGAATGGATTCTTCTTTAGCCTATGCTTAATCTTTAGACCACTACAGGAGAACCAGTCGAAAACCACTAAGAAAAATATGGCATAGATAGCAAAGACAAGTGTAGGTTAAAGTAAGTAGTAGTTGTTACCTATAAGACATGTTACTGGTGGTTTGACATTTTAGCATCGTGTTGATTAATGTCTTTTCGTAATTCCTTCTCTTCATGCAGTAATTTTCATCTGTAATGGCCGGCTCTATCATTGGATCCTACAACAGACAACCAACAAAAACTGACATTTCCAGTGTTACGGTGAAAGTAAAAATATTACTTTCAGTCTTACCCTTTCGAAAGTAAAGTACTCAGTTGAGACACTTTTGGATAGCTCCTCTTTAACTTGTGTCATGTCAGTGGCAGCACAAAGACTGTGGTCAAGCAACTCAACACTGGACAAGTCAAGCTGGTAAAAAATGTAGCAATTTTGTGAATTACAGAGTTATGAATTATAGACTTAGGGCACTATTTTCAAACTTGCACTAAGTACAGCACTACACGTAAATCATGTGCTTTGTTCCTTTCTGTAAATTCTTAAAATCATCCAGAATGAGGAAGTAGCATGCATGATTTTCTTCAAGACGCAAATATCTACCATGCAGCTATTTCTTGTAAATTTATACAAATCCTGAGCACGACTAACCTGGCTCTAGGAAACACACTTAGCACATAGTGCTGATGAAAATAGTGCCTTTACTTTAAGTTACAGTTTGTATGAAGCTGCATATGCGTTATTGGTACCTCTCCAGTGAGGTGATTGTAAACTGGAGACTGCACTTGAACATTTATGCTGTCTTTCAGGACCCTGTCAGAGACTCGAGATGGGGACATGTGGATGATGACCTGGTGGGACCTGATGGTGACCGTATCTGCCTGAAAAGGCCTGGATTGCTGCACAACTCTGCTTTTCGTCTGACACCTCTTCTCCTCAGCGTGTCTCTAAAAACGAGAGAGGGTCTGGGTAAGATGCATCTTGATGACTGAAACAGAATCACATTTGAAATCCTCTTACTTCAACTTCCTGTTTTTTGTAGTTCATGTATGATGAAGCCATGATTAAGGGTGGTAGATCTAAATCAGAGACAGCAACCTCAGAGCTCTTTAAAACATCCCAGCCTTGTAGTAGTCTGCACATAAACACACAGAGCTATAGACACAATGTCAATAATGCAAGAAATCAGAAATTTGAGAATAAATTACCTTTTCAGGTCCTTTTCAGAATCAAGAGTGTGCTCTTTGGTGAAGCAACCACTGTTCAACAATAACAGAGGTTGGGGCGGTGTTGACGACCTCTGCAGATCTGGCACAGAATTACAGCCCTAATAAATCAACAAATAGATAGATTTCCATGGTCAACTGTTTACATTTGGAGACACTCGGGGTTATGCGTCTTGCTCAGGGACACAATGGTAGTAAGTGGGTGTTGAAACGGAAACGGTTTTGGGGCTGTCTTTCACGGTTTGGGCTTGTCACCTTTCTTCCAGTCAAGGGC
The DNA here is from genome assembly GCF_900700375.1 of Denticeps clupeoides. NCBI lineage: Eukaryota > Metazoa > Chordata > Actinopteri > Clupeiformes > Denticipitidae > Denticeps > Denticeps clupeoides. Next base: position 6,289,982 of record NC_041721.1, on the reverse strand, counting down.
AACTTTAATGCTTCAGCACATACAAAGACATTTTGGCCTTGCTTTCAACTTTGTGGACACAGTGTGTGAAAGCCCCTTTTCAATAAAAAAAATAACATGTTTGAATGTGCTTGGTGTGGAAATACTGGACTGGCCTGCACTGACATCAAACACATTTTGGATTAAATGGAAACAGAAATGAATCATGTATTATAATCATGTAACCAATTAGTTATAATTGATGTTGAGTCTGAGACACTTGGTTCTGAATGTGTCTGTTTCTTGGAAACAAAAGCTGCATATCCATGGATAACTGTGAATAGAAAACCACATGGATACATCCATGGTGTACAGAGATCTAGCAGAACCTACAATCTGTAGCATTTTTTAATAATCATACCTTGCGTCTGGTGCAACAAAGATGATCAGTTACTTCTTTTCCTATTATTGAAGCTTTTGGGTGGCTTGAACTAGCACCTAAAATACTTTGTAGTTCTCCTTCCCTTGTGATATCCTGCAGGTAGGGTACGAAGTCAGAGGCCCCCTGTAAGAACAGTTATCCCATTAATCTGGAAATCATAAAAAGGTCTTTCCCAAAACTACCCGGTTTCACATATTCGCCATTGATTCTGTGAGTCATTGTGAAGTTAATGATGAATGATGAATTATTTTCTTTCTTTCGCTCACACTGTTGCAGATATCAACATTTGTTGAAATTTATTTTGACATATAACTCTTTTGCACACATTAAGGTCAACATCAACATTACATTCTAAACATAGATTAAATGTCACATTTTATGACATTAATGCAGAAAACCAGGAAATTCCAAAAAGCTTCAAACACTAGGCACGGTAATAAATAATAAAAATCATGATAATGATTCAAATTAACCTAAAAACATGTCTGCATTTTTTAAGAAATTGTGTCAACACAAGTATTTTTTACTACAATTTGCATTAAATGATTTATTTTTATAATTTCATTTGATTACAGTGGAGGTTGGTAAATAATTGAATTTTATTAAAGCACACTATAAATTCCAGAAAGGCATGAACATGCAGTACCTCCTGACTATCAGGGACCTCAGTGGCAACTTGCTCCTTCCTGCAGGTTTGACTCATGTGCAGCCGTGCAAGAGCTGAGTGTGTCTCGGTTGGACCGTGCATTTCACCTCCATCCTTCCATTCCATTCCAGATTTCCTCGCAGCTCTGATTCCCATCGTCACTTTCCAGCAAATGTTGTGAACATTCAAACTGCAGACAGAAAGCATCACATGACTCTATCTCTTTCCTAAACCTTGTGGTTTTAAAGTGAATATTTTGTTTCGGGGTAGTCTCTGCTTTCTGCCATCTGCACTCACAAGGTTCTGCAGTCTCCAGTCATCTGAGCGATGACCTGGCTCTGGCTCTTCTGGTCAGTGACACCATGCCTCCTGTGGAAGTCTAGCAAGTACAGGTTGCTGAGGTAAAGCTGTTCAGACAGCCGTAGAACCTCACTGCATACATCAATGCGGAGCTGTTCGTTTTCTCCCAGCGTCAATGAGGGGTCATGTCTAAGGCTCTTTAGCTCTTCCCAAATCAGTCCCAGTTCTGATGTCATCACTGAGGTCTGAAGAAAAAAAGCACACAAGGTTTTTCATAAGCATTTTAAAAGTGAGTTACTAAGATATGTTAGACCCACAATTGGGCTCTGGTCCTCTAGGAGCGCAGGGGGAAGTCCTGCATGTCTCCTTATCTGCTCCTGCAATCTCTGCCAGAGTTCAGATTGTGATTTGGGAAGCGTCCCCATCTTGCCTTAACTTTGATTGTGCATGCTGTCTGAAAAGAAAACCACATACTGTAGAACCTGATAAAACAACAATAAAAATAATAATCTTTACGTTCTTGCACAACCAGACTCGGAGTCAGACTGCTTCTTTCTGCTTCTCAACGTGTACGCATTCATAACATGTTGATTACATAAAAAAAAAACTTGATGATACCTGCTGCCTTATTCGTTTCGTTTACTTCTATATTTCCAATACGGCGTGTACGTCGCGCCCTGGCAACCGCGATCTGCGGTTACTATGGTTCCCCCGTAGACATATGTCGCGTTGACTGCGGCGTATACGGGACCGAATGCGTCGACAGAGCCGCCATCTTGGGAGGGTCTGGCGCTGCTTTTAAATTAAGGAACGTCTATCAAGGCCAAGGTGGAATACAGAATTAACGAGCCATAAAGAAGCGATTTTTGTTGTGTTGGTTCGTTTCAATTGTCAGACATATAAGACAAGCTTTTTTTTAACATAGCACAATTTTAGATATTATTTCATTCGAAATAAACTAAACTACACTCCTACTACATGCAGAACAATGCAAATACAGTACAGGTCACACCTTCTCATTCAATGTGTTTTCTTTTATTTCATGACCATTTACATTGGTAGATTCTCACTGAAGGCATCGAAACTATGAATGAACACGTGGAGTTATGGACTTAACAAAAAAAGATGAAATAACTGAAAACATGTTTTATATTCTAGATCCTTTGCTCTGATATCTGCTTTGCACACTCTTGGCATTCTCTCGATGAGCTTCAAGAGGTCGTCACCTGAAATGCTTTTCCAACAGTCTTGAAGGAGTTCCCAGAGGTGTCATACATGGTATGATATGCAGTGATATGCTTGCAGGGCTCTCCTGTCCTGAATGGTGCTGTTCCCAAACCAGGTTGAGATGTTTCCCATCAGGATGCTCTCTAAGTAGTAAAGTGAAGTGATTGTCACATGTGATACACAGCAGCACAGCACACGGTGCACACAGTGAAATTTGTCCTCTGCATTTATCCCATCACCCTGAGTGAGCAGTGGGCAGCCATGACCGGCACCCGGGGAGCAGTGTGTGGGGACGGTGCTTTGCTCAGTGGCACCTCAGTGGTACCTTGGCGGGTCGGGATTCGAACCGGCAACCTTCTGATTACGGGGCCGCTTCCTTAACCGCTAGGCCACCACTGCCCCGTAAAGAGAAGGAAAACAGGGCTTTCTGTCAGAAGTGGGATTCGAACCCACGCCTCCAGGAGAGACTGCGACCTGAACGCAGCGCCTTAGACCGCTCGGCCATCCTGACCTCTGTGGTGCAGGAGTAGAAGTTCTTATGAAATGTTATGCTTCTGTAGCGGTTCTTCTCCTGTGCTGTGTATTTTTATTTTGCTCCTTGATTCGCAAATGACAAAATGACACCACGAGATTTATTAACCATGAGTATTTTTCTTCACAAAAAGCAACGTTGCATCAGTAAATCGCATTTTCCTCTTTCATGAGCTTCTTTCTTACAGCACATGCCACATGTTCAAGAGAACGAAACCAGGCCTCTAATGTCCTTATGGTCATGTAAACCACTGTGGTAGTAGCCTAGTGGGTAACACACTCGCCTATGAACCAGAAGACCCAGGTTCAAACCCCACTTACTACCATTGTGTCCCTGAGCAAGACACTTAACCCTAAATTGCTCCAGGGGTTACTGTCCCTGTAACTACTGATTGTAAGTCGCTCTGGATAAGGTGCAATTTTTGGGGTGTGATCTGAGTGTTATAACTTTTCACAATAACTATAAATTACACAAACAGAAAATTATAACCAGAAACACTAACAATTAATTAAACACCCAGGTTGTCACTATAATTCCCTTACCCACACCAGACTACAGGTAACCAAAATAAGAAAATAAAAGACACAAAGCACACATTTAGAGAAATACACTTATAAATCTAATGTAAACCACATCACTCCGGCACACCTCGATGAATGAGCTTGGAACCTTGTCCAGGGGCAGTGGTGGCTTAGCGGTTAAGGAAAAAGGCCCTGTAATCAGAAGGTTGCCGGTTCAAATCCCGCCAAGGTGCCACTGAGCAAAGCACTGTCCCCAGACACTGCTCCCCGGGCGCCTGTCATGGCTGTCCACTGCTCACCAAGGGTGATGGTTAAAAGTAGAGGACACATTCACATCTGGTGTTTGTATCCACCTGGCTCGCCAATGACCGCCAGTCCGACAGGCGGCGCTAACTGTGCAGCCGCAAGAGTCCCCGAACCCGGTTCAAAGTTGAAAGGTCCGATCTCCGGCAACATCGTCCCTCTTTTTCGGCGGCGAGGCGTGCGGGTCGCATCACTGAAACGCGATTGAATTAAAAACGTTGGCGGAAACAGGCGGCACTTCGTCGGCATGGTCAGTGCGTGTGCTGGTTTATCACCCTCGCCGTGGTTTCCACGGTCGAGTCCTGAACCGTGCGATACATACAGAACGTTAGCTGTTAGCTTCTTAGCCACGATTGTTCTGCGTTAGCGATTTATGTTACGCACACATTTACATTTTATTTGTATTGTTTGTGGGGTTTCTTCAGACAGACGTCCCAGAATACGCTTTAAACTTTTTGTACTTTACTTTGATTTAACCAGATATTATTAGACAAGGAAATACCTTTTAAAATATTGGCGGATTTAACTTAAACTACCCAGGAATTTCCCACACGCAGTATATCTGTAATAATTTTTTTCATGTAGTGTGATTTTTGGAATTGGCACGACAATACGTAGACTCATTGTCTTCTTTTTTTATTCCTGAACCGCAGAGTTTGCCACTGAATCCGAAGCCGTTCCTGAACGGTCTTACTGGGAAGCCGGTGATGGTGAAGCTGAAGTGGGGGATGGAATACAAAGGCTACCTCGTGTCAGTAGATGGATACATGAACATGCAGGTAATCTATCTGCGTGGCCGTAATGCAGATCTGCCCGTGACTATTACTCTGAAATAAAGTCTGTTCCGTTTTCCCCCCGTCTGTAATAGTTGGCGAACACTGAGGAATACATAGACGGAGCGCTAGCCGGACATCTGGGAGAGGTTCTGATTCGGTAAGTTATATTTATTTTACCAGCACATTGATACAATGTATTGCGTTTTCACTTAACGAGCCTATTTAAGGCAAGGTGAAAACCTGGAGGTCACAAGCCATCTTCCCTCAGATTGACAAAGTTCTGTGGAAAGTCCAGTTGCCATGACTCAAATTTCAGACAAATTCACCTGGATGACAGAGAATCTTCCAGACATTGTATAATTTAATTAAATGTTTTTTTCCTCCCCCCCCTCATTTAGATGCAACAATGTTCTGTACATAAGAGGGGTGGAAGAGGAGGAAGAAGACGGAGAAATGAGAGAATGAGAAACTTTTTTTTTTTTTGTATTTGTTTGTGAAAGATGTTTTGGTTTTTTTGTAATACACATTTTTGATCAGCAGATAAAATAAACATTGCATCGTTCGTTTTTTTTCTTAATGCTTGTGGGATTTATTTGTGGTGTAATTTTTCTATACAGTTCAAGGAAAAGTGACATCAGCTCTGTTCATCAGACTGTGTTAAGTTTCCAAACTTTTCTCAGCTGAGATGAACAATAAAGGAGAATGGTACCATGTTAATACACACGACAATACAAAAACACCCCTGATGTTATTTTTTTGTAAAGAGTGAAATCCAGATTTCTTTGTGAAAGATTCTCCTGTTAAAATATAAAACACAGAAAAGGCTGCAGACCCCAATCATGATGCAAAGCTGACCAGATTTTATTTTCTAGTGCAGTAAATTATATTATGACTATTTTAAGTTATTGTTTTATTTTTAAGTATGTGAAAGTGAAGTGATTGTCATTGTGAAATACTGTAGCACCGCATACGGTGACACAAAGAAATCTGTCCTCTGCTTTTAACCATCACCCTTGGTGAGCTGTGGTCAGACATGACAGGCGCCCAGGGAGCAGTGTGGGGGCGGTGCTTTGCTCAGTGGCACCTGTCATATTTAGAAAAAAATATCATATTCACGTCTGTCTATGTAATGATGATGATCATTAAACTCAGGCACATAAGTACAAATAAATAATCATTAATATTACATTCACTGATCTTCATATTATAGTTGGATGTTCACATCTTCACATCACATCTTCAAGGTTGGTGAATATTTGATGAATATTAATGTTGACTAGTTATCTCCCATTGGGATGCCTACCTACTGCGGTGTATTACTGCTGTGCAACAGAAACTAAAACGGCAATACACATTAAAAAATAAAATGTTTACTGGTCTAACACACAATAAAATAACAATAAGATGAATCATTTTTCTTTAAAACACGAAATGTATCTTGTCTTAATGTGATGGGAATGTGATGATATACAGGTACCTGCTCAGAACTGCCTGCATCATGCAGGAGCTCAAATTCAAATTGTATTTGTCACATACATAGTCATACACGGTATGATATGCAGTGAAATGCTTTTTGCGACTGCTACAGACCAATTGCAAATGATGCAAGTATACAATGAACCAATATGCAAATATTGCAAACATAACAGGTAGGCAGGGACGGATTATGGGTCATGTGGGCCCCTGGGCAAAACTTTCGCAATCCCCCCTCAAAAAAAAAAAAAAAAATGGCAGCATTGTCTGGGATGGCTAGTTGTACATCACCATGCCATTTGTGGGTCCAAACTAGTGCGGTGTACCGTGTTGTAAAAGCAGAATGGTGTTGACAAAATCTTTTGCCGCTTTTTACCTCGGAAAAAGTGAAAAGAAGGTGGCTTAAGTTGATACAGTAAGTTGGATATCAAATTATAATCAGTATAGCCTAATGCCATTACCTCACGTTAATGTTAGCACCAGGTTACCCATCTCTGTTTATAGAGACAGGCAGCAACGTAGCACAACCAGATCGTACCATAACAAACATTATTTGTTTGAATAATCCAGAATGTGCTAGTTTGAAATAGAAATGGAAATGTCTATAAAAGTGAACCAAAATGCCATGTACCTGTTATAATCTGCAATTGTTGCTTTGCAGCTTTCCCAAAGAAGACAATTACATCCTCGTAGCTAGGGGGCAGTCATATCATGAGCAGGGCCAGTGCTGAGCTCATCTTCATTGCTAGAACTCTGGTGACTGCTAACATTAGCAATACTCATCTCACTTTTATCCAGCGGCTTATGAAAAAAGTTTGATATTAAAGGAACATCTTTTAGGAAAACTGCCTGCTTTGTCTCCTTCATTTTTTTTGCTTTTCTTTTTGAAGCACCACTTTTTTGTTTGGGATCCATGTTATTTATGGAAATTATATGTTTTTATAAGGTGATCTAGAATTACTCTTGCAATACTATAGCTAATACTATAACAACAACCTTTTTAAAAGGCTGTGACTGCTACTTAGACTAGCCTTTAAAAAGGCCTGGATCCTTGGTGTACTGTTATTACAACTAAGAACTATAATACAGTATAAAATAATATGCTAGGACTTTCAGCCTGTTATAAAACTAGAAAACCATATACTTCTGGTAATGAATAGTACAGAATATAATATGCATTATATAATATAGTATAATATAATTACAAATAATATTTTATGCAATTATATAGAATAAGAGAGAGAGAGAGAGGTGGAAAGAGAGTGAAAGTCAAGGAGATAGAGGGAGAGAGATGCAATATAAAAGGTAATGAGCCTTTAAAAAGGCTTTTGGTTGTTAATCTTGTGATAACAAAGAAGTATAGAAGACAGTATAGAGAGTACAAAGCAAGTTCTCAAGCTGAACTGTCTGAATGAGGAGTTTTGATACTGGCAGGGGGTTTAATATCTGGAGTGAATTTTCAGTTGGATTTTGAAAAGTGCTCACAACACCTGATTGGCTGACTGGAGGAAATGGAACAATTTTGCAACACTCTGAGTGAGAGAGTGGGGGAGGGGTAGGTACTGTCTACTACAGCATGCTGTCTGCTGTTCTAGCATCGAATGAGATAACCATCAGACAGAAGTCAGAAAATATTAGAACTTGTCCAGTTTTAATCAACAATGCAAACTGATCATGCAGTTTGAATGTCATACAAGTCATGCTCTAAATCAAAGCACTTTTGCTAATCATCCCATTTCTATTCAGTGGCCTGATCATTACCATGGGAAAAGATTTTTCCCAAGATTTTTGCAAGTTCTCCAATGTGAAAAAAACCTGTTTGCGTTGCAAATTGTTTTGGGCTAGGGGCCCCACGGGCCCCCTGCACCCCAAGGGCCCCTGGGCAGCAGCCCCGCTGGCCCGGTCCGTAATCCGTCCCTGCAGGTAGGGTGAATGGGTGAAAGACAATGTATAAGATTAAAAACCAAAAAAAAGGAGTAAAAAGAGCAGAGATTTTGTGCAAAGAGTCCCGAGTGATAGAAAGTGAAAATGCTGGAGTGTAATGGAGTTCTATGTAGTGTTGTGGTTGAGAGCTCGGATAGCCTGCGGGAAGAAGATCCTCCTCATTCTCTCTGTGTATGATTTCAGGGAGCGAAAGTGCTTCCCTGATCGCAGCAGAGAGAAGAGTCCATTGTTGGGGTGGCTGAGGTCCTTCACTATATTCCTGGCCCTGGTCCAGTACCATTTGCTGTAGATGCTGTAGATGCTCAGACAGCTAAAGCAGAAACTGGTTTCTATTTCAGATCATCAGGCATGATGCAGAGTTATACATATAACTTCTCAAACATTTTTTATAATATAGAGGCTTTCAAACAAATGTGATTCATTTTATTCCTGTTGATCATAGATTTGTTTGCTTAATGTATTAAAGCATGACAACTTGCAATGGTAGAAAATGATGAATAAAATGTCAGTCTTCAATGATGGAGTTTGAAAGGTAGTGTGTGACAGACCTGCACAAAAACGGCGAGGGAAGTGAATACGTAGCACCTGTCACAACTGAGGGTGCAAAAGGGGACTGAAGGGTTTTTATTAACTCAAGAACAAAACCAGGCATGATGGCCAAAAGGACAAATAAATGGACAAAAAAAATTATATCAAAATGCAAAGTACTATTTCAAAAGCTGTAGCAAATTTAATGTGGTATAAAATATCAGCATATGAAAAATGTGTAACTTTGTCATGACTACGGGCTTACGGGGGAAGGAAGCGCAGAGGTCTGACATGCTGGGAAGGGGTTTTATTATCAAACAAACAGTAAACACAAATAAACAATGGCGCGGTGGCCAAGAACGGGAAACAAAAGGGGAAAAACTAAAACTAACCCGTAGGCGTGTGGCGATTGCCAGAACTGAGACCTGGAAGGGGCGGAAACATCCGGCATTTAAGCGCTGTCAGGATTGGCCACCGGTGTTTGAGCACAGCTGCAGTCAATCCTGACAAACTTTATCCAGGTTTTGTTCATGTACTCATGTTATCTTAGAAAACCGTGTCTTAAATTGTCGTACTCCTGACAGTCAGCCTGACTGTTATAATAACCTCCATATCTAGGGCTATTTAGAATTTTTATATTTAGAAAATATTTCAATGAAAACTACTGATTCTTGTATTGGGCCAGTTCTGCTTCAGAACCTCGTGGATAAAAACTGAATTCTTGGTGTTTGAGCAGGTTCCTATAATCTATTTGGACACAGTACAGACGCTGATGATCAGGCATTTTGGGAAGTGAAACCAGAATGTGAAGAGATGATCCTCTTTGCATATACAGGGTTGGATGGTTCTGATGCTCCCAGAATAGAGCTGAACTCCTAGCAGATGCTCCTCAGCACCCATGGGCTCTGAAAATATCTAAGAAGCAGCAGCTGATTGATTTCAATCAATCAATCATATAAAAAATATATGGAATTCATGAAATTCCTAATAATTCATTTGTGCAACTGTTTTTCAGTGGCAGTCATTATGTTCATAATAAAATCCCAAAAAAGTAAATTGTTTAGGAAAATGATTTTATTGACTGAGGAAGATATTTTATGGTTTTTGATCTGGTCACATGAGATGGAGCAAAGCAAAATGAGTAATAAAGCAGAAGTGATAAAGAGCAGGTAGCCAGTGTTACATGTGAGCAGGTTCTACTCAGAACAGTCGCTTCTCCTCAGACTCCCAGTAACAGCAGCCTGGGAGCCATAGGTGGCCTCACAGGTGACTGAGGTGACCTTGTTCCAGTCGGTGGCACTGAGAGTCAGGGTGCTGCTCCAGCTGTACAGGCCGTCCTTCTGCAGGACCCCATGACCATCCTCCCCACTCTTACTGCTCCCATCCACCTTCCAGCTCAGACTCCAGCCAGGGGGGAAGCCCTTGTTGGCCAGACACACCAGCGAGGCTGAACCCGTACTGGACACCTCCTCTTTAGATGGGGGGAGGACTGACAGTGTAGGACGGGTGATTGCTGGGAAAGAAAACAGGAGAATTTAGCAATGAAGTTCCTGTCCTGTCATTACAATTCATATTCAAAATACACAAATTATCAAGATACAAGATGAACACAGAATGAAAATGAACTTAATAGAACAAAAGACCAATTGATGGCACCTGAAGATGAAGAAAAATGTTACACTGTTCTTCCAGAAAACGTCTTTCAACTTTTTTGTGTAACTATATGTCTGGGATGAAAAATAAAGATCTTTTATATCTTGAATAAAAGGTTGTTTTCGATTTTCAATGCTTGTGACATAACTTACAAAAAATCAGATGCTTCAGAAATGGTTTAGTTTAATATTTTAGCAAATTTTTTAGCATAAATGTCAAGTGTTTTTTGGAACTCTACATTTATTAAATTCAGTAAAATACCACAACCACAAGCCAGAAAAATATAATAAAAGGAGATAATAAATGAGTTATATGAATATAATAAATGAATTTTGGAACAAAACTCATTTATTAAATTCAGTAAAATACCAGAACCACAACAAACAAGCCAGAAAAATATAATAAAAGGAGATCTTAATAAATGAAAAATAATCTTTACTTACTGCCAAGTTCCAGTCTGGTGCCGCCACCAAACGTGAACCACAGTGATGGACAGTAACTGAGACGCCGTACAAAAACCTCTTCATGCTTCAGCGCCGGTGTCTCTGTATGAAACAGCAGATACTCTAATGTCTCCATGTTGGGACTTTATTCTTTTATTAGTTTCTCCATCTTTACTGGTTCTGGTTCATATGAGTCAGTTAGTTTGTATAGTCATGAGAGTCATGTGTGGCTTGTTCTGTCTAATCCGCTCCTCAATATAAATCAGGGGTGATGAGATGATCCTTTATTAATCCCACAAATGGGACATTTACAGGATCTGGAGTCTGCAGATCCTGTAAACACAAAAGCTGAGGTGTTCCCCACGTTGTCTATCTGCCATACTGGTCTGTGTCTGTGCTGCGATGAAGTGTGTGTTTGGGGGTGTGTGTATGTTTGTATCATACATGGTCATGTGTAGTCACGAAGGACTGACTGGTCTGGGACTGGGATTGACTGGTAAAGGACGTTCTGTGCTGCCTATGCACGGCGTTGGACTTGTGGAGAAGGGGCGGTCGGCTGTGACAGCAGACAGCACCCAACACAGAGAACTTTGTTTTCAGTGCCCTGTTGTCAGCACCAATCAGCCTGACAACAGGGCTCTAATCATGCAGAGCTGCCGCCGGTCAGGCGTCCATGATTAAGGCCCTGTTATGAGGAAGGAGATGGCAGCAGAACGATGCTGCTGCATATATAAATGGGTGACATATACTTTGTGTTTGTGTTACTCCTACTCCTAGTTACTACACATGCCTTAGGGTTTGTTTTGGTTTCATTTTTCCCTTTTTGTGTTATCCATTTGACCCTCGGGCCATTTTGTGTTTTATTTATAATAAAGTTCCCTATTCCTCAAGATGGCCTTCTCCTGCGCTTTTGTCACCCCCCAGTCCTCACATGTGACAATCATAGTAGTGTACCAGATTTTAGTGCATAATGTTTTACGGTGTGACAACTTGCAATGATGAAAAATTGTAATGGTCTTCACTGATGGAGTTTGATAGGCAAGTGTGTGAAAGACCTGCACAAGAACGTTGAATGAAGTGAATTCATAGTACAGAACATGAGATGTTCCTCTCGCTTCAGCACCTGCGATGTTGTCGCCGTACAGTCTGAGGGAAGTTTTTGTACGACTCTGTATCACTGTGTGAACACACCACTGCCACTGATGTCATGATAACTTTGACAATAGTAATCTCCTGCATCTTCAGGCTGAATTCTGCTAATGGTCAAAGTGAAGTCAGATCCACCACTGGATCCACTGCCACTGAACCGCTCTGGAGTTCCAGTGTTGAAGTAAGTAGTATAATAGATGAGGAGTTTAGGAGCTTTTCCAGGTTTCTGCTGGTACCAGGCAAAGTACCAGCCACTAATCCCTAAGCTGGTTCTGCATTTCAGAATGACTGTATTTTGTGACTGAAAAGTTCTCACTGTGGGAGTCTGTGTTACAGTAATCTTACCACTGACCTCTGAAAAATAAAATCAAATAAAAAACAAATTTGAGAAAATTATTAAATTAGTGACATTAAATACTCAGTTAACACATAATTATTCCTAAAATAAATATATATATTACCTTGTACACAGAGAACAAACACCCAGACAACGATGATGAACATCATTATTGATGATTTCTGTGAAGCACGAACGTGTGTCCCCTTAAATCTGCTCTAAACTCTGTTAGAGCGCTGAGGCATGTGCTGACAATGCAAAGTGGCTCTGCTATGTAAATCACTAAATTATCCTAAAGGAAATATATAGACAACATACATATGCACACAGACACATATCACCACACACATACATCCTACAAAAATACAAAGGAAGGTGTCTGATGTGTTGCGTTTACAGTAAAGTTAATTGTAATTTCAATTAGCTTCATTCCTAGTTAAACAAAGTTTAAAAATTAAAAAGAAATCCAGAATATGTATATTTGCTACAATATGAGGTATTTACTCAATTAGTTTGATCATGTTTGAATTCATTCTGTGCATAAAAGTCGTGTAATTTGCTTGTTTTTTAATGAAAACATCTAGATTCTAGTCAACATGATGGTTTAATAAGGTACATAATAGCTGCTGTAATGCACAGACGGTTTGGTTATAGGAGGATACAGAGTTCATGAGTTGAGAATCATATTGCACTGGCCAAGAAAGCACAGCAGCGTCTCTACTTCCTCCGCAAACTAAGAAGAGCAAGAGCACCAGCCCCCATCATGTACACATTCTACCGAGGAACCATCGAGAGCATCCTGTCTAGCTGCATCACTGTGTGGTTTGGAGCCTGCAATGCGTCCTGCCAAAAAACTCTCAAACGCATAGTCAGAGCAGCTGAGAGAATCATCGGTGTCCCTCTCCCCTCCCTCCAAGACATCTACAGCACACGCCTCACCAAGAAAGCCCTCGGCATAGCAGCTGATCCCACCCACCCAATGCAAACCTTCTTCAGCCTGCTGCCATCAGGGAGGAGACTGCGGAGTCTCCAGGCCAGGACCAGCAGACTGAAGGACAGCTTGACCCATCAGGCTGTCAGGAAACTCAACTCCCTCCCAGCTCTGCACCCACTCCCCTCACTCCCCTCTTCAGCTCCACAAACTTTCTGAACTCTAACTCACACAAACTGACCATGCACCAGTCACTCTGTGCAGCTCTGGTCTGCCAACTACCTCACTTGTCACTTCGTCACTTTAAACTTACCTCTGTTGCACTACATGGTTTTGCACTCTCCACCATGTGCCCTTATTTGTATATGGTGCTTTTAAAATTGTATATTGTGTTTTTTAAAATTGTATTTATACCTTTGTATTCAACGTTACTGTTTTGTATTTAATGTTACTTGTATGGGTCTGAGAGTAATGTAATTTCAATTCTCTGCATGTCCTGTACATGTGGCAGAATTGACAATAAAGCTGACTTTGACTTTGACTTTGATATTTGCATTGGTACAGTTGGGTGGTTCGGAACACAGATGTTCATCAGTCCCAAAGTGAGCAGGACAGTTCCAAGACGAGGGGGATCTGTTGCTGCGTTGTGGTTATAACAGAGTATCATTTCTGTGTAAACTACAGCACAGATCAGTGGTTAACTTTTTGTTATTTTGCCATCATAAATGTCTAAAATGTTTCCACATTTTGAGTAACTGAAAGTCAATTAAATATTTATCCAGAATTAATTTTACAATTTACAATTATACAATAATGACTTTAATATATGAAAGAACAGTCATGGAGAAGCAGATTTTTAAAGCAACAGATGCATTTAATTATTACATAAAACATCAGAGTTGTCCAAGAAGAAAGCCCATGAGAAGACTTGATTTAAATTGTGAATTCATAAAGCGACCAGTAATAAACTCAGAAGACTAAAGAGCAGGTAGCTGCTGTGAGATGTGAGCAGGTTCTACTCAGAACATTTGCTTCTCCTCAGAATCTCAGTAACAGCAGGCTGGGAGCTGTAGGTGGCCTCACAGGTGACTGAGGTGACCTTGTTCCAGTCGGTGGCACTGAGTGTCAGGGTGCTGCTCCAGCTGTACAGGCCGTCCTTCTGCAGGACCCCACGACCAGCCTCCCCACTCTTACTGTTCCCATCCACCTTCCAGCTCAGACTCCAGCCAGAGGGGGAGCCCTTGTTGGCCAGACACACCAGCGAGGCTGAACCCGTACTGGACACCTCCTCTTTAGATGGGGGGAGGACTGACAGTGTTGGACGGGTGATTGCTGGGAAAGAAAACAGGAGAATTTAGGAATGAAGTTGATGCTGTTTGTTCTGTTTGTCCGAAGCAGAGGCTCATGTTTGAGGAAATATGGTGAATAATAAGTTTGTAGTTTCTTTTCAACATTGTCAAGTTTGATGGTTCTGCTGAATGTGAACCACAGTGAAGCACAAAATACAGCTGCCCTTCCTCTCACTATATATTTTGTTACACTATTCAACTTCATGTTCTTTTTGTGTAACTGAATATGTTTGGTCTGAAAAAATAAAGATCTTTTAAATAAAAGATCTTGAATAAAAGGTTGTTTTAAATTTTCACTACTCGTGGACAGTCTTTTAACTTACAAAAAATCAGATGCTTCAGAAATGTTTAATATTTTAGCAAATTCTTCTAAATTTTAAATTGTGAGATAAAAATTTAACCCCATTTTACTAAAGCTGAAAACTCTTAACTACATAAATGTCAAGTGTTTTTGGAACATTTCTTTAAAGAATCTACATTTATTAAATTCAGTAAAATACCAGATCCACAAGCCAGAAAATTTTAATAAAAGGAGATCTTAATAAATTAAAAATAATCTTTACTTACTGCCAAGTTCCAGCCTGGTGCCGCCACCAAACGTGAACCACGGTTATGGAGTGTAACTGAGACGCCGTACAAAAACCTCTTCATGCTTCAGCGCCGGTGTCTCTGTATGAAACAGCAGATCCTCTAATGTCTTCATGCTGGGACTTTATTATTTTATTAGTTTCTCCATCTTTACTGGTTCTGGTTCACGTGAGTTAGTTAGTTTGTATAAGGGGGTGTAGTCACGATGGACTGACTGGTCTGGGACTGGGACTAGGATTGACTGGTAAAGGAACTGGATGTTCCATGCTGCCTATGCAAGGCGTTGGACTTGTGGAGAAGCAGAACTTTGTTTCAGTGCTTGGCACGGTGTCTCATTTCCCTGTAGTTTATATTTGTGTTAAATAAATTAAGTGCATTTCCCTTTAACCCTGGAGGTCCATCGTCTTCCCCTTGACACCTCGAGCATGACACTCATGTTAAAATTAAATGTGTCAGCATTTTGAGGAACAGTGACGCCATTCTGTCACGTCCGTGAACTGACACGGAACGAAGTGCAGAGTTGGGACATTCTGGAATTGAATTTTATTAATAAACAGAAACAAAACCAGCGTGATGGCTGAAAACAGGGAAAACAACGGGGATCAACATAAACTAGCCCGTAGGCGTGTGGCGATTGCCAGAACTCAAAATACACACAGAACAGTTGCAAGGTCGATGTCATCAGGTTTTCTCTGAAATGGCACAATAGTAACGTTCAGACCGTGAAGGATCATGCAGGTACAAGCAAGAGAACAGACAGCTAAAGCAAAACTGGATTTTTTGTACAGACCTGCACAAGAGCTTTGAATGAAGTAAATTCATAGCACAAAACATGAGATGTTCCTCTCTCTGCAGCACCTGCAGTAGGAGCAGATGCAGCGATGCAGTCACTGTACAGTCTGACTGAGGGAAGTTTTTGTACGACTCTGTATCACTGTGTGAACACATAGCTGCCACTGATACTATGTCTACTCTGACAATAATAATCTCCTGCATCTTCAGCCTGAATGCTGCTGATGGTCAAAGTGAAGTCAGATCCACCACTGGATCCACTGCCACTGAACCGCTCTGGAGTTCCAGTGTGGCGCACATCAGCAGCTTTGATTAGGAGTTTAGGAGCTTCTCCAGGTTTCTGCTGGTACCAGTTTAAACCCCAACCATCAATTCCAGAGCTGGTTCCGCATTTCAGAACGACTGAATCTTGTGGCTGAAAAGTTCTCACTGTGGGAGTCTGTGTTACAGTAATCTGCCCACTGACCTCTGAAAAATAAAATTTAAAAAAAGTTGAGAAAATTATTTAGTGACATTAAATACTCAGTTAACACATAATTAGTCTTAAAATAAATATATATTACCTTGTACACAGAGAACAAACACCCAGACAACAATGGTGAACATCATTATTGATGATTTCTGTGAAGCACGAACTTGTGTCCCCTTAAATCTGCTCTAAACTCTGTTAGAGCGCTGAGGCATGTGCTGACAATGCAAAGTGGCTCTGCTATGTAAATCACTAAATTATCCTGAAGGAAATTTCTCAGTCCAGTCGCTGTATAGACAACATACATATGCACACAGACACATACATGATACAAAAATACAAAGGAAGGTGTCTGATGTGTTGCGTTTACAGTAAAGTTAAGTTGTTTCATGTTTCTATGATTGTAATACTGCTGACTTTGTCAGGACAATTTTCCAAAAGTTATTTGTAATCTCAATTAGCTTCATGCCTGGTTAAACAAAGTTTTTTTATATAGATTTTATGTATATTTGTTACATTTTGAGGTAAAACAAAGTCCTGATTTTTAGTGTAGAGTGCAGATGCCATACCAGTTTATTTAGCCATTTACTCAATTAGTTTGATCATGTTTGAAAGAATTCTGTGCATAATTTTCATGTAATTTGCTTGTTTTCTTATGAAAACGTCTAGATTCTAGTCAACATGATGGTTTAATAAGGCACATAATAGCTGCTGTAATGAACAGACGGTTTGGTTATAGGAGGATACAGAGTTCATGAGTTGAGAATCATATTTGCATTGGTACAGTTGGGTGGTTCGAAACACAGATGTTCATCAGTCCCAATGGACATAAGTGAGCAGGACAGTTCCCAGACGAGGAGGATCTGTTGCTGCGTTGTGGTTATAACAGAGTATCATTTCTGTGTAAACTACATTACAGATCAGTGATTAACTTTTTGTTATTTTGCCATCATAAATGTCTAAAATGTGTCAGCATTTTGAGGAACTGAAAGTCAATAAAATATTTATCCAGAATTTATTTTACAACAATGACTTTAATATATGAAAGAACAGGCATGGAGAAGCAGATTTTTAAAGCAACAGATGCATTTAATTATTACATAAAACATCCGAGTTGACCAAGATGAAAGCCCATGAGAAGACTTGATTTAAATTGTGAATCAATAAAGCGACCAGTAATAAACTCAGAGGACTAAAGAGCCGGTAGCTGCTGTGAGATGTGAGCAGGTTCTACTCAGAACAGTCGCTTCTCCTCAGACTCCCAGTAACAGCAGGCTGGGAGCTGTAGGTGGCCTCACAGGTGACTGAGGTGACCTTGTTCCAACTTGAAAGCACGTTGTAAGTCGCTCTGGATAAGGGCGTCTGCCAAATGCCATAAATGTAAATGTAAATGTAAGTCTGTGGCACTGAGAGTCAGGGTGCTGCTCCAGCTGTACAGACTGTCCTTCTGCAGGACCCCACGACCGTCCTCCCCACTCTTACTGCTCCCATCCACCTTCCAGCTCAGACTCCAGCCAGAGGGGGAGCCCTTGTTGGCCAGACACACCAGCGAGGCTGAACCCGTACTGGACACCTCCTCTTTAGATGGGGGGAGGACTGACAGTGTAGGACGGGTGATTGCTGGGAAAGAAAACAGGAGCATTTAGTAATGAAGTTACATTACAATTCATATTCAACTCAGACAAAACTTCAGTCAAAAGGCACAAATAATCAAGATACAAGATGAACACAGAATGAAAAGGAACTTAATAGAACAGAAGACCAATTGATGGCACCTGAAGATGATGGTATAAAATGAAGAAACGTTGTTCTTGTTTCACTGATGTTTGTTCTGTTTGTCTGAAGCAGAGGCTCATGTTTGAGGAAATATGGTGAATAATAAGTTTGTAGTTTCTTATCAACATTGTCAAGTTTGATGTTTCTGCTGAATGTGAACCACAGTGAAGCACAAAATACAGCTGCCCTTCCTATAACTATATATTTTGTGTTCTTGTACTAGTTTGTCTTTCTGTTTTTTTTGTCCATCTTGCCTGGTACTAATAAATGCTACACTGTTCTTCCAGACAAACGTCTTTCAACTTTTTTGTGTAACTGTATATGTCTGGGCTGAAAAATCTTTTAAATCTTGAATATAAGGATGTTTTCAAGTTTTACTGCTCATGACAGTCTTTTAACTTACAAAATCAGATGCTTCAGAAATGGTTTAGTTCATAATTTTAGCAAATTCATCTTGTGAGATAAAATTTAACGCCATTTCACCAAAGCTGCAACTTCAAACTCTTAACGGCATAAATGTCAAGTGTTTTTTGGAACAATTCTCTACAAACTCTATTAAATTCAGTAAAATACCAGAACCACAACAAACATGTCAGAATAATATAATAAAAGGAGATCTTAATAAATGAAAAATAATCTTTACTTACTGCCAAGTTCCAGCCTGGTGCCGCCACCAAACGTGTACCACGGTTATGGAGTGTAACTGAGACGCCGTACAAAAACCTCTTCATGCTTCAGCGCTGGTGTCTCTGTATGAAACAGCAGATCCTCTAATGTCTCCATGTTGGAACTTTATTATTTTATGAGTTTCTCCATCTTTACTGGTTCTGGTTCATGTGAGTTAGTTAGTTTGTATAGAATCCAGATTTCTTTGTGACAGATTCTCATTGTCACATCCATGCCGGCTACATCCCCACAACACACTCCCGTCCCCCAGAGTATTAGGATCTGTGTCAGTGTCTGTGTCTTGTGTTGCTTGTAGCCATGGGCTCCTGGGTCCATCCCAATCCTGTAGCGTGTACTTGGCGGGCGGTGGAGTCCAAGTCACAGGATAGTGATCCTCCCCAGTGTCATGAGAGTCAGGTGTGGCTTGTTCTATCTAATCTGCTCCCCAATATAAATCAGGGGTGATGAGATGATCCTTTATTAATCCCACAAATGGGAAATTTACAGGATCTGGAGTCTGCAGGGCGGTTATCCAACACAAAAGCTGAGGGGTTCCCCACGTTGTCTGTCTGCCATACTGGTCTGTGTCTGTGCTGCAGTGAAGTGTGTGTTTGGGGGGGTGTGTGTATGTTTGTATCATACATGATCGTGTGTAGTCAAGAAGGACTGACTGGTCTGGGACTGGGATTGACTGGTAAAGGAACTGGACGTTCCGTGCTGCCTATGCAAGGCGTTGGACTTGTGGAGAAGGGGCGGTGAGCAGCGACAGCAGACAGCATCCAACACAGAGAACTTTGTTTTCAGTTCTTGGCATGGTGGCTCATTTCCCTCCAGTTTATATTTGTGTTAAATAAATGAAGAGCATTTCCCTTTAACCCTGGAGGTCCATCGTCTTCCCCTCAACACCTCGGGCATATTAAAATGTGTCAGCATTTTGAGGAACTGAATGTCAATCAAATATTTATCCAGAATTAATTTTACACAAATGATTAATTTATGGAAGAACAGGCGTGAAAAAGCAGGTTTTTGATGCAACAAATGCATTTTATTATCACATAAAACATCAGAGTCGACCAAGAAGAAAGCCCATCAGAAGACTTAATTTAAATTGTGAGTTCATAAAGCGATCAGTAATAAACTCAGAAGACTAAAGAGCAGGTAGCTGCTGTGAGATGTGAGCAGGTTCTACTCAATACAGTCTGGTGCCGCAACCAAACGTGTACCACAGTGATGGACCACGGTGAAGATCTAATGTCTTCATGTTGTGACTTTATTCTTTTTTTTTTTTCGTTTTTCCATCTTCACTGGTTCTAGTGTCTTGTAATGTTTATTTTATAGAATTCAGTTTTTTTTTGTCAATGATTCGCATATTAAATATGAAACACAAAAAATACCACAGACACCAATCCTGATGCAAACTGACTAGATTTTATTTTGTAGTCCAATAAATTATGTTATGCATCTAAATTATTTTTTTCATGGTCACATAAAGATGCACTGCTATAACTATGCATGTGACAAATAAAAATATTAAATCTTGAATTTAAGGTCATTCAATTAGAGTAAATGTCATGTTAAAATCTGATGTGGAATATCCCTGAGGGATTGCCACCTTATCGTGATCAGGGGGGTTTGTGTCCCTCAGTTCAAATTCAACTTTTATTTGTCACATACATATTCATACACGGTATGATATGCAGTGAAATGCTTTTTGCAACTGCTACACATCACAGTATTGCAAATGTTGCAAGTATACAGTGAAGACCAATATGCAAATATTGCAAACATAACCAAATATTACACTTTCATGTCTATAACACAAAATATGTTTAACAGGTAGGGTGAAGGTGTGCAAATGAGTGAAAGACAATGTATAAGATGAAAAAAGCAAAAAAAAGAGAAAAAAAGCGCAGAGATTTTTTGCAAAGTGATTTTGTGCAAAGTCCAGAGTGATTGAAAGTGAAAGTGCTGGAGTGTATTAGAGTTCTATGTAGTGTTGTTGTTGAGAGCTCGGATAGCCTGCGGGAAGAAGGTCCTCCTCATTCTCTCTGTGTTGGACTTCAGGGAGCGAAAGCGCAGAGAGAAGAGTCCATTGTTGGGGTGCCTGAGGGCCTTCACTATCTTCCTGGCCCTGGTCCAGCACCGTTTGCTGTAGATGATTGATGGTCAGGGAGCTTTGTACGGATGATGTGTTCGGCTGATTGAACCACCCTCTGTAGGACTCGCCTGTCCTGCATGGTGCTGTTCTCGAACCAGGTTGAGATGTTTCCTGTCAGGATGCTCTCTATGGTGCAGGAGTAGAAGTTCCTGAGCACCTTGGAGGGCAGTCTGAAGTCTCTCAGGTGTCTGAGGTGGCCGGGCCTTTTTCACCACGGTGTTGATGTGACAGGACCATGACAGGATCTGCGTGATGTAGACACTGAGCTAACAGAAGCTGACCACTCTCCCCACTGGGCTCCTGTTGATGACAGGGGTCTGGTAGGTCCTCTCCTGCTTGGTAATCAACAAGTCCACTATTAACTCCTTTGTCTTGCTGACGTTCAGGTGGAGATGGTTCCTCTGGCACCAGTTCACCAGATTTCCAACCTCCTTCAGAGATCAGGCCCACCACAACGAAGTCGTCAGCAAACTTGATGATGTTGGTGGAGTTTGTAGTGGCTGTACAGTCGTATGTGTACATGGAGTACAGCAGGGGGCTCAAAACACAGCCCTGGGGGACTCCAGTGCTGAGAGTGATGGAGGCTGAGACATGCCCGCCCATCCTTACTGCCTGTGGTCTCCCAGTAAGGAAGTTGGAGATCCACTGACAGAGAGATGAGCTGAGTCCCAGGTGCTCCAGCTTGGTGGTGAGTGTGGAATTGATTATTGTGTTAAACGCTGAACTGTAGTCAATGAAAAGCATTTTAACATAATTTCCCTTCCGAGTGTCCAGGTGGGTGAGTGCAGTATGGAGGAGATGTGATATAGCGTCGTCTGTGGATCGGTTGGGACGGTAAGCAAAAGTGGGTCGGAGGTGTATCTGGTAATGAAAAAATGATGAAGTCTCTGACCAGCCGTTCAAAGATCTTCATCACTACTGAGGTGAGGGCTACAGGGCGGTAGTCGTTGAGGAAGGCAGGATGGGTTTTCTTGGGGACCGGAACAATGATGGACTCCTTGAAGCATGTGGGGATCACCGACTGAGATAGAGAGAGGTGGAATATCTCTGTAAACACAGGTGCTAGCTGGTCCGCGCAGGCTCTGAGGATACTCCTCGAGATGCCGTCTGGTCCTGCTGCCTTCCTGGTGTTCACTCTCCTGAAGGCTTTCCTCACGTCATGCTCGGTGATGACGAACGCGTTCTCGGTGCTGGCAGTGTCCTCCTGTCTAGCATCACTAGCGTCTTTAGCTGCAGCCTCGAAGCGAGCATAGACCGTATTTAGCTCGTCTGCCAGAGATACGTCCGCGTTCGTCGTACCGGATGTTGGTGCTTTATAGTCCGTTATAGTCAGTGACCATAAGCTCAGCATTCAGATGGGACCCCCAAGTTGGACAGGTCTTGACCAATTGCAATCCCGTTAGGTGACAAAAACAGATATCCAGAGCACCTCACCTCATCCCTTTCCCACCTCCATTGCCACCATGTGCCCCCTTCACATTTCTATCTGCCCCTCATATAAGCCTGTCTAGAACAGCCCTGGCATTACAAAATGTAGCAAAAGCTACTAAATAGCACTAGTGAACATATCAATGCTGCAAATATTGGGAAGAAGTTTAGGAAAATGTTCCATAATTCCTGGGGTTCTAATTATTCTACCTCAGCTGTATAAAACATCCAGTCACTGAGCTCTTCATGATCATTGCATGTCATCAATGTCATCAGGTTTTCTCTGAAATGGCACAGTGGTAATGTTCACTACTTATCTCTGAGTGAAATGTGTTAGTACGGTAATATAATGCTGCCACACCACAAAAAGAAATATGGACCAAATCATGAAGTGAATTCATAACACAGAACATGAGATGTTCCTCTCTCTGCAGCACCTGCAGTAGGAGCAGATGCAGCGATGCCGTCACTGTACAGTCTTGACTGAGGGAAGTTTTTGTACGACTCTGTATCACTGTGTGAACACAGCACTGCCACTGATGTCATGATAACTCTGACAATAATAATCTCCTGCATCTTCAGCCTGAATGCTGCTGATGGTCAAAGTGAAGTCAGAACCACCACTGGATCCACTGCCGCTGAACCGCTCTGGAGTTCCAGTGTGGCGCACATCAGCAGCTCTGATTAGGAGTTTAGGAGCTTTCTGCTGGTACCAGTGTAAACCCCAACCTGCAATTCCAGAGCTGGTTCTGCATTTCAGAACGACTGAATCTTGTGGCTGAAAAGTTCTCACTGTGGGAGTCTGTGTTACAGTAACCTGCCCACTGACCTCTGAAAAAAAAATTTTTTTTTTAATTATTAAATTAGTGACATTAAATACTCAGTTAACACATAATTATTCCTAAAATAAATATATATTACCTTGTACACAGAGAACAAACACCCAGACAACAATGGTGAACATCATTATTGATGATTGCTGTGAAGCACGAACGTGTGTCCCCTTAAATCTGCTCTAAACTCTGTTAGAGCGCTGAGGCATGTGCTTACAATGCAAAGTGGCTCCGCTATGTAAATCACTAAATTATCCTGAAGGAAATTTCAGAGTCCAATCGCTGTATAGACAACATACATATGCACACAGACACATATCACCACACACATACATGCTGCAAAAATACAAAGGAAGGTGTCTGATGTGTTGTGTTTACAGTAAAGTTAAATTGTTTCATGTTTCTATGATTGTAATACTGCTGACTTTGTCAGGACAATTTTCCAAAAAATATTTGTAATCTCAATTAGATTCATTCCTGGTTAAACAAAGTTGAAAAATGAAAAAGAAATCCATAATATGTATATTTGCTACAATATGAGGTAAAACAAAGTCCTGATAGTCCTATAATTTCCTGAGAAAGTACATTTCAGTGTAGAGTGCAGTTGCCATACCAGTTTATGTAGGCATTTACTCAATTAGTTTGATCATGTTTGAAAGAATTCTGTGCATAAAATTCATGTAATTTGCTTGTTTTTTTTATGAAAACGTCTAGATTCTAGTCAACATGATGGTTTAATAAGGCACATAATAGCTGCTGTAATGCACAGACGGTTTGGTTATAGGAGGATACAGAGTTCATGAGTTGAGAATCATATTTGCATTGGTACAGTTGGGTGGTTCAGAACACAGATGTTCATCAGTCCCAATGGACATAAGTGAGCAGGACAGTTCCAAGACGAGGGGATCTACTTTTACATTTACAGCATTTATCAGACGCCTTTATCCAGAGCGACTTAGAATCACTATTACAGGGACAGTCTCCCTGGAGCAATTTAGGGTTAAGTGTCTTGCTCAGGGACACAATGGTAGTAAGTGGGATTCGAACCCGGGTCTTCTGGTTCATAGGCGAGTGTGTTACCCACTAGGCTACTACCACCCTGTTGCTCTACCATCTGTTGCTGCGTTGTGATTATAACAGAGTATCATTTCTGTGTAAACTACATTACAGATCAGTGGTTAACTTTTTGTTATTTTGCCATCATAAATGTCTAAAATGTTTCCGCATTTTGAGTAACTGAAAGTCAATAAAATATTTATCCAGAATTAATTTTACAACA
This sequence comes from Denticeps clupeoides, assembly GCF_900700375.1. Classification (NCBI taxonomy): domain Eukaryota; kingdom Metazoa; phylum Chordata; class Actinopteri; order Clupeiformes; family Denticipitidae; genus Denticeps; species Denticeps clupeoides. Next base: position 6,265,481 of record NC_041721.1, on the reverse strand, counting down.
ATGGCTTTAATATATGAAAGAACAGGTGTAGAGAAGCAGATTTTTAAACCAACAAATGCATTTAATTATTACATAAAACATCAGATTGGACCAAGAAGAAAGCCCATCAGAAGACTTGATTTAAATTGTGAGTTTATAAAGCGATCAGTAATAAACTCAGAAGACTAAAGAGCAGGTAGCTGCTGTGAGATGTGAGCAGGTTCTACTCAGAAAAGTTGCTTCTCCTCAGAATCCCAGTAACAGCAGGCTGGGAGCTGTAGGTGGCCTCACAGGTGACTGAGGTGACCTTGTTCCAGTCGGTGGCACTGAGAGTCAGGGTGCTGCTCCAGCTGTACAGGCCGTTCTTCTGCAGGACTCCATGACCGTCCTCCCCACTCTTACTGTTCCCATCCACCTTCCAGCTCAGACTCCAGCCAGAGGGGAAGCCCTTGTTGGCCAGACACACCAGCGAGGCTGAACCCGTACTGGACACCTCCTCTTTAGATGGGGGGAGGACTGACAGTGTAGGACGGGTGATAGCTGGGAAAGAAAACAGGAGAATTTAGCAATGAAGTTCCTGTCCTGTCATTACAATTCATATTCAACTCAGACAAAACTTCAGTTAAAATACACAAATAATCAAGATACAAGATGAACACACAATGAAAATGAACTTAATAGAAGAATTGATTGCATTTGAAGATGTTAAAGGGTTTTATGGTATAAAATAAAGAAACTGAGTTCTTGTTTCCCTGCTGTTTGTTCTGTTTGTCTGTGTGTTTGATTTCTTATATTTAGTGTTTTATTATAAGAACTAAAACAGAGGCTCATGTCTGAGGAAATGTGCTGAATAATATGTATGTTTTAAAAAAGAATCCCTTCCCGTTTATGTATTTCAATTAATCATTAAATCTAATAAACATGTTTTAACCATAAAATGTTTTATTTTGGATTCACAACACAATATGTGCTGCATTAATTGCAATGTCTTTTACTTCAATATTAACTTACAAAATCAGACACTTCAGAAACAACTTACTTTAACGTTAAGAAGCACAACAAACAATTAAGCAAAAAACAATAATAGTAATTAATTAAACAAAAAAATCTTTACTTACTGCTAAGTTCCAGTTCGGTGCCACAACCAAACGTGTACCACAGTGATGGACCACAATGATGATCTTTATGTTGGGACTTTATTCTTTTATTCGTTTTTCCATCTTCACTGGTTCTAGTCCCTTGTAACGTATATTTTATAGAATTCAGTATTTTTGTCAATGATTTGCAAATTAAATATGAAACACAAAAAATACCACAGTCACCAATCCTGATGCAAACTGACTAGATTTTATTTTGTAGTCCAATAAATTATGTTATGCATCTAAATCATTTTGTTCATAGCCACCCAGTGGTGGCCTAGCGGTTAAGGAAGCGGCCCCGTAATCAGAAGGTTGCCGGTTCGATTCCCGATCCACCAGGGTGCCACTGAGGTGTCACTGAGCAAAGCACCGTCCCCACACACTGCGCCTGTCATGGCTGCCCACTGCTCACTCAGGGTGATGGGTTAAATGCAGAGGACAAATTTCACTGTGTGCATCGTGTGCTGTGCTGCTGTGTATCACATGTGACAATCACTTCACTTCACTTTACTTTACAATGATGCACTTCTATAACTATGTATGTGACAAATAAACATCTTAAATCTTGAATTTGATGTTGGCCATTCAATTAAGGTAAATGTCATGTTAAAGTCTGATGTGGAATATTTATTTTTAAATGTTTGAGTTTCCTCCCTGAGGGAATGTAACCATATCGTGATCAGGGGGGGTTGTGTGCCTCAGTGATCGTAAGCTCAGCATTCAGATGGGACACCCAAGTTGGACAGGTCTTGACCAATTGCAATCCAGTTAGGTGACAAAAACAGATATCCAGAGCACCTCACCTCACCCCTTTCCCACCTCCATTGCCAGGAGTACAGGCAGCTAAAGCAAAACTGGATTTTTTGTGCATACCTGGACAAGAGCGCTGAATGAAGTGAATTCATAGCACAGAACATGAGATGTTCCTCTCTCTGCAGCACCTGCAGTAGGAGCAAATGCAGCAATGTCATCACTGTACAGTCTGACTGAGGGAAGTTTTTGTACGACTCTGTATCACAGTGTGAACACAGCACTGCCACTGATACTATGTCTACTCTGACAATAGTAATCTCCTGCATCTTCAGCCTGAATGCTGCTGATGGTCAAAGTGAAGTCAGAACCACCACTGGATCCACTGCCACTGAACCGCTCTGGAGTTCCAGTGTGGCGCCCATCAGCAGCTCTGATTAGGAGTTTAGGAGCTTCTCCTGGTTTCTGCTGGTACCAGTTTAAACCCCAACCTGCAATTCCAGAGCTGGTTCTGCATTTCAGTACGACTGAATCTTGTGGCTGAAAAGTTCTCACTGTTGGAGTCTGTGTTACAGTAACCTGCCCACTGACCTCTGAAAAATAAAATCAATCAAACCAAATTTTAAAGAAAATGATTAAATTAGTAAAATTAAACATATTTACTCATATTTATTAATGGATTAAATGTAATTCCTTTACCTTGTACACACAGAGCAAACACCCAGAAAACAATGATGAACGTCATTGTGGACTATTTCTGTTGTGTAGCACAAACGTGTGTCCCCTTAAATCTGCTATAAACTCTGTTAGAGCACTGAGGCATGTGCTGACAATGCAAAGTGGCTCCTGTATGTAAATCATGCTGCTGGGTGTGTATACAGTGGGTTGCAAAAGTATTCGGTTACCTTGAACTTTTCCACATTTTGTCACATTAGTCAAAGTCAAAGTCAGCTTTATTGTCAATTCTGCCACATATACAGGACATGCAGAGAATTGAAATTTCATTACTCTCAGACCCATGGTGCTTACAAGTAACATTAAATACAAAGGTATAAATACAATTTTAAAAACACAATATACAAATAAGGGCACATGGTGGAGAGTGCAAACCATGTAAACAATGTGAACAATGTAGTGCAACAGAGCTTGTAAGTGACAAAGTGAGTGACAAAGTGGTGACAAAGTGACACTAAATCTATTTTACTGGAATTCCATGTGAAAGACCAATACAAAGTGGTGTACACTTGAGAAGAGGAACGAAAATCATTACATGATTCCAAACATTTTTTTTTTAAAGTGGGGGTGCGTAATTATTCAGTCCCCTTTGGTCTGAGTGCAGTCAGTTGCCCATAGACATTGCCTATGGATACGGACAGCAGAAAGGATCACCGGTGCCCCCCTGCCCTCCATCCAGGACCTGTACCTCTCAAGATCCAGGAAAAGGGTTGGGAAAATCATCTCAGACCCCTCACACCCTGGTCACAGACTTTTTGACCTGCTGCCCTCTGGCAGACGTTACAGAAGCCTGCAGACCAGGACACGCCGACACAGGAACAGCTTCTTCCCCCTCATCATCTCCCTCCTAAACAGCTAAAACTGTCACGCTGCAAATCACCTTCAACATTGCACACTGCACTTTATGTACACGCCGTTTAATGGCCTAGTGGGTAACACACTCGCCTATGAACCAGAAGACCCGGGTTCAAATCCCACTTACTACCATTGTGTCCCTGAGCAAGACAATTAACCCTAAGTTGCTCCAGGGGGGGGACTGTCCCTGTAACTACTGATTGTAAGTCGCTCTGGATAAGGGCCTCTGATAAATGCTGTAAATGTAAATGTTTATAGGATTTAAATTTTTTGCCTATTTATTTATAGACCTATGTACATTCCTACATATATTTATACTCAGTAGATATAGTTATTTATAAACAGTATAAACAAATTCCACAACTTGTACAATAACACTTACACACATGCTTGAACATTGTTGTAGTTTTTTGTTGTTGTTGTTTTCTTCTACTCCGTACTTGAGAGACACCATCTGCCAGAATCAAATTCCTTGTATATGCTTGAACTTACTTGGCCAATAAATACAATTCTGATTCTGATGAGTGCTAATGACTAAATAGAGTGCACCTGTGTGTAATTCAATGTCAGTACAAATACAGCTGCTCTGTGACGGCCTCAGAGGTTGTTTAAGAGAATATTGGGAGCAACAACACCATGAAGTCCAAAGAACACACCAGACAGGTCAGGGATAAAGTTATTGAGAAATTTAAAGCAGGCTAAGGCTAAAAAAGATTTCCCAAGCCTTGAACATCCCACAGAGCACTGTTCAAGCGATCATTCAGAAATGGAAGGAGTATGGCACAACTGTTAACCTACCAAGACAAGGCCGTCCACCTAAACTCACAGGCCGAAGTAGGACAGCGCTGATCAGAAATGCAGCCAAGAGGCCCATGGTGACTCTGAATGAGCTGCAGAGATCTACAGCTCAGGTCTGGGAAACTGTACATAGGACCACTATTAGTCGTGCGCTGCACAAAGGTGGCCTTTATGGAAGAGTGGCAAGAAAAAAAGCCATTGTTAAAAGAAAACCATAAGATGTCCCGTTTGCAGTTTGCCACAATGTGGGGGGACACAGCAAACATGTGGAAGAAGGTGCTCTGGTTAGATGAGACTGAAATGGAACATTTTGGCCAAAATGCAAAACGCTATGCGCACATCACTCTGAACACACCATCCCCACTGTCAAATATGGTGGTGGCAGCATCATGCTCTGGGGGTGCTTCTCTTCTCTTCGCTCTTGAAAGAAAACCTCGTGGAGTCTGCAAAAGACTTGAGACTGGGGTGGAGGTTTACCTTCCAGCAGGACAATGACCCTAAACATAAAGCCAGGGCAACAATGGAATGGTTTAAAACAAAACACATCCATGTGTTAGAATGGCCCAGTCAAAGCCAGATCTAAATCCAATCGAGAATCTGTGGCACGATCTGAAACCTGCTGTTCACAAATGCTGTCCATCTAATCTGACTGTTTTGCAAAGAAGAATGGGCAAGAATTTCAGTCTCTAGATGTGAAAAGCTGGTAGTGACATACCCTTAAAGTTAATTGGTGCAAAAGGTGGTTCTACAAAGTATTGACTCAGGGGGTTGAATAATTATACACACCCCTTTTCAGTTATTTATTTGTAAAAATTTTTGGAATCATTTTCATTCCACTTCTCAAGTGTACATCACTTTGTATTGGTCTTTCACGTGGAATTCCAATAAAATAGATTCATGTTTGTGGCTGTAATGTGACAAAATGTGGAAAAGTTCAAGGGGGCCGAATACTTTTGCAACCAACTGTTGCAACCAACAAAAAAAAAAAGCAAACACAAATATAAACACACATATATGACCCCCCCAGTCGTGACACTGATAGTCCGCCTGTTTGTTATAATAGCCTATAGTTATAAGGACCAATAACATTTTTTAGATTAAGAAAATATTTTGATTCTGATCTGATGCTTTGGCTGCTTGTATTGGGCCTGTTCTTCAGAACCTCTTGGATAAAAAACGTAATTCTTGGTGTTTGAACAGGATCCTACAATCTATTTGGACATGGAACAGACAGACGCTGATGATCAGGGCATTTTTGTGAAGTGAAACCAGAATGTGAAGAGATCCTCTTTGCATAGACAGGGTTGGATGGTTCTGATGCTCCCAGAATACAGCTGAATTTCTAGCAGATGTTTCCTCAGCACCCAGGGGCTTTGAAAAGATCTAAGAATCAGCAGCTGATGAAGACAGGAGTCATTTAAATTCATTGAATTTAATTCATAATATACACTGTTCAGGCACTGGCCATGTACCAAGTAAGAGTAGTTAAAATTGTAAAAGAAAAAATAATTAAGGACGAGTGGCGAATGTCCTGCACCGGCGGCGTCAGGCCCGGGCCAAAGCACGGCTTGTCCGTGGGAGACCGGCATCCTGTCCACAGTCCGCAGGCACCCGTCCCTCCGGTCAGTCTCTGGCTCGCCCCGCCGGCCAGATCCACCGGCCACTGGCCTCCTCATCTCGGTTAACACCGGGAGCACCTGAACTGCGCGACCGGTCTCATCGACCCCACGGAAGCTTTCGTAGGCCATGGAGGTCTGGTCGCACGGAGGAACATGGACAGCGTGACAGATCCACCGAGATTCTGTCACGCTTGGGGAACCGATAAAAACATGACATGGATCATGGCGGGGAACTGGCGATTACCGGATGTACGTCGCTGGAATCCAGACGAGACGGCGGCGTCGGGGGGGACGTCCATACATGGAACCTTGGACATGGAACTGTGGGGTAGATGTCCTCCCGACGAACCACGGCTCCCTGGATCTCAGCGGGGCGTCGATCGGCTGCATCCACATGTGGTCGGATCATTCTGTCACGGTGGGCTGGACATGGCGATGAAGGATGAAGCATATGCACGACTTCACACGACAAGGGAACATCAACATGCAATGACCCGACGGCGAACAGACACGAACAGGATAGCTTTATACAATTATAGAAATATACACCAGGTGAACACGATCAGGGAACAATTTTCACAAGACGAACATGAAACTCCGGTCCGAACTCCGGATCACATAGATATTTATGGTTAATTTATGTTTTTGGTTTTGAGAAAAATGTTTTGTTCAATAAAAATGACTGTCTATGTCTGAATGCCTTACGCATCCAGACATTCTGCATTCTGAATGCCTTACGCATTTATTATGTTATTAGAGGTTTATTGAGGCTATGCTGATTTTTATCCATATTTCAAAAAATCTGTGCATTATTTCTTTTAACCTAAATGAAATAAATAAATAAAATGTAATGTTTTCAATCTTTGTATCTGTGGCTGGTGTAAGTTGACCACAGTTACAGAGTCAAATCAAGCTGCTGTAGAAAATCCTCTTTCAGTGAAGCAGATTCAGAATGAAACTAAAGTCCACGTGTTTTATTTGCCTGTGATAAGTCTGTTTAATGTTTTAGTCCAGCATAAGTACAACTTCACACTGTACCAGAGAGTGTGAACATACCCATGTTATATGTAGTGACAATATTTCACAACATGGATATCATATAGGATTCTCTCTCTGTGCAGTGCAGTAAATAAACATTTCAGCTGCTTCTCATTATTAATACTTCATTAATAGTGGGCCCAGGTTGTAAAGTTTGAATGATGGTTAAACAGGTAAGAGCTCGCATCAGACATTGAGCAATGTTGTCTAATTCAGGAAAAAAATCAGTCAAAGAGGCAAAATTGAATACCACATCAAACTGGACTCATCAAAGCACAAGACCTTTTCCATTGTTCCATATAAGCATTTAACCCAGATTTAGTCATTTCATTGATTGCCATTGATGTTTTGTTTGATGCAAACCAATACTTTGGGTGTGGCTTCTGACATAGTTGTTTAAAAAATGAAATATATTAATATTAATCACTACAATAATGAACCTATCTAAGGCCTTTGCCTTAGGGGTGGCATTTTGTGGCAGGGCAGTGGACAGTTTGGGGTCCTTAGCAAGTGTTTGGTGAGTGTTCCTGAAGCTTTTATCAATGGTTAAAATTGGCTGATTGAGGTGCTGTTCCAAGAGATGCATGGCAAACAACTGAGACCTGATTATTTGTCTAAAAAAATTATATGTCTAAATACTGAACAGTGAGCATTAAAAATCAGCTTTGGAGTTCTCAGCATAATCATTATTAGATCATTATACATAAAAGTTTCCATCACTATTGCTTGTGTGCAATAATGATGGAAACTTTTTTCTTGTTTTAATGCAGTGGCAAATGGCTATCAAAGCAAAGGAAAACATTAAAAGGAGAGGAAAAGCCCGAGACAAATAAGCAATATATCACAATATTAGCACTATGGTGAGTCTCTTTAAAAATCACAGAACCAGTTACCTGAATCCAGAAGCCAAATACATATTAGCTGTCGTTCACATACCCATGCTATACGTAGTGACAATATTTCACAACATAGATATCATATAGGATTCTCTCTCTCACTCTTGCATATTGTTAGCTCATATCACTTTCACAGTGATATGAGGACCTATTAAGTATTAGGTGGGTGATCATCATGTCATCAGTGCTGCTCATCAGTGCTGATCATCATGTTCATCAGTGCTGCTCTTATAATATCTGTATCACATGTGACAATCACTTCACTTTACTTTATCTACGTGCAGAGGTTGCAATCACATGGCTTACGAAGACAGGGGATTTATTCAGAGACAGGACACAGAGTACACAGAACATAGTAAAAGGTGCAATGACCCCGACAGTGACAAACACAACCAGGATGGAGTTATACACAACAACATGGGCATACATAATCTGGAAATCTGGAACACACACAGAGTCAACACCAAATCAGAACACAGAACCCTCAACAAAAAAAAAACCTTTTTCATGAGCTGAACTCAAAAATCTGAAACAGCGACATACTCAAAAGACCCAATACTCTCAAATATTGTTCACAAATCTGTTTAAGTCTGTGGACTTTATTAAGTTACCCCATTAAGGTACTCCACAGGTTGCACTGTTAAAAAAGACTACACAGCCACATCGAGTTACAGTGGTGAAAAAAGTGTTTTCCCCTTCTTTCTTACTTTTTTCCATGTTAGTCACATTTAAATGTTTCAGATCATCAAATAAATGTAAACATTAGTCAAAGACAACACAAGTAAACACAAAGTGTGGTTAAATCAAGGATTTTATTATTAAATCATTACATGGCCCTGTGTGAAAAAGTGATTGCCCCCTAAAACTAATAACTGGTTGGGCCACCCTTATTAGCAACAACAGCAATCAAGCATTTGCAGTAACTTTTACAGAGCTGTAGAGGAATTTTGCCCCACTCATCTCTGCTGAATGTAGTAGTTCAGCCTTTTTAAGGTAATGCGACAGCATCTCAATCGGATTCAGGTCAGAACTTTGACTTGGCTACTCCAAAGTCATCTTTCTGTTTTTCTTCGGCCCATCAGAGGTGGACTTGCTGGTGTGTTTTGGATCATTGTCCTGCTGCAGAACTCAAGTTCGTTTCAGCTTGATGTCACCAACAGATGGCCTGATATTCCCTTCTGGAGTTTTTCTTAGACAGCAGAATTTATGGTGCATTTATGCATTTATCACAACAAATCTTCCAGGTCCCGAAGCAGCAAAACAACCCCAGATCATCACACTACCAACACCAAATTTTACTTATACATCAGATGGGAAAACACCATCCAAAAAGTTCAATTTTTGTCTTGTCAGTCCACAGAGCATTTCCCCAAAAGTCTTGGGGATCATCAAGATGTTTCCTGGCAAACTTGAGATGAGCCTGTGATAAATCAATAAAAATGATTTACTTAAAAACTGTCAGGATTGCCTGCAGCTGGGCTCCACACCTGACTCAAATCCTGACGCCCCATAAATGCCGGAAGTTTCCGCCCCTTCTGGGTCTCTGGCATTTTCGTGAACTCTCTGCACGAACTTGACCTGGTTTAGTTTTATGTGTTTTGAGTTCTGGCAATCGCCACACGCCTACGGGTTTGTTTCAGTTCTTTATTTACGTTAACCTGTTTTCAGCCACCGCGCCATTGTTTCTTTGTATTTCGTTATTGTTTGTTATAATAAAACCCCTTCCCAGTATGTCAAACCTCTGCGCTTCCTTCCCCCGTAAGTCCGTAGTCGTGACAGAATGCCAAAGACCCCAAAAGCGCAGAGGTAAAAAGCAGAGGAGAAGAAACGCCGCGAAGGACGCAGCCCGGCGCGGCGAACGCGGACGCCAGGGGAGAGACGCGCCGCCCGTTCTGGTGGAGCGCTTTCTCCCCGAGAAGCCGTGGTACGCGGCGCCGCGTGATGACGTCACCCCCGGGAAACTCCGCGAAACCCGGAAGCGACAACGTCGGCGGGTGAGTGGGCGGAGCGAGGACGTTGGCGTCGGCAGCAGCGAGGAAGTGACGTGGGCAGCGAGCGCAGAAGATGCGACCCCCACGATCTTCGCCATGTCGAGCCAAGAACTCTGCGCTCTGCTGGCAAGGCTCCCCGTGGACTGGGACGACACGGACGACGACGAGAGCACGGGAGACGAGAGTTGGGCTCCGCCCATCGCGCCAGTCTGCGATCGTCGCAATGTCCGTGGGGACCCACGTCACTTCCAGGGGGGTGAGAAGCGGCAACGACGGCGGCGTTCCTCCAGCGAGGAGGTGGGCAGCCTCCAGCCCGAATGGCCAGAGTACTGCCCATGGGAGCTTATCGCGCCATGGGTCCAGGATGTCCGCAGGGTGGACGACCCTCTGAGTCACCGGTGGGAGGACACGGATGACGAAAGCGATGATGACGTGGATTTTCGGTGGGCGGTCGTTGCCGGGATGGCTCCGCCCAGCGTGCGCGTCCGAGATCATCGCGGCATCCGTGATGACCCATGTGACTTCCGGGGGTACGAGGTGGACACGGACGACGACCAGGATGACGCCGTTTGGGCAGTCGGTGCCGGGATGGCTCCGCCCATCGCGCCCATCCAGGATAGTCACGAGGTCCGTGGAGACCCACGTCCCTCCCAGCAGTGTGAGGAAAGCTGGTGGAAGAGGGCGACGGGAGGTCGCCAGCCAGCAACTGCGCTGCCGGGACTGCCTCGCAGGGAATCCTCCATTCCTGCTCCAGTCGCCGACCCGCCTTCCCTCTGCCCGGACGTTCCCCAGCGAAATGGCAGCGCAGCACCAGCGCCCACACCTGCTGAAGAAGACGTCCACCCCCCTCCACACCACACACCTACCACCATCTCCAGCGACGTGCCCAGCCCCGTGTGGGACAGCCCAATTGTCCCGGGACCCTTCAGTGGGGCAGCAGACACTGATAAGACCACCACCATCCTCGTGTGTCTGCTTGGGTCAGCATGGGGCTGGAGCGCAGCCCTCTGGCAGCAGGGAGAGACAGACAGGAGGTCTCGGGACTTCCAGCAGAGACTGAGGGCGGAGTTTGATCGGCTAGAGCCTGAGCCAGGGATCGAACTCTGCCCCTCCACCACATCCAGCGCCAGTCAGGATCCGGGGGAAGAAGACCCAGCACTGGTGGGCGACGAGAAGGTCGCACCTCCCGAGATCCTGGCTGTGCCCCCCTGAGGAGGTCCCGGAGAGCCCAGAGAGGGAGCCAGACGACCCTCTCTTCTGTCTGTGTGTGTCTGTGTGGCATATGTGTCCGTATGTCGCCCCCACTTCCCCTCTTTGTGTCCACCAGATGGCGACCCAGCCGCGGAGCCGAACCCCAGGGAGGAGGTTCCTGACCCGAATGTGCTGGTCCAAGGCGAGGTGGACAAGCCCCAAGGTACCCCTAAGTCCAGCCGGGGGGGGTGCTCCCCCAAAGAATTTTTTGGGGGGGTGCAGTTCGGGTTGGGGACTCCTCCTGAGGGGAGGGTAGGTGGGGAAGTGATTGAGCTGGGTCCTCCGGTAGCCAGTGAGGAGGGCGGGCCAGGCATGGGCCTGCGTCTGCCTCCAGAGGGGTGGAGCGCCATAGAGCCCCCAGGTAGGCATGAGGACCCAGCTGGGACAGGCAGGAAGAGGGCCTGCTTGTCCCAACGGACGCAGAAGGGGCTAGCCGGATGGTCTGGCAATGCCCCCCCCTTGGCACCAGGGCCGTGCAGCGAGAGGGGCTGCATAGTCCCAGAAGGCACCAGCCTGGGGTGCCTGGAACAGTCGCCGGAGGCTCTGGGACAAATGTCCCTGCGCGGTGCAGGGGGTGACACAAGACGTGTCAGAGGGGACATGTGGAGACAGGGCCCACATGTACCCAGATGGATCGGCCCTGATTATTGTGTGCAGGTACGAGGGTCCGGGGCCGCCATGCGGGACCACGCCGGGGAGCCAGGCCGAGGGTCCAGGGCCGCCATGCGGGACCACGCCGGGGAGCCAGGCCGAGGGTCCGGGGCCGCCAAGCGGGACCACGCCGGGGAGCCAGGCCGAGGGACCGGGGCCGCCACGCCTGACCACGCCGGGGAGCCAGCCCGAGGGACCGGGGCCGCCACGCCTGACCACGCCGGGGAGCCAGCCCGAGGGGACCGGGGCCGCCACGCCTGACCACGCCGGGGAGCCAGCCCGAGGGGACCGGGGCCGCCACGCCTGACCACGCCGGGGAGCCAGCCCGAGGGACCGGGTCCTCCAAGGGGAGGATACAGCAGGGCAGGAGCCCTGTGGTTTGCCGCCGTCCGCCCCGCCGCCTCCACTGATGGTACTGTTGGGGCTCCGAGGACGTAGCCCTTGGAGGGGGGGCTCTGTCAGGATTACCTGCAGCTGGGCTCCACACCTGACTCAAATCCTGACGCCCCATAAATGCCGGAAGTTTCCGCCCCTTCTGGGTCTCTGGCATTTTCGTGAACTCTCTGCACGAACTTGACCTGGTTTAGTTTTATGTGTTTTGAGTTCTGGCAATCGCCACACGCCTACGGGTTTGTTTCAGTTCTTTATTTACGTTAACCTGTTTTCGGCCACCGCGCCATTGTTTCTTTGTATTTCGTTATTGTTTGTTATAATAAAACCCCTTCCCAGTATGTCAAACCTCTGCGCTTCCTTCCCCCGTAAGTCCGTAGTCGTGACAAAAACACATTTGGTGTTTGCTTGTGTCTTTGACATATATTTATTTTTTTTTTTATCTGAAACATTCATATGTTATAAACATGGAAAAAAGTAAAAAATCTGAGAGGGAGCAAACATTTTTGCTAGTTTTGCAAGTCAGTTTTCAGATGCGCTCTGACCACATATCATCACTAGATTACACCAAAGTACTATTCTTAGGCATCACACTACTTTAAAAGATAAAATTTCAGTAATTTATTATTCAGTAAATTTCAACCATCTGTCCTTCAAAAATGCTAATTTTTCAAAGACTTAAACAAATTAGCCAGATGTTTTGAGGTATTTCAGAGTGTGGATGTTTCTATTGCTTTATTTTTGTTATCTCTGTATATAAGTCTCTTGTGTATGTTATACTCTATAAATCAATAAAAATACACTTGACATTATTTCACAGTATAGATTTCATGTGGGACTATTGCTGCTTTATTAATTGTCACTCCAATGAACTTCTGCTAAGCAATATACCAAGGAAAATTAAAGGAAGCATGCAAATCATATTATAATACATGTCTAATTGGGACGTACTGCTGCTAAATTTTTTTTAATAGTGGAGAGACGAACAACTTTGAGCTCAGTGATTTTTACTTTTTCGTCTGACCATAAGTACTCCATGGAGAGCAGCTTGGTGGGTTTGTTGTAAATGAAGTACCAGTTGAGGTGGCTCTCCTCCTGCCACACTGCTTCAATGTCTTTCCCTTTGTCAATGACAAGGTGCTCCTCGCATGTTCCAGTCAATTTATACACCTCATCAATAAGACCACCAAACACTGCTCCTCCATAATAAAAGTCCCCCTCATCTGCATGAACATAGGCAAGAGACTCAGGTCTGCGCTCGTATGGAAAACTGTCACGACTTGCTTGGTAGAACCAGGGATGAATAACCGCTACCAGGTTTCCTAACGCCTCTGCACCCCAGTGGTTATCGAACCTCATGTCCACATCCAGGCAGAATATGAAGCTGGCCTCTTTGCGAATCTGCTCTTCAATGGCCTTTCGTATAAAACTCATCCTTTGAAGGGAAATTTCTTGCCAGCGGTTGAATGCAGGCACTCGGAGAGACCAGAGGGATCTCCCAGCAGCCAGAGTTACAGCTGGAATGTTTTCTGGTTGGTCAGTAAAGATGTAATAATTGATGTTGTATCCCACCATGTAATGCTTCTCTGCGCTCTCCAAAAAGTCTTTCAGGTATGTAATGTATCTGCAAAACACATACAAAACATGTCCTTAAACCACTTCATTCATTAAATATAACTTTCTGTCTTACATTTATCAAGATGTTACTGAGCACTGTTTTCGAACTGGCACTTACCGCAGTCCTATGCACTACACGTGAGGCTGGTTTACTAGTGTAAGGTAAGGCTTTTTTTAATGATGTATGTGCATAGCTGGCAATCATTACTCTCCTACCATTTAAACCTATATTTGTCATCTGTTGTAGTAATCTTCATCTAAATAAGAAAGTATAGCATCACATTACACAAGAACTGCAGTCTTGGAGATCTCATGGCCATGCAAGCAATCACAACTTGTTGCTAAAGTTGCAGAAATTTTTTTTTATGCTTCAACATACTGCCTGGTGTCATTGTGACCACATAATCAATGTTATTAATTACCCAGTTAATATTTATTATGTTATGGTTGAGTGGTAGGGTTATAACAATTCAATATGATTCACAATTCTATGAATTAAAATTCTATGAATTAAAACGATGCAAGGTATCAAAAATGCAACTTAAATTGAATGTTATATTTAAAAAATAATTAAAAACTGTTTAATACAAAAAAAACTAACTAAATAAAGATAAAATAAAATCCAATATTGCACTGAGGTGGCTGCAGAGTATGTCTTTGCTTTTCACACCCCGAGCCATGACAGTTGCGATAAGCTAGAAACAGCGGCATTTTGCCACACCATAGGTCACATAGGTCACCATAGGTCACATATGAGCGCGGCCTAAAGCGACTTTTTTACCGAAGTCTCCAGAGCTGCTGCTGGTACGTTTCTCTTCATTGTTCACATGCAGTATTGGGTGTTACACAAGGAAGCATGTAGAGAATCAGATGACAGACTCAACGTTTTTAATTTCTTTGTGGGAAAAATGTTTATCCTACAAACTCTATTAATATGTAAGAAGCAGTTCTGTGAAAAAAAAATGAAATGCTTGTGCAGAGATCCTTACTTTCCGACAGCAAAAACTGTGGTTGCTATAGTGACATTCAGAGGCTTGTATATTCCGTCAATGACAGCTGAGTCAAATGTCCCCTCCCATACGATAGGGGCCAACCAGGAAGTCACTGTCAGAACATCTCCTCTCCTGCAGAAAGAAAGAAAAAAAACTGTAAAACTGCATGCATTCCCATTTATTCCCATTGAGGTGACTGGTGATTTGGCATATGCTCACCCAGGTGGCATCAGCTGAAGCTTCATGGCTTTTAAACTTTGAAAACAAACCAGTCTTAATGTAACCAGCTTTATAAGAATATGCAATAAAAGAGAATAGATTAGGATGCTAGTTACTTACCCTTCTGGACTCAAGACCTTTGTGGGAATGTGAGTCAAAGTCTTAGACAAACCAACACCATGTTGGAGGAGAACTTTACTCCTTTCACTGTGTTGGGAAAATATAATATAAAAAATAGAAATCAGCATAAAATTGTGTGACGATAAATTACATATGGTTAATGGCATGATTTTGTCCTTATACTGCACCTATAAAGTTCATACAGAAGCCACAGTGACCTACAAGATAACAACAAATGGAAATTGAATCAGGAAGCTACTTTGTTTACCCATTAACAGAACTATAAATAACAAATTTAACATTTTATGTATTATTAGAAAATATAAGAGGATTTTCAATAGTCCATTTATAACAATTTGCTACCAAAAAACTGCTTGAAGAAGTATATTTTCATGATTTATATAGGTAAAATTAAGCCTGCTGAGTGATCAGCTCAAATTAACAGAAATAAATGACATTCTCTACATAAGAAATTTAAATTTAACAGGAAAACAATTAACTTACCCCAGTATCCATACTGTGTATGCCAAACATTTTATATAGTTCATTTTCTATAAAAAAAAAATAGAATGTACATTTTGTACCATGTGAATTTTTGTTTATCTTGTTGCACAAATTGCTCACCTTGGTTGTTAATGGCTAATTTATATATTAAAGTCCAAGGGTAAATGAGGGAAGAATGTGCTCCTGAGATGCACTCTTCTGGTTACCCCACAGTTAGACTGACCATTCCAGTTCCGGTATGGTTTTAAATAACTCTTTCTGAACCTGTCTTCCGTGAATAACTAGGTATTTTGCGGTGAGTAATTCAACGTTACATTTAATTTTATCATGTAATTTTATAACAAGAAAAATTGCAATTGTAATCTCTCATATTTCTGTAGAAAAAGGTGTTTTTCATATTGTGTACAAAACCTTGCAATATGCTTCTCGCATTTTCATTCGGAGTAGGAAAAGGATAATTTTTTTGTTTCCTCAAATTCGATGCACAAACGCTACAAGACCCGAGTTCCTTGCTGCTGAAACAGCCATATGCAGCTGAAAAGTATGAGAACTGAAAAGTCAGATAGCAAAACATAATTTTTACTAAGATGTTACAAGGTGACAATATTTTCCACACTTGGAATTTATAAGTAAGAGAGGGTTGTCTTTATGTATTCTAATTTCCATCACAACTGATGGCTCTCCAGCAATGGTTGGTTACATTAGTGGGTTCACTGCATTGTGCAAAAAATGCAAAAGTTTCCTTAACTTCCTTAATTATCATTGTTTAATTCACCAGCAATCATAAATAGCATGAATTTCTATTTTTCAGGTGAAAATACTTTCAAATACAGGACTGTAATATCAACAGTACAATATGTTACTGGTGATACACTTTAAAATATATACAGTGTAATTCTGGCAAATCTAGTTGCCTGAAGTTTATTACTGATATTTCAGTAAGTATTGTTCTCCTTTAATATACTGTACAGGCCAAAAGTTTGGACACACCTTCTTTATTCATTGTGTTTTCTTTATTTTCATGACCATGACCATTTGGTAGATTCTCACGGAAGGCATCAAAACTATGAATGAACACATGTGGAGTTATGTACTATATTCTAGTTTCTTCAAAATAGCCGCCCTTTGCTCTGATTACTGCTTTGCACACTCTTGGCATTCTCTCGATGAGCTTCAAGAGGTCTTCACTTGAAATGGTTTTCCAACAGTCTTGAAGGAGTTCCCAGAGGTGTTTAGCACTTGATAGGTCCAGCTCACCCCAAACCATCTCGATTGGGTTCATGTCCGGTGACTGTGGAGGTCAGGTCTCCACTTTTTGTTAAGTACATAACTCCACATGTGTTCATTCATAGTTTTACTTTACTTTACTTTACTTGGCAGAAGTTTTTATCCAAAGCAACTTACACGGAGAAGACACCAGCAATTCTCATCCATAGGTTGTGAGTTACAAAACTATGAGCTCTGATAAGGCCTAACTTGTCAATGCTATGCTTGTCAATGCTATGGAATTGTTAAGTGCTAGACGATTATTATTATTTTTTCTTTTGTGAGTATGTGTGTGTGTGTGCGTGCGTGTTAGACTCGTTTGAAATACTTTTTAAACAAGTGAGTTTTCAAATGTTTCTTTAAGGTGGTGATAGTCTCGGCTAGTCGAATGGAGGAGGGCAAGTCATTCCACCAGCCAGGGACAATAAAGGAGAATAGATTCGATTGGGATTGGAGGCCCCGTGAAGAGGGAATTTTTTGTCTCATTTCATTTGCAGAATCCTTCTGTCTCATTTCGTTTGTTTTGATGCCTTCAGTAAGAATCTACCAATGTAAATGGTCATGAAAATAAAGAAAACACATAAAATGAGAAGGTGTGTCGAAACTTTTGGCCTGTACTGTATAGTCTTATAAAGTCTGTTACATTAAGATAATTTTTTCCCTAAAGTTTCAAAGCCGTGAATTGTCAACTGATACCACCCGGGTGAGTGGCAAATCACCTCTTAACTCAAAATCCCTGGAATGCATGAAAATGTACACAAGACTGTCATTTATTTTAATTATGTGGGTCTGTTTTTTAAGAATCTGTTTCTTCTCCTAGTTCCTGTTTGACCTCTTTTTTTTTAATAAATGTCAGTAATTTTAATGTTTCAGACAAAAGTGTGCAATTTGTCATGTCTACGGACTTACGAGGGAAGGAAGCGCAGAGGTTTGACATACTGGGAAGGGGTTTTATTTATAAACAAACAATAACGAAATACAAATAAACAATGGCGCGGTGGCCGAAAACGATTTAACTTAAATAAAGAACTGAAACTAACCCGTAGGCGTGTGGCGATTGCCAGAACTCAAAACGCATGAAACAAAACCAGGTCAAGTTCGTGCAGAGTCCACGAAAATGCCAGAGACCCAGAAAGGGAAACTTCCGGCATTTATGGGGCGTCAGGATTGGAGTCAGGTGTGGAGCACAGCTGCAGACAATCCTGACACAATTACTGCAGGGTCCTATGAACTGAGAACCTCTTTGAAATTTTCTGGGGTTTCCTTTAATATGCAAATGACAGTCTATTGTTTTGTAATATTAACAGTAAAATGTGTAGTAAGGGGTACACTTTAAAATAACATTACAATGTCCTATAAATCGTGCTGTGTGTAGTTAACGGCAATTAATAGGGATTTTTATAATGTAGATTACAGTGAATGAGTAATTATTGATTTTACCGTATATATCTGAAAACACCATTGTGATGCACCCTCTCTGCAATGGAAAAGAGGAAACAAGAACATAAAGATATTACTGATTTTACATCTACAAGTATTATTTTTAAATTGATATTTAGATTTAAAAAATGGTTGCATTAAGATTAGTTTACATACTACACACACACACAGAACACCGTGCACCATTCACACACTGTGACACGGACAGTTTAACAAGACCAGACCCATAACACTGGTGCAGGCACTCCTTGAAAGAAGGGAATGCAGGTGTATGGGATCGGGAAGGGGCATGGCCAGCAATTGCTGATTGCTAGTCCCCAGGATGCCATGGAGGATTGTTGCAACCAGAAAGGCGTCCCATATGCTTAAGATGCTGCAGTAATTGCATACATTTGTCTGAAACATTAAAATTACTAACAATTATGGCAAAACAAACAGGTCAAAAGAGAAGAAGAAATGAATTCTTTAAAAACACACACATAATTAAAATAAAAGACAGTCTTGCATGCATTTCAGGTATTTTAAGTGGTGATTTGGCAAGTGCATGCCAAGAGGGTTGGGTTAAGTGTCCTGCTATTGGACACAATGTTAGTAAGCTGGATTTGAACCTAGGTTTGCTGATTCATAGGCGAGCATGTTAACCGCTAAGCTACTACCACCCATTCTTGAATGTTAAATATTTGATTTAACAGGTGGTTTAAAACTGTATGATCTTACAGTAAAATGAGGTCTGAAGTCTGACCTTGTTGTGGTTGTTACATTACTTTTCTTAAATTAATTAATTCTAATGATGTTAATTAATTTTTAACATTATCACAGGACCGGTCAGGGGGTGCATACGAAGACATGCTGAAACAGTCTGGAGAAGCAGGAGATACAGGAGGGCTGATGTTCGGGTAGGCGAGAGAGGACTGGAGGCTGTGGGTGGCTGGCTGGGGTGAGAGAGTGCAGCAGCAGGCGCTGGCCTGGAGAACCAAACAGCAGCGGCAGAAGCACACGGTGTGATAGAAAGTTTGTTTATTACCATGGCTGGTGCACCAGTTCAGCACAGCTTAGATCTTTCCATGTTCCACCTCACCTGATTCAACTCAAGAAGTGGGTGATAAGGAGTACAGAGTTGAATCAGGTGTGATGAATAAATGGTGTTAGTGACCCCTGCTCTATTCATTTTTAATTTATATTAATTGCATTTCATTTTGTCAGACTCAAAAAAAAAGGGAAAGTGTATGCTCTGTTTATTGAACATAATCTTTCTTCATTAATCTCAATTCAAACAACTTTAATTCCCTTTCAGTAACACCAAGATAGTTGCTGTTACTCACTTGTCAGGGCAACATGTTTGGTTACAGCTAAATCCTTGTGAGTTCTCAAATCCTAAATCCTTCAGAGTCTTGAATGCATTTTGAGAGGCAAAACCTTTGTAAAGTCCATGTCCTCGATGATGGAAGGAAGTGGGGAAGTTAACGGAGACTTGGTGTAATCGGATTGGTGGCAGTGGTACCTTGCTCAAGGGAATGCGGTTTGGGATTTGAACCCGCAACCTTCCAATCATGAGTCCGCTAGGCCACCACATACTCCAATGTATGAATTATAAGTGATTGGCAACATTGAGCTTACTGCAAGAGCTGTTTTTGTACCCTCTAGGTACAAAATGTTGTCATTTAGATAGTGTGGCACCACTGTGGTAATATCTATATGTCAGGGACATATAGATATTAATTAAAGAGTCCCTGTCCCTGACACTGTACACAACCCCTCAGTGACGTTGGTCATCACATTCTAATGTATACAATTATGATCTGCACACATTTTTGGTAGAATGGTCAAAGAAACTTTCAGAATTGCAATCTTTTGTGATGATGAATGGGCAAAATGGCTACAATTTGTTTATAGGGAAACACTACAACAAAGATAACAAAGATAGTGTTCCTGTTCACCATGACCTGTTTGTGTTTGACTAGCTCTTGGGAGTGCAAAGGAAATGCCTAGAAAGTGGCCCTTCGGGCATTCTTCTGCATACTGCCTTAATTAATCAATAGTCAATCAGTCAAACTTTATATATACTGCATTACAGGAAAAAAGACATAGATTGAAAACTGAGAACAGGAACTGAGAAACTGTAATTAATTTGCATACATTTTAGGAAGTGGTAGCAGCCTGTAGCAGTAAGACACTCACCTATAAGCCAAAAGACCACAAAGTCACAGGTTCAGACCCCACTTAATACTATTGAGTCCCTGATTGTCTCCAGGGGGACTGTCTGATTGTAAGTTGCTCTGGATAAGGGTATTTCCTAAAATGCCATTTATGTAAGAATGTAAAAATCTGAGCTTGAACAGTGACATTTGCATTTTTTGTTTAAAATTTGACCAATTTACATTTGTGGCATCAATGAAGTAATCAGCTCTGGTTCACTATGAATACTATGAATCATTTTATCCACTCTGTTGTAGTTTTCTTAGATAAGTAAGATTTTAAGAACGTTAGTCTAAGTATTCTCTGAAGAGGAGGTCTTAATCTGCTGTTTGAAAAAGACCTCAAGGGGAAGTTCATTCCACCACCTAGGGGCCAAGACAGAGAAGACTCTAGATTAGAGTCTTCCTCATACCTTCAGAGGTGGAGGGACCAGATGAGCAGTACTGAGGGGTTGGAGAATGTGAGATGTATACTTGCTCCAGAGATGTGGCCACTGTTTCTGTTTGTTCTCTTCAAGGCACTGAATTAAACACGCAGACCACCTCCAGAGTCCAATGAAGAGACCACCAGATGAAACCTAGTTCCTAGCACTGAACTGCTGATGTGCCAACTCATCGTGAAATGTACCAGAGGGTCACCACAGCCACCACCATCGTAACAGCTAAAGCTTCAGGGATCTTCAAATGGACCAGTAGCATTATAATGGACATGCAGTGTAGGCCATGACTACTAAACAACTCTGCACTGACATCAATCATCAGTTTTTCCTTGTGTGCAGAAGGGTCAAGTGTGGAGGGTAGTAGCCTAGTGGGTAACACACTCGCCTATGAACCAGAAGACCCGGGTTCGAATCCCACTTACTACCTAAATTGCTCCAGGGAGACTGTCCCTGCAATACTGATTGTAAGTCGCTCTGGATAAGGGCGTCTGATAAATGCTGTAAATGTAAATGTGTCAACTGTAGGACCCGGTAAAGCCCATTGAGACATAATGTATGTGATTCTGGGCTATATAAGAAATAAATGTTGATGTTGTCCTGGGGCTCACCTAGAGGTTCATGAAGCATTGAAGTGAAGTGATTGAGATAAGATAAGATTAGTGCCACAAGTGGGAAATTGCATTTAATAGGGCAGAAAGTGGATAGAAACAGAAGTAAATAGCAGCAAAAAATAAATATGTATACGTATATATCGACAAATTTACTGCCACTGAAGGAGCTGCTCAGTGCTGTCAGAGTTTCCTGCATGGGGTGGGAGATGTTGTCCAACAGGGATGACAGCCACCATTCTCCTGTCACTCACCACCTCCACTGGGTCCAGAGGGCATCCTAGAACAGAGCTGGCCCTCCGGATCAGCCTGTTCAGTCTCTTTCTGTCCCCAGCAGAGATGCTGCTGCCCCAGCAGACCACACCGTAAAAGATGGCTGATGCCACTACAGAGTCATAAAAAGTCTTTAGGAGTGGCCCCTGTACACCAAAAGACCTGAGCCTCCGCAGCAGGTACAGCCTGCTCTGCCCTTTTTTGTAGGGAGCATTTGTGTTATGAGTCCAGTCCAGTTTATTGTTCAGATGAACCCCAAGTTACTTGTAGCTCTCCACAGCCTCAATGTCCATTCCCTGGACATTCAGTGGTTGCAGTGGAGCATGTTTGTGCCAGCGGAAGTCTACCACCAGCTCCTTGGTTTTTCCAGTGTTTATCTGGAGGTAGTTCTGCTGGCACCAGTCCACAAAACACTGCAGCACAGCACACGGTGACACAGGGAAATGTGTACTCTGCTTTTAACCATCACCCTTGGTGAGCCGTGGGCAGCCATGACAGGTGAGCAGACATGCTGAAACATGTCTGTGTGGGGACTGTGCTTTGCTCAGTAGCACCTTGGTGGCTCGGGATTCGAACCAGCAATCTTCTGATTACGGGGCCGCTTCCAAAGGTTTTTTTTTACCCCTTTTGTATGAATAGGTTTTTTACAGTTAACTGTAAACCGTCATACATTATCTTGGCCTCCCGCACAGTAGGTGGCGCCATGCGCCAATTCCTCCCGTAGCGTCACGCCGATCACAGGAAGAAGCCCGATACCCACAATCCCCTGCGAGTGTCCCTGGCGTCTGGCAGCTTGTGAGCTGGTGTCAAACACAAGGTGACTTCTTTTTTTTTTCTTCTTCTTTTCCGCCTTTGTTCGTCTCTCGCGGTGTTATTTTGCGTATTTTGGTTCGGTGTGCAGTGGCGGGTAGTTTAGGACGTGTTAGTCTGGCGGGCTTCGGTTGTTGGCACGTTGGCTAATGTTGAAATACTTCTCCGACTGGCGTTCATTAAGGAGATCGTTTTCCCACTCGCGTTTTGTAAAATTGTCCTTTGAGATGTAATTAAACGTCCCTCTGATCTGACATGAATGGCGTGACGGCCTCCAATTCGTTGGATTCTTTCTCTACGCATTTCGTGGTGATGTGCTTTGTAAAAATGCGACTTAACAAAAGTCGTAAGCAAACCATGTCCGACATTGCACGGGGAAAAAAAGGTTCTTTAAGTTTGTTCTCTCCAATTTTTCACTTTGTGGTGGTGCGGCTAAACGCCCTGAGTAGCAGATGGCGCCATTTCACTCTCGTCTTGTATCCTTACTTAACTCATTTACTTTTACAATATTTACAAAAGAAAAGTATAATTCGAGAATTGTAATGAGTTTATAAATAGTCGTGTTATATTTTTTCATTAGCTGTTCCAATAATAATAATCATTCATTGGCTGCTCTCCAATCCCCTGCAGAATGGCTCTTGGCAGGTTCTTCCAGCTGTCCTCTCTCCTCCGCTCGGCGGTGGCCGGGACTCTGCGACGGAATATTGGCATCTCTGCTGTGGTGTTCAACCGAGCCAAGGACATGGACCCGATACAGAAGTTGTTCCTTGACAAGATCCGTGACTACAACACCAAGAGCAAGTGTGTGCACTTGGTTTTCCTGAAAGCACATATCACAAGCATGGCAATATAAAGAACCCATTTGTTTCACCGGGTCAGGCAATTTAAATTATTGTCAAATTATTATTGCTTTTTTTGTGTGTGTGCAGGTCCTCAGGCGGCGTAGTAGATGCTGGTCCCAGCTATCAGAAGAACCTGAACGAGGAACTCGGCAAGCTACAGAGGCTGTTTGGTGGTGGAGAACTCACCAAATTCCCTGAATTCAAATTCCCAGGTCAGCTTTTTGTGTTTTGCAGATCACTTAATTTAATTTGTGCCCTGAAATTTGATTCCAGACTTAAGTATGTTATAGTTATGTTCTTTGTATTACCTTGTTTGACAGTAAATTCTGGCAACCAGGTGCAGGCATTGACTTTGTTCTGTGTTTCTCTTGCAGAGCCTAAACTGGACGAATCAGCCAAGTAATTCAGCCCAGCTCTATTCCTCTCTGTCTGTGTGCAGTATCACTGGATTGCGTTATTTAATAAATGGACTAAAAAGGTTGTACGCCATTGTATATTTTTGTGTGTAATATTCATGGTTGCTTGTCAGAACATTTTCTTTAGGAAAGAAGTGATCGTGTGTACAAAAATTCCTTTAATAGTAATGAAGCATACAGAAATTCGTCCATACAATTATGCATTCATACTGATAGGAAAAAAACAGCTCATAAACGCTAACAGATAAGAAAATAATTCCAATTATATACAGGAGATCACTACTCAGAATAAGGCACTGAGAATAGTGTGTAAGAAGAGCAGTTTATATGCAGCGTTGTGCTATGATTGCAGATTGGTGCCTATTTGTGACAGCTTTTAATGAAAACTTTATAAATTATTGAAACTGGATTTTACAATATGCAAAACTATTTAACTATTCTTCCCTTTCAGTGAAATAATAATAAAACTGAACATTTATGTACAAAGTTATTTTAAAGCGTCTAAAAACACCTCAAAAATAAAACGTCACATTATCAGCCTGAAGCAAGCTAATCCCAAACAGTGTTCGGACTGCATTTCAGGACTGTTACTGTCACTTAAGGCTTTTTTTCTGCAGTGAGATGTGAACTTATGTTCGATTTCAATTTATAGTTTTTTTTTTTTTTGGAACAATCTCACATTAGAACAACAAATTGCTTGGCGTATGTTTGTGATCTTGAGAAAGGAATCGTCGTTCCGACGTTTGTCCAGTAGGGAGAGCTGCAGCGCTTTGGCCCGCCGATCCACTCAGATCCAGTGTTCTGTCGCGCAGTGTGTCTTTGAAGGGGATTCTTTTCTTCAGAGCATGAAAGAGCGAGTGTGCTTGAAGTCTTGTTTCTTTAAAAAAGAAAAAACAGACAAAACATTCAGTACAACACACCCCATATGATCAGGTAATGTGCAAGCACACAATATAATAATGATGGCACCGTGGTGCCTTCCAACTGTTTCTGCTGCACTGCAGTCGTGACTACTCTGATTAACACGTGGGATTTGCCCGTCAGCGTTTGTTTAAGCAAATGATGGCATTTCTTTTATCCTTAGTAAACTGGTTAGGATTAGCGGGTATTAAAAAGACTTGATAGAAGGCGGTCAAAGGTGAAACACTTACATCTTCTGGAGCGTGACTGTAATGTGTGTTTCTGAAATGAAAGAGGGGGAAAAAATTAATAAAGGCAGTGTCTTGCATCTTGTTTGTGAATTAATTTAAACTAGTCCTGAGTTACAATGCACTGGGGCTAAAACTGATCCCGGCCCCCTCCAGAACAGTTCACAGCATTTACGTGTGGACAGTAATGTGGAGTCACTACCACACACATCCCAGGCAGCTCAGGGAAAGGACGAGCGTTTTGACATGTCAGCATAAGCTGATGAATCTGACTAGACGGGGCGTCATTTTAAGAAGGGGGGGGGTGGGCATCACAGAGTGTAGCTGAATGTGGTCCAGGAAGAAGAAATCCTTCTTATCTCTGCCAGCAATACAAATCGAAGTGGTTCCTGGACCAGTTTTATTCACTCTGACTCACATATCCTCAGTTCTGTGGAGATTCTGGCTGCTGATGTGCGCTGCGCCGTGGCACTGGGGGATCCAGAATGACCTGAAAAATGTAGGGGGTGCACTGGATCATGGGTCAAAGGTCATGGTCATATAGTCATCGCACTGAGTGCTACCATGCAGAGGATCACAGCAACTGCACCACAACAGGCAAGCCAGTCCCACTCTGAAGCCAATGGGATGGTGATTTTTACATGGTGAGTCGGGAAGAGTGCATTCTGAGAGGGAGATCATTTGATTGGTCCTATCCATAAGCTGCCTGCTTCCAGTGTAGCGTCGACCCCCAAATTCATGCACACATACATACACAAATATGCATGCATAACAATTTATGAGGTTAAAAAAATAATCACAGGCCTAGGCCAAGTTCACACAACTGTCTTTAGTGTTTGATCATTTAGTGTGATGGAAAAGCATCCACTAAAAACCAGAGGGGAAATTGTCTTACCTTCCTCTGTGTCCTGGAAGAGTGAAAAGGAAACAGAAATATATATTAATAATCACAGAAAAATGGCATGACTGAAGGTTTGAAAATAGAATGCTTTGTGACTGGTTTGAGGCAGATAGACAGCTTTGTGAAGAGGGAGAGACAGAGAGACTCTGAGGAACCAGGCAGGCAGTTATTTTAATCAGCAGAGAGTGAAGGGCGGGATGGCAACAGAAATGAAGATGTGCCAGACAGACTTACTGCTGAAGAAGCCGTGTCGCTGGGCATACCACGCCGCCAGGGCACAAACGGAAATGATAAGGCAGATGACCACCACTCCTGCAATGATCCCTGGGACATTCAGGTCATCTGGAATTGGGCGACAATGAAAATGATCAGAAACAGTTCTAGGTTTTATTGGTTCGGGGCCAAGGATTGATGAATTTCCATTAATTTTTCAAAATGAGCAGACATGAATAACTAGTCAGCTAAACCAAGATGCACTTTGGTGGGTGGTTGGTAGTAGACTAATGAATAACACAGTCACCTATGAACCAACTCAATCCCACCAAAACTGAACTAATATTCATTCCAGCAGATTCTTCACCACATCAGGATCTTGCTTTTTACCTGGACAACTCGCAGCTCTCTCCTTCTGCAACAGCCCACAAGCTTGGCGTAACAATAGACAACCAACTTTCCTTCTCAACTCACATCAGCAATCTTTCCCGCTCATGTAGATTCCTTCTCTACAATATCAGACGAATCCGCCATTATCTGTCAACCCAGGCCACCCAGATACTGGTTCAGTCCTTAGTAACCTCACGACTGGACTACTGTATCTCCCTTCTAGCTGGTCTGCCACTATGTACCATCCGACCTCTACAACTCATACAAAATGCAGCAGCACGACTGATCTTCAACCTTCCCAAATTCTCCCACACCACCCCTCTGCTACGTTCCCTTCACTGGCTCCCAGTAGCTGCACGCATCAGGTTCAAAATACTGATGCTGGCCTACAAAGCCAAACATGGAGTAGCATGTACCATCCTACCTCACAGCCCTTATTACACCTCGCACTGCACCTCTTATACTCCGAGCCTCCAGTTCTGCTCGCCTGGTCTCTCCATCTCTGAAGGTAAAAGGAAAACATTCATCTAGACTCTTCTCCGTCTTGGCCCCTCGGTGGTGGAATGAACTTCCCCTCGAGGTCAGAACAGCTCAGTCACTGAGCACCTTCAAACGGCAGCTCAAGGCCTTCATCTTTAAAGAATATTTAGATTAAATTGTAATTTTCTTGTTGTCGAACTTTGTGTACAGAATCTACAACAAGAGTGAATAAAATAGATGTATTCATAGTTGGGGTCCTAGTGAACCGGAATTGATCTCTTCATCGATGGTAACTTGAAATCACGATGTAAGTCGCTCTGGATAAGGGCGTCTGCCAAATGCCGTAAATGTAAATGTAAACCACAGGTTCAAAACCCACCACACTGTGTCCCTGAGCAAGACACTGTCCCTGTAAGTACTGATTGTAAGTCGCTGTGGGTAAGGGCGTCTGCTAAATGCAGATGTTCTGTGTCATAAAAATAGGTGTCACCACAGACACAGAATTCATCCCCAGCCTGCGACAATGACTGATCTGTTCCAGGCGTGAGCAGAACCGTGTTTTCAGACTGAGCATTGACTTCCAGACTGTGATCACGCAGATAAGTTCTCAGGTAACGTAGTGTAGTGCCCCCTTTAGGTCTACAGCTCTCAGTGAGATATCTGTGAATGAGCCCTGTGGTCAGCTGTAGTTGAAATACAGTGGTCTTGAATTTCACACCACATTAGAAACATTGCTGTGTAATATGTGCTCATACGTGCACAGACTCACCAATCTGCATGTGGTTCCCCTTACAGCTCTTCGGCGGCCCGACTCGGTTTCTGGCCTCACAGTGGTACAGTCCAGTGTCCGCCCTACTTACTGATTTAAACAACTGATTGAGAGATATATATATAAAAAGAGAGAGTTATTATTCAGTGACGTTGGATTGGGATATTCTTTATCAAGTAGGAAAATATGTATATTATATACAAGTCATCTCCTAAACCACTAACTCACTAACTCAATGCTCAGCCTAACTCCATATTCCTGTCGAGCATTTTGGATACTGCTGTATCTACCGCGCTCATGTTCTGATGCTTCTTCACTTGCAATTCGCTTTGGATCAACAATTCTGTCATGTACTGATTGGCAGATCCTCATTTTGGGATGATTTAACCCTCTCCTATGCATAAGTGTAGCCCAAGCTCTAATCTCCCTCATAAAGCTCCAAATGTGATCTTTGTTGTAATCATCTCAACAGACCTCCTCCCTACCTAACTATACAGATATATTGCTTAATTCAGACATTCGGACAATGACCATTATGCCCTTTTTCTGAGTGGTGTAGTCTATGTGTATGTGTGGTAGTAGCCTAGTGGGTAACACAATCGCCTATGAACCAGAAGACCCAGGTTCAAACCCCACTTACTACCATTGTGTCCCTGAGCAAGACACTTAACCCTAAAATTGCTCCGGGGGGACTGTCCCTGTAACTACTGATTGTAAGTCGCTCTGGATAAGGGCGTCTGATAAATACTGTAAATGTAAATGTAAATGTAATTCCTCACCAGAACACCAGTGTTCTTGTCCGCAGTGTAGGAGGCATTGAGCTGCCGTTGCAGAGGCATCTTATCTTTGTACCAGGTGTAGGTGGCAGCGGGCACACTGTGGTGATCCCTGCAGTGCAGCTCCACCGCCGAGCCCGTCACGGCGGAGCTTGGGATTTCGCAGGACGGGGTGTGGGGCGGCACTGGGTCGCAACAGCGGCAGGAAAAGCGGGAGACATAACAAGAAGGATAAATTTGACATGGAAGTCCAAGGGGTCGCATTCCTCCATGAAAATAATTGCGAGCAGCAGAATGTACCGTCTTACACTACAGCACGTGCTTGAGTGGGCATTGAACATTATGCGGAAAATCCAATGCATTTGATTTACAATACAGGAAAGTGAAGTGAAAGTGAAGTGATTGTCATTGTGCACAGCACACGATGACACAACGAAATGTGTCCACTGCTTTTAACAATCACCCTTGGTGAGCAGTGGGCAGCCATGACCGGCACCCGGGGAGCAGTGTGTGGGGACGGGACCTCAGTGGCACCTTGCACCTCAGTGGCACCTCTGGATTCGAACCGGCAACCTTCTGATTACGGGGCCGCTTCCTTAACCAGTAGGCCACCACAGCCAAGGCCTGACTCCGGAGGGAGTCTGTTGTCATCGTTGTCATCGTTGTCGCCCTGACTGCATGTATACCTGTTGGTATGTGTAAAATGCAGTCCTATCGTGTGTAGTCTTTGCCAGGTTGTTGTGTGGGAATGTTTGTGTTATGTCTTGTATTTTGTATGCCGTTGTAAGTAAATACTCAGTCCTTCCTGATCTGTCCTGTTCCTGGCACCGTCGTGACAGAAAGATATTCTGCTCTCTGACCTCAGTGTATCTAGAACACCGACAGTTCCATTTTTCTAGGCTGTTCGCAGGACTTTAACCAGAAAAAAGATCCTCCTATCACACAGTTCCACAGGACAATTTGACAATTTTAAGAAAGAGACACAACTATGATGGCAACAATAAAGAAGCTGTCATGATCCGGTTCAGCAGGGGTTACTCTGTGTCCGGAGTTTCATGTCAGAATCAGAATCAGAATCAAAATCGTATTTATTGGCCAAGTAAGTGCAAGCACATATAAGGAATTTGATTCCGGTAGATGGTGTCTCTCATTGTACAAGTTGTGGAATTTGTTTGTGCTGTTTATAAATAACTAAATAATATAAATAAATAATATTCATCATGTGCGATGTTTTCTGATCGTGTTCACCTGTTGTATAATTATGTGAGTGCATAAAGCTGCCTGGTTGTGTCTGTTCACCGCCGGGTCATTGTTTGGTGATGTTTGACATGTCCTGTGTACCACATATTAAACCCCAGTCTCGTGACGTAGTGAGTATGCATCCTTCTTCCTCGCCATGTCCAGCCATCGTGACAGAGACATTTATACCCCTACAAACACCAGTGGTTTTCAAGGACTACCGAAAATATGTCCTGCAAGATTTCACACTTTATAAATTACTGTTAATATTATAAATTATGGACACACTAATGTATAAGCTGTATATCAGTATCTTTCAATGTCAGCCAATCAGCAAAATGGCTGATATTTTGGATGTCTGGATGGATGTTTTGCAAGAAACCCTCACTGCTAATGGACAGCCCTCATTGGCATCTCTACTTATGTTTCTACTTCTCAGTCCCTCCAGTTTTTCATGCAAAATCAGCATATATACAGCATATAAGATGCATAATTTCATCCTACTGCATAATTTTTGCAAAAATTACCCATAATGTTACAACTGCTTTTCCATCACACTAAATGATCAAACACTAAAGACAGTTGTGTGAACTTGGCCTAGGCCTGTTGATGGCTGTATTTTCCATGCACGAAAACACTGCTGTCACTTTTACATCGTTTTAATCAGTAATGGCCAGCACAAAGAAGAGAGACAAGTCCCATTAAGGGTGACCAGATGTCTTCTTTTCCCTGGACATGTTCTCTTTCGTCACTTCATGAGCATCTCTCATAAAATTCAGTCTACATGACTATTCTCTTCCACTCCAAGAGATAAGTGAGCACAGTTGAGCAAGGGAGCAAGGAATGCAATTCAGGCAATATATTTGTCTGCCTGTCAATTTTGTTTTTCTCTCATTTGTCTTAATAGGCATATGTAGACCTTGGATGGGTTTACCAATTTTCTGAGAAAACACACCACAAAATCTGTGGTTTTATTTGCAAAAAATCCTGAGGGAACTGATTTATGAACTTTTTTTTTTTTTTTTTTTGGTACTATGAAGGGTTTACAATATTAATTTCTTCAAATTTGTATGACTGAATTTGTTCAAAGATAATGAATGACAAAGTGAATGTGAAGAGCTGAAAGACTTTTTAACAATGAAGATTGTTCTTTGCTTCCCTGGAGAGACACATGAAAAAAACACATGAAGACAGCCCAGCCTACCCAGCACCACAAGGGTGACGTTGGTCTCTCCCAGGGTGATGGAGTCCAAGGGGGCGCTGACCTCACAGCGATACTCCCCAGCATCTTCCTGGGTCACTCTCGCCAGGGTCACCGATGCTCCATCAATCTTTGCACGACCCTCAAAGGGACCTGGGAATGAACAGAAAAGAGAGAGAGTCTAGCCGAGCCTGTAAAGACATTTTAAACTAGGTGACCAATTCAGCTGCAAGTTCGAGCCCCACATACTACTAAACTGGGAGACAATATATGTATGTATGCACTACAGAAGTATGGCATTGCACTACAGAAATTGCACTACAGCTGTGGTCGGATTAATGAATAATATATTTTGATGTAACCGTTTTAATTTCATAATACTCTGTGAAAAGAAGAAACATATTCCAACAACACACTGGAATATATCATACAAAATGCACTGTTATGTTATATATGAAACAAGTCACCTCGGAACTTCCCATCATAGTACACAAAGGATGTATCCTTTCCTTTCTTCTTCCATTCTATTCGAGGGTTTCTGTCTTCCTGTGTTCTGTACAGACAGGAAAGGTACGCCTCTAAAAAGACAGATGAAAGCTACAACGGTGCAGTTGAAGAATGGATGATTAATGGAGGATTAGTTTGTCCTTGTCACTTACCCCCATTTTCATGTGCTTCAACAACAGGCCGGTCGGTGGTGACCACGACTGGAGCACAAGGGGACACTTTAAAAAAAAAAAAGTTGTTTTTTATTACTTTAATTTGTACACATTTGTGCAGATATTACAGTCATATCATGACTACTGATTGACAGTACCAAAATCACAGTCAGAACGCAGATGGATGCAACAGCTGGAAACAAAGCAGGAGTCTAGGACACAGAGGCAAACTTTGACCCTGACATTCAGCAGGCACCGCTGGGAGGGGCGGTGTGTGTGCAGCAGAATTCCACCTTCCTGTAGGGCACAGGAAGTGGCTGCAGCCCTTCCTCCCTGCTGATTGGAGCAGGAGAACCATTGTTTTTCGTCATTCTTCTGTCAGTAAGTCCCCATTAAATGACCCAGTGTGTATTTTGGGGGAAGGGAAATCAAAGCTGAGTGAGATAAGAAATCCACGCATGAATCTTGTTTAAAAACATCAGACGATTTCTGACTATTGTTACAAAAGTGAACACTATGGTTACTTACTAGTAAGAAGAATATCAACAAACCAAAATATTTCATTTTTTGTGGCAGTAAATGTTTTCTTGAAAAATGCTGTGAGTTCTTCTGTAGGGCTGCCAAAATGAATGCATTAATCATTAAAGTAAATTAATGCAATTAACACAGCTGCAGGGTTTTTTTTAACCTGTGTAGGGGCTGACCTATGACAAGAATGTGACATTCATCCAAGCCAGAGACAATCCCACCAGAGGACATTTATGATGCCCATCCCATTTACATTATTTTCAAATGGAGACAAACACAGGATGCAAATTTTACAGACATGCAGAGAGTGGAAATCAGGTTCGACCATATGAAAATATTTAAACACATAGTACCATGTGACATGTAATTCACAGTGTTTTTACACAATGCCTGTTCTAATGAAGATAGTCTTTGTCCCAGTTTTGAATGTGTGTTATGGTTTTACTTAATTACTACAGCTATTTTTCAATAAAGTGGTGTGCAGTTCATGTATTAATTTGGCAATTTCATGCTAATATGGAACAATAATTCCCACTGTGTTTATGTAAACACAATACATGGTAGGTAAAAGAGATCATGTTGTTAAAATAGAACTTCCGTCTTATTCTGTTAAACAATGGGAGCATTTTTATGCACTGGTATATAAATAAACTATACTGAGAGATCCTCCGCCTTGCCCTCAAAAGGAGAGGAAAGTACTACAATTTTCATAAAACATCAGAATTTGCTTCAGAAGTTCTAGAACTCAACTATTTAAAACTATTTCACCCTACATCCATGGGAAAAAGTTTCACTTAAAATGCATGTCATTTTAACCTTGTTACATATTCGTAGACAGGGCACAGAGGAAGGGCAGGCTGTGATTGGCCCTTTGTGTCTCCCTTTGGTCGCCCAGCCTTGGTCCTTCTCGACAGTAATGAAGTGTTATCAGCGAACTGCAGCTGTGCATCAGGCCCTGGCCTTGCACAGGCCATCTTATCGTCCCTCGCCGGGCACTGAGAGAAGCTGACGAGCGAAAGAGACGAGAAGAAAGAGAGAGCTGTGCCGTCGCTGAGGCAACCCTCCCTTCCTCATTTCGGACAGTGCGGCCGCTCTGAAGAGACACACTGTGTCATTTTTTTTGGTATTATCAGCAACACAGGGAGCTGCCACGCAGGAACAATAGGACAAAGCAAATCATTACTAATTATTACAGGGAATCTTACAAATTATTACTGTGAATCTGTACAGAAGAGCAATATTATAAGAACGATCCCTCAAGTAAAATTTATAGGCAAAATATAGAGACAACAGGCATATATGGATGGTATGTGTTACAGAACGACACAGCACAGGAATGAGAAAATGTCCATCCAAGACCCTTGCGACATTTTTTAAGTGGCATATGGTCAAATTAATTGAATGCCAGTGAAACAGCAGCTCATCAAGCGAAGCTGGCGAAACCATCTGTCTCTTCATGTTTTTCTGTGTGGTCACATGACCCCCCCCCCCTCCAGGATTTTGACAGGTGTGATTACATGTGGTCACTTTTCTTCAGGAACCTTATGCGTTTGTTGGTATTTTGGACTTCCAAATAACCAATGCAATAATCATGTGAGTTAAACGTTATACCATTTTGTAAAAAGTACTTTACTTTACTTGAATTTTCTTGGCAGACACTTTTATCCAAAGCGACTTACAAGAAAAAGACACTAGCAATTCACTTGTGTTGTTAAGGGCTAGACCATTTTTTATTTTGTGTGAGTGTGTGCGTGTGTTAGACTCATGTGAAAAGTGCTATAAAAGAATGTTGTCTAATCCTGTGTTTAACTAAATGATTAATACACGGATATTTAATACATGAATCATTAATCTCACATATTAAAAAACTTGCCAGAGCACCTCCAGACAGGAAAACGGAACATGGGAACCTATGTTTCCAGTTTATTACAGAGCATCTGTCTGATAAATGCATGGGGGATGCATGCGGGTGTAGGGTGTAGGTCAGGGCTGAATGAGGATGTTTGTGTGCAACTGAGAATGTGAGTGTCTTCTGATATTTCTCTGTGTGTGTGTCTGTGGGTGTAATCTCTCACCCCCGTGGAGAACAAAGCCCCACTGTGTGCGTGTAACCCTGCCCTGCTCTGGAGGAACAGCTGGCTCTGCCGGGTGTTGCTCTCCAGGCCCAAAGAGAGCCCCACCTCCGCCCCCCTACAGAGCCAAGCACGACCACCACAAACACTCATTCAGGGCCTAACCTAACACTCAAATGACACCGTTCGTCACACACAGTCGCAAAAGTGAAGCCTAGTGAAGACATCCAGGTCCTCAAAAGCAAGACTTTTGGCTACACAGCCTGCTCCAGCCTGGTCTTCGTAATGTCCATAGGGGATATCTGTCGGAGTTTCTGTTTACTTTTTTTATTACAAGTGCATCCTGATTAAAATGATATATTATCTGACTACATCTGCCCATCTGCCTGTACGTCAGATACAGGCAGATGGGCACACAAATCCTACACCACCACCCAACCCATCACAACAAATGTCTACATTCATATCGGTCACACTGCACACTCTCAATTACACTAGTCATAACAGCTGCCTTGTGATTCAGGCATGTTCCACAAATATATACCCCAACACAGATGCTAAAACATCACACACACACACACACCAAATATTGCCTCTTTCCAAAGGGTGGAGCAGTGAACCGGCACATGGTGTGCGTGGACCATTTTCCCATCTAGATCCCCAAAGAAACAATCAGCAGGAACTGCACATGCACATGCACGGCACGCACACACACACACACACACACACACACAATGGGATTACAAATGACCTTTCACCTTGCTGTTTCTCATCCTTAAAAATATCGCTGAAGACCAACGTCACACAAAGCACGACGAAGTCACTTCTCGCTGTTTATCTTCTGGTGACATTTAATCTACTTAAGATTCTAAATACAGTATTATTGGACGTTGGTTTTTCTTTTTGAGAGGATGCTGTCCAGCCAGTGTCAACATCACACACTACCACGGGTAAGCCGTCACCAAAGTTAGATTCTGCTGATTGGCTGCGCGGTCTAATCCCCTCTCTATTTCTGTTTGGAGTCTTAGGGCTCATCGAGACGTCGAGCTACAAACAAACACACGTTTACATACTCGATCTTTTTTTTTGTAATTGTTGGGAGGATCGGTGTAAAAAAAAAAAAAAAAAAGCGTCGAAATAATTCGGGATCTGGCAACACGACGCCCTGCGCACATAACGACTGGAAGACGAGTTGTATAGTCACGTGTGAGAAAAGTTCAGAGGAATTCCATCATTTTGCATAAATGTTTTGCGCTATGGTGCTTCATATATATTTTTTCTCTGGGAAGTTGTAACAAACCGCAGGGAATTTACTGTCCACGCGGTCGCCGACGTGAAGAAGTGAAGATGCGACTCTACTCACGCAGCATCAGTAGTAAAAAAGCCCCGCGCAGCAGCAGCGTTGGCGGCGGCGAACTTCTCTCCATGCCGGGGGTCTCCATCTCTGGCTTCTGGAGGGTCTCCTCGCCGTCGCGCCTGTTTTCGGTGTGGATGGTGAATCCTGCGCTCCGCTCCTCACTGCGCCCAAGCTTGGAAGTTGGGGAGGAGGAGGAAAGGTTGGGTTGGGGGGGGGGGGGGGGGGGGGTATTGTGGGGTGCAGCCAGGGGTGGGGTGGGTGAATTTGCCCCCTAACGGGACATCGTGCTGAAATATGTAAACTAAATACAATATATGTACTAAGTATATAAACTGGCTGTTACGTTAAACTAATGTTACAGCAGCGTTCTGGTAACGTTGCATTACGGGACATCGTGCTGAAATATGTAAACTAAATACAATATATGTACTAAGTATATAAACTGGCTGTTACGTTAAACTAATGTTACAGCAGCGTTCTGGTAACGTTGCATTACGTTAAATTAATGGCATTTATCAGACGCCCTTATCCAGAGCGACTTACAATCTGTAGTTACAGGGACAGTCCCCCCCCTGGAGACACTCAGGGTTAAGTTTCTTCCTCAGGGACACAATGGTAGTAAGTGGGGTTTGAACGTTATCTTCTATTTCAGAGGCGAGTGTGTTACCCACTAGGCTACTATCAGCCCATATATTAAGTATTCTCTAAAGAGGAAGGTCTTAAGCTGCCGTTTGAAAATACTCCCTCGTACCTTCATCGGTGGAGGGACCAGGCGAGCCGAACTGGAGGGTCGGAGAGTGCGAGGTGCAGTGTGAGGTATAATATGGGCTGTCAGGTCGGATGGTGCTACCCCATGTTTGGCTTTGTAGGGGAAGCTACTGGGATCCAGTGGAGGGAACGTAACAGATGGGTGGTGTGGGAGAGTTTGGGAAGGTTGAAGACCAGTCATGCTGCTGCTTTCTGTAATAGTTGTAGAGGCCGGATGGCGGTCAGATGTAGACCTGCTAGAAGAGAGTTACAGTAATCCAGTGGCGAGGTCACTAGGGACTAAATAAGTATCTGGGTGGCCCGTGTTGTAGCGAGGGAATCTACATGAGTGGGAAAGATTGCCGATGAAAGGAGTTGAGAAGGAGAGTTGGTTGTCTATAGTTACTCCAAGGTTGTGTGCAGTTGTAGAGGGAGAGATCTGAGAGTTGTCCAGGTAGATAGCAAGATCCTGATGTGGAGAGGAATCTGCTGGAAAGGATTTTAGCTCGGTCTTGGTTGGGTTGAGTTTTAGATGATATATTTGAGGAAATATGTGAAGATGAGTTGTGTAGATGGAGAGGAGTAGAGTCCCGAGTACTGAGGTTGCCAGATTTCGCCAGAGAAAACACACTAAAACACGATCAAAGGCAGATTAACAAATTTACATTTACAGCATTTATCAGACGTCCTCATCCAGAGCGACTTACAATCAGTAGTTACAGGGACAGTCCTCCCCTGGAGCAATTTTAGGGTTAAGTGTCTTGCACAGGGACACAATGGTAGTAAGTGGGATTTGAACCTGGTTTGATTGCATTTCTCATGCCGTGTTAAATATTAGGCTATACAAGAACGTATACAACATTGAATTGAAAAGAAATCACACCCACATAAC
Organism: Denticeps clupeoides; assembly: GCF_900700375.1. NCBI lineage: Eukaryota > Metazoa > Chordata > Actinopteri > Clupeiformes > Denticipitidae > Denticeps > Denticeps clupeoides. The sequence goes on along the minus strand of NC_041721.1, from coordinate 6,228,275 downwards.
CTCCACATAAAATCTAGACTGCATATATCAAGGTAGTTGATTGTTAATGATTTCTAAACGGCACAGATTAGGATAGATGCAGTGCTTTGAACTTCTTTACGCACATAAGGAAAAACGACTTTGATCGTAACTTTATTTAGGCTTTTAATAGAGTTCAATGTAGCTGAAAGACGCGTGCGCGACACGTAGTTGCAATTGCTGCGACGAAACGTGCGACATGATCTGTTTTGAACTGTGGGCCTCGATTCAAACATCTCAGTCGCTCGGCTCGTCTTTTTGTCATTTGTCGTGTGTGTGTGTGTGTGTGTGTGTGTGTTGTCGGGGTGGGGATCAGTGTGATTGGAGGCGACAGGTGGCCCAATGCGGTCACGAACGTTTATTACATTTCTGCGGTGGAACCCCGAACTGCCAAAATGCCGCAGGCGCCTCAATACCATAATAATAAAATAATAATAATAAAAATAATATTAGCCGTGCGGGTATTGCACCGGAAATTGTGACGTGGCTATAACGGGTGCGTTTTGGCGTGTGAGTGCGTGTGTTTTGTTTTGTCGGCGTGTGCCGCGGCGGGGACGGTCCCCGTCCGGTATTTTTAGCAGGGGGCGACCTGTCGACGGCAGCACTCGTGTCACTCAAGACGCCCGCCTTCTCCACCTGTCGCAGCTGCCGCGACACGGACGGACGGACGCACAGCGCGGCCATTGTCTCATCCTCCAGAAAGTGCTGACCGGTCCCTCTCTCTCTCACAGACACACACACACACACACACACACACACACACACACACACACACACTTGTCCGCTGCCGAGTGGTTGTGGAGGAGGAGTAACGTGGACGCCCGGCAGGTGATGGAGGCAGAACCGTTCACCATACCATACCATATTTATTCATAATGCACTTTAACACAACAAAGTGCTGTACGTTAAAATAAAAATAGGTTAAATTACCAGGAACGGGACAAAAAGTGCATTAAAAATACATAGAGCATAAAAAAAAGAGAACAGAATAAAATAAGAGAAACGTGCAGCAATTTGAACTAAACAAGGGGTTGAGTAAAACAGAAAATATTCGAGGCAACATATTAAAAGAGTTAAGAAAGGACTGGCTAGGAAACCACAAACCGCTATACGAGCTCTCAACAACAACACTACTTAGGACATAACATCATTTTCAATCCCTTCGGGACTCAATTCCCCCAGAATCCTCGCACAAACCTTTTTACATTTTTTTTTACTTTCTCCTCTCACTTTACTCATTTGCACACCTTCACCCTACCTGTTACACATATTTTATGTTAAAAACATCAAAGTGTAATATTTGGTTATGTTTGCTATATTTGCATACTAGTTCATTGTAATATTTGCAGTATTGAGGTTTATAGCAGTCGCTAAAGAATTTCACTGCATATCAAACCGTGTATGACTGGGTATGTGACAAATAAAAATAGAATTTGAACATGAAACACTGCGTAAGAACACCGTACAAGAAGCACGTCACACTGGGTTAAAAGCCAGGGTGTAAAAGGGACTTTTTTTTTTTTTTTTTAAACGGGATTTAAACAGTGATTGACGACTGATTGGCAGGTCATTCCAAGGCCCTGTCGTCTCTGTGCTCGCAATGTGACAATAGTCTCTGGTCTGAAGACCTTGAGGGAACGGGGTGGCGTGTAGGAACGGAGAAGGCCTGACCAACAGGTCTGCAGCATGGACGCGTGGAGGGGAAACGTAGCTGATGTTGCAAACGAGGATCTGTTCACCGAATGTGCCCCTGCTAGGTGATGGTGTCAAGGAAAGCAGGTAGAACTACAGATATGGGAAAGAGGAGTGAAAAGAGGAGTGTTCTACTCCCTGGCCTGGTTGCTTGGGTGAAGCATAGTTTCTTTGCTTTCGGACACCGATATGGTTCACCTGTAAAATTTGCACGTGTTTAATGGCCGATTTGTGACCCGAAGAATTTCCTGTGAGGCGAAAACCCACAAAATTTCCTGCATTGCCAGATTCTATAAGGTACTTTTTGTTGATTAAGTCATCCCCAGTTTTTGTATTCCCATCCGACACTGCTGAGTTGGTTTAGTTCATACATTTAAAAAGTCCTTCTTAAAAGGTTTTGTTCATTTTTTTTTCTGTCTTGCCACTAGTGACCACACAACGGAATTCAGACATTGACATGGTTTTAATTTTGAGTACACATAATAACTGTTCATGTTCAAGTAACAAAAGAACACAATCCTTTATGAACAATCAACGATCCGCTGGAGCTGGAGACACGGAGTTGGTTTCTGAAGGCGGCGCGACCGGCTGGCTGACGGAGGTCGGCGGAACTTCAACCTGATCAAGAAGAGAAAGTAGGCGGTCAAGTGACAGGCTACGACAGGCAGCCTGTGGCCTAGACAGTTTATAGTTACCATTTTCTCCGCTCTTTTTCGTAGTTTTCTCCAGACTGTGTGATGTGCCTGCAAATATCAGAGAAACAACTGCTAAATCATTCAAACACACATGAAATCAAGTCCTTTGAAACCTTTTGCACTGCACAATGCACAACAGCTTGCATGAAAGGGTGCTTTAACTGTCCAGCCCCAGTACACTAGGCCTGGAACAGGGACAGAGTTGACATTGAAATTGGCCTCTAGGGTTCACCAAACTCAAAGTCCACTTTGTTGTCATCTGACTATATACAAAGTATACACATAGTGCAAATGGAATAATACACAAAACAAAAACATGACAAAGGACCCATAAAACAGAGATAATCTAGACAAACAAGTAGAAGCAATATGACAGTATATCTGTGTGTGGGTGTATTTAGTATAAAGTGTATGTGGTGTATGATATGCTATGATAATAATGGCAGTAGTAGTGATATGACATGATATTATAACCATTACATAGCAGCACAGTGTGACGTGGTGAGAGATTAAAGTGCAGGGTGTAATACTTCGAGGACATACCTGCAGCTGTGATGGGAGCGAGAGCCCCTGTGCCCTGCGATGCAGACCCCACTGTCCCTTTCCCAAGCTGTGCACGGCTGTCACCTCGTACTGCAAGCACAGCCCTGTTCTGGCCACATGGGGTCCTCCACTCAGGGCAACATGGTCTCCACACCTGCATACAGTCAAATACACACATCAATATGGCAAGCAATACAACATGAAAAATTTAGCAAAATCCTAACCACTGATTAAACAAAAAATGACAATATGTGTCAAACAATATGTGAAACATGGCAGCCAAAGAAGACGAAGCTGTGAGCAGTTAATGTAGCATTAGAGAATGACAGCTAAAGAGAGAGAGACAGGGTACTCTTGATTGCAAATTAAAATGACGATAAAACAGGGTCTACGCAGACTCTACTGACCTGTAAAGGGTAACTGTTCCCCTGGGGCTCTGGGCAGCCTTCTCTTCTACCTCCACCTGTTTGCACCTGTGTAGTAAAAAAGAGGAAAGGGGAGAGGTAAGTATTGGCCATTATTAAATAACGTGCGTTGTGCTTTGGTTCTATTAAGGCCTCACTGCTGTACAGAAGGTAAACTGAACCTGCTATGTGAGAAAATCTCCAGGGCAACTGCGGGCGCCACCTCTAGTGGTTCCCATGGCAGGTCTTTATGGATGAGCTGGTGAGCATCACGCGTGAGAGAGCGAAGGTCTTCCTGTGGAAAGAGAAAAAAAATTTACGTGTCCCAAAAATTGGAGTATGTAGTTCATCAGAGGCTTGAGATGTCCCAACTTACCTCAGACGGCGTCCATGATTCTAACTGAGGATCCAGCACCAGGTCACAACAGAACGCTCCCACAGTCACTAGAGAAAAAGAAGCGGAACAAAGGACATAGTGAATAGCTTCGCGAGATGCAAACTCCAGGCGAAGTCGAACAGTTAATGTACCAGGTACTTCTGGGACACTCAGCAGCTCGACATCAAATTTGTCCTCGAAGGCATTCTGCAGCACCTGTCCAAGCAGCGCAGCACCAGAACGCCAATATGCCTGCGGGGTTCATCACAGCAGTCACGCAAGCTGCAGACAGAACAGGCAGGTGCAACGTCTGGAATAAAAACGTCCACAGACCTGGTTGAGCAGCAGGGGGTCCGAGTCTCTGAAGGTCAGCAGCCTGAGCGAGCAGGACTGTGTGAGAGGCTTATGTAGAGGCCAGGGCTCCCCGTCCACCAAAGCCAGCGCCGCACTGTTCACATGCCACTCCGTCAGGTCTGAGACGGCCAGAGAATCAGAGAAACCGCATCACCGCCCCATTCCAGAAAAGACACGGCACAGCAAACAGCGCACACAGTGAAACGTGGTCTCTGTATTTAACCCATAACCCGAGGGAGCAGTGGGAAGCCATGAAAGGCTTGAGTCTCTCCCTTACCCAACAAAAGGACACTTAAACACACACACTCAACATGCACTCAACCCCACCACCCCACGCCTCTGCCCACTTCATACCCCATAGCGTGAACTGGTGGGTCTGTGTGAGCGTCGTCTGGCGACGGAACTGCACTTATTCTCATTCACATGGAATTACAACCACCGTCCATACCCCCCCCGTTGCAAGTGACTTTTACTTTTTATGTTGTGTAGAGTCTATGTGCTTATGCTTTTTTTTTTTTTTTCTTATTTTTCAATGTACTGCTCACTGGGGCAGTGGTGGCCTAGCAGGTGAAGAAATGGATCCGTAATCAGAAGGTTGCCAGTTCGAATCCCCCAACTCCCAAACTGCCACTGAGCAAAGCCCCATCCCCACACGCCAGTCATGGCTGCCCACTGCTCACCTAAGGTGATTGTTAAATGCAGAGGAGACATTTCGTTGTGTCTCTGTGTGCTGTGCTTCACAATGACAATCACTTCACTTTCATTGGAGTCCAATCTGGGAGATTTTTTTTTTTTTTTTTTTAATTCTCCTCTATCCACATGCTTTTCTGATCTTCGTAACCTGTCCACCACCCACCCAATGTACTGTAGATGTATGGTACAGGTTGATGCCCAGATTTTTCAGTAGTACTTTTGACAAGGAATATTGCATCAGCAATAAAAGGTCTTTATGAAAATCAAATCAAACATGAAAGGCTCAGAGCCACCTTAGCGGTTTGTGATAGGCCAACCGCTGCCCCATAAATTGCTGTTGAGAGATGATGAGATGATCCTTTATTAGTCCCACAACTATAATTTACATAGTCACAGCAGGAAGTGGACAGTACAAGATAAGAGCAGCAAAAGACAAATAGCACAGACACTATGTCGCCTGTATACCATAAAAGTTCACTGAACAAATAAGCAAGTAAAGAGTCAAATAAATTGCGTATTGTAACGAGGCACGTTCGACACTCACGCCGGGCGCAGCTGTGTGGCGTCGAAACTCCTCTGTTCATGATCAGCAGGGTGCCTTGCAGGCCAGGTCCTTCCATGCCGACCTCAATCTTCTCTGTGCGCGGGTACAGCGATTGCTGGCGAGCCCGCTCCTTGGAGAAGAGTGCACTGCGAAAGGCCATCAGCTCCGCAGACGACGGCCGGGAGGCCGCAGCGACGGACGCCAGACCTTACAGACACAAGCAGAAATGATGGGTCTGCCTGCCGTGACCACCACAGGGTGGTAGCGGCCTAGTGGGTAACACACTCGCCTATGAACCAGGAGACCCCGGTTCAAACCCCACTTACTACCATTGTGTCCCTGAGCAAGACAATTAACCCTGAGTGTCTCCAGGGGGGGACTGTCCCTGTAACTACTGATTTTAAGCCGCTCTGGATAAGGGCGTCCGGTAAATTCTGTAAATGTAAATATTTAAGATGGACCAACATGGAGAAGCGGATCAATGGAAGAAAAGTTTGCGTGTTTAACTGAGCACACAACACACTCAATAATTTGACACATAAATACGCTCGCATAAAAGCAGGTACTGTCTATACAAAAATGTCTAGCTAAAAATTAAGCCCAAGGTCAGGTTAACTCTCCCAGCTACGCTGTCGCGTGTATCCACAGAGGAGCTTTTAACGTGAACTTACGGCGCTGGAACACCTGCCATACAGTCTTGCACGCCATGGTTTACTCCATAAAAAAAGACCGATAGCCTTCACACCACGGAACCCAACATTTGATCTACAAATACATCAACGCACTCCATCCGTGCGCCATGCCGCTGCTTTTCACTTTAGCGTGCACGGCCGTCGCAGTCCCGGGCGGAAACAATTCGCGTTTACAAATAGTTCCGCTTCAGAACTTGTTTTGTTTGTTCGCTGTTAGCTGTTTAAAAAAATAGTATTTTGCCAGTGTCTTGTGTAAAAAAAAGCTGGGTGTTAGATATTCCGGTGTCACTGCCTCAAACTAATTTTCACAAGATATAAAAGTATGCACGTCTTCTCTGTTTTAGGCAGGTACACCTACTAAAATGTATTTTATTTTGTTCATGTTACCTGATGCATTGGAAACGAGTTAGTTACCGAAATCAAAGGAAACTGCAGTAAATCATCATTCAGTTTGCACACAGCTTGTGTTTTTAATTTCTTCCATTGATTTTATTCAAGTCAATCAGATGATTAATCAGTCAATGTGCTGGACATAAAAGTAGAATGAAGTTTTGGAGAAAAACCATGCTCACCATTCAGACCAACAGTGGACAACATTTGTCAGCCAAAAACAAGAGAATATAGAAAATCTTTTGTGTCAATTGTCTATCCTTATTTTAATTTTTAGCAACCCTTTTTGCTCCTAAATCAGGCATATCAGTTAAAGCTAACATTTCTGTAACGTCAGTTATCGCGTTAAAGATAAAAGAGATTCAAATATCCCTCTATGGTGTTGGTCATTGGCAGCCAACCACATTTTTGGCCCTGTAATACACTACATTTGCAGCCTTTATCAGACGCTCTTATCCAGAGCAACTTACAAATCAGTAGTTACAGGGACAGTCCCCCCCTGGAGACACTCTGGGTTAAGTGTCTTGCTCAGGTACACAATGGTAGTAAGTGGGATTTGGACCTGGGTCTTCTGGTTCATAGTGTATTTCACACTAGGCTACTACCAGCCCACCAGCCACACTAAACATACAACCAAGCAGTACTTCAGGATACAGGGAGAGGCCAGGTCAGACACACTCTTGTGGGGAACACCAAACACGCAGTTGAATTGCGGCTATGATGCCGACGGCAAGGCGAGGACCTCAGGACAGGACACACAGCAGCAATAAACCGGAGCGTCACCACTCAGACTATGACTAGGGAACGAAATCATCTCGGGAGCTCAGCGGTGTCCAGTGAGATTGCAGTATTTGTACCAACACATTTTGCGAGATTACGTGAAGGAACATGTTTGAAAGGATATGTTTTGTCTTTATTTGTGCAGCAAAATTGTATTCCTCCGCTTGTTTCCTCATCACAACATTGCACCTCTAGACAACTTTTGTTTGACCAGCAACATGCAAATTGGTGGAAATGTGCTGGGATGTGTATGTGTCATAATAATATATATATTTTTTATATTATGATGTACTGAGGGTCTGATTTATAAAAAAACACTCAGTAAAAGGTTGTGTCAAAGAGCGCCACCTTTCGGTCTATTCTAATTACCCTTTTCACAAAATTTGGATTTTTTTTTTCAACGAAAAAAAAAAAAACATGAGACTCCGGCTTCCCCTTGCGGCTGTGGCATAAGATATGCGAATGCTGCTGAGCTTGGTTGATGGAATACACAGCCCCAGTCATGAACAGCATTAGCATAAGGCAGTATGTTTGTGTAATTTTGTATTTTGTACATATGATTTATGATTACATATGAATCATTTACATATGATTTGAGTTCCTGTGCCATAATGCAGTATGATGAATGCTGGATTCCGTCAGTTCCGTTGGAAGGTGTCAGAAGGCCTTGCTGATCACCGCAGTTTGATGCCCTGCCACAGCTCCGAGATAATGCTAATTGTATAGGTGTTTTTAATGACACAACCCCTATCACGATTAGCATTAACCCTGAACTGAGAATCCGAGCTTCTGGGCCCCAGGCACGTCCCACAATGCCCTGCAATGGTAATACATAGAAACAACAAATGATATTAGACAGGCCAGCAATAGCATGATGGCACCTGCCACACAAGCAGACCTGTAACCTTTGACACTCTCCCATGTCACATGGGGCTACTGTTCAGCCATGTATCTCAATCAGACTTCTTCAGGTCAACATGGGAATTCAATTAAATTACTATACTAGAAGCACTTTTATTAAAATGGAACATTTAATACAGGCAAAATCACTTTTTTATTTTTTTATTTTATATGTCTCCTCTGAGTGTATAATTGTTTATGGTTTAATAAAATAACCTATTATAACACACAACTTGACTGCTGTCTTTAGATTAAAGAGATATTAGAATTTTTAGATGTTATGGTTAGAAGTTATGGTTTATCAAAGTTCTTTTTTTTTTTTTTTTTTGCAAAGCCACGCTCAACTGCAACTCATGTGGCACAGCCTACATTACCTGCTGATGCTGACTTCCTTCCTGAGGCTGCGCGTATGTTTTCCTGCAGAGTATTTCCTCCATGTGTGCAGAGCACTCCTACAGTCAGCCTCCAACCCATCTGTAGGCCCTTTGGTCACAGATTCTGAGTACCACTCTCACTGGCTTTGGCATCCATATCAACAGTTTCTGGTTCCAGGAACATGGCTCGTATTGGGCCAGGATCTGTAAGTAATTTTCTCCTCACCTCTCCAAAGCATGTCCTTTCTCACAAACGCGTGGCAGTGAAAGACCGCCCAAGGACTGAGACACTTATATGTGCGATGATGATTATGACTCATTCCCCTAAGAAATTCCCCACCAGGGCGGAAAGTTTTTGGCAACAATGTCTAGCTCTGATCACGGATGACATGAATCATTTAAATTAAATAGCATTTGACATTTTACATAATCACATCAGTACAATCATTTTGCTCAATTTTATACAAAACAAATAACAACAGTTATCAGTATAATATAATAAGGCTTTAGTAATACTTTTTGATGTTATTGGTCCCCATTCCTGACAAATGCCAATAAAAAGAAGAAATGTAGGGTTAAAGATAATTTATGGTAAATATCTAATTTTCAGTTATGTTCTATAATTCTATATTTTTGCTTCCATAACAATAATTCAGGCTGTGTTAAAGCTAATATTATAGTTTAAATGAGAAATATAAGGGGAACTGCCATTTAAGTGGACCACTTGGTAACAAAAAAGAAAGAAACTTTCGAACAAAAACCTAAATAACACAAAAACACAAGAATGTATTCTGCACAGTCAAAAAAGGGGGAGAGAGAGGGGAAGTAGCTCTGTGTGAAAGATGCTGCAATGTTTCTCAATCCTCCTCCTGGAGTCAAACCCACAGAACTACCATGCTCTACAACCTACTGCCGATGACACTTTCGTTAATTATGCCAAGAGGCTAATTAAGGTCACAGTGGGCTGAAAATGTTCCAGGAGCAGGATACTGAGTTTGACATATGATTCAGGCCAATTCAGGTCATGCATCTTTTGTTTGGACACACTTACACTATTTTCAGAGAGTGGAAATCAGAAGTGATCAGATGAAAATATCTGTGATATATAAAAATAATTGACTACCATGTTCAATTAAATATGTGTTTATTTACCCAAAATGTAAAGGAAATATCTCTTTCAGTCAGAATGTATTATGTTTGAGTTTAAAGTTATGTTCAATAAAGCAATCTAAAGAACATATACAACTTTCAACTCTGTGCAAGAGTGGTTGGTGGTTATGTTATCAGTCTATATTTATTTAAATACACCATCAGTCACATGCTTATTCTGAAAATAACCTAAACGTATATATGGTGAGGGGTGTATTTTTGATAAGACATTCATGAATTTTGGTGAAGTCACATACTTCCACTTAAAAAATAGCCCAGTGAGCTCACATGCTTCACTGAATAAACCATTTAATGCCCAAAATTGCCATTTCGCTATACAAATGTCAGCAGTTTGTGTGATGATTATAATGATATAATAAAGAAATTGTGGACAGCAGATGTTTTTCACTGAATCTAAAAAAAGCCTTCACTCCACACCATACATCATCTCTTTACTCATCTGAGGCTTGCAAATGGTTGTATTGGATGCTCTGCAGGGAGCAGTTCTGGGAACCAGCTTCACTGGGATTCCTCCTGCTTTGACTTGACTCATCTCTTAGTTATCAAACTATTCTGGCAGAACCACAGAGCAAAGTTCCACGTTTCTCCAAGAGCACTTCATTTCACCAGCAAACTTCACAGAACACATCACGTACAACAATCAGGAGCAAATACCATCATTGGCTGGTCTTCTTGCAGCATTCAATGTAGAGCGGCTGCTGCAACAGCATGTCTTCGGACACTACAGCCTGTAGAAAGATATTCTCTACAACTGAGGGTTGCACTTCATGTCCTGGGTGTGATGGTAAACCTCTTCAGCTATCTTTGTTTCTACATCTGTCTCCCCTTGGTATATGAGGTAAGATGTTTAAGGCTTTTGTTCCTCTCCAACAAGGATATGGGATTAGTTAAGCCTCCTCTGGGGATGGTCCACCTGTGTCCATCCAACTGTCCCCCACCAGACAGCTTGGACATGCCATGTGCTGAGTCCACTCAACTAAGGCTGTGTTTCTTTATTCGTGGGGCATTTTCTCTGTCCCTGATGACTTGGTTTCCTTGGGAAATTTAGGCCCAAAGCTTTATATCCCAGCCGCTGGTTCCAGTCCCAAGCCCGGGTTAATGGGGAAGGGCACCCGGGGTAAAATGTTTGCCATGTCGATTGTGTGGACACCCAGTCTCGGTTGAGCCGCCGTGACCTGTAACAGAAGTGGCCGAGGAAAGAAGAGCAGTTGAGATCACAGGTGCTGTTCCAGGCAGATTGAATGTGGTGCTGGTGACATTATCTGAAAGCAACAAATGACTCAAAACCCCAAACTGGTCAAAAACAAGGGTGGGGTTTTAACATTTAGTATCTAGGGCTGGGATTTAACACTATACGTGTAATTTGTATGTATTAACTCCATGTTTATACACTTCAATATGAAACATTTAATCTGTGGATGTTGATGAAGGGCAAGAAAAATTATTTTCAAGCTCTTTTGATTAGTATTCAGCCATCACTACGTTTTCAACCCTGCCATACATAAAATGTTTTGGAATTTTTGAACAATGATTGAAAAGCTAGTTACATTTTCATTTAGTCATTGTTCCATTCAATGCCAAAATTCCCTTACTTATTGTTATTTGTTGGGTTTGCACTCTCCACCATGTGCCCTTATTTGTATATGGTGATTTTAAAATTGTATATTGTGTTTTTTAAAATTGTATTTATACCTTTGTATTCAATGTTACTGTTTTGTATTTAATGTTACTTGTATGGGTCTGAGAGTAACGTAATTTCAATTCTCTGCATGTCCTGTACATGTGGCAGAATTGACAATAAAGCTGACTTTGACTTTGACTTTGACTGACTTCTGAGTTGTGTTACTTTTACATTGCATGTAGCATATAGCAATGTAGCAAAGTTACAATTTAAAGTTAAATAGACAGCCACAATGGCAGTACATTGGTCATAGGGTCACCTGAACTTATTACCCACAAGGCCACAGTAACAAAATGGTGATGGTCTTATTTTAATCTTTAGATACACTTATATACACGTCTACACAAAATACTTAGTTAGTTGCACAATATCCAAAAAAAATTATTACTATAATGTTTAAAACAATTAGAGGCAAGAGTGGGAAAGAGGCTCAGGTTTAAGGTACGCTTGCATGTAAGTGCTGAAGGTGTCAATGAAATGGTGTCCCATTCGTTTTGAATGGGATGATGTCATGAGGCGCCAACTGAATTGTGGATCTGTTGCTTGTGGCACAGAGAAAGCGCCAGCCAATAAAGTACGTTCATACAATTCTCCTGAATGCCAATCAGTTGGGTTTACAGCAGGTTAGGTGTCGGTAAACAACAATTGGCGGCTGCTCCTGTGCTCCCCACATCGCAGACATGTCCACCCTCAAGCGCCGAAAACAAAGCTAAACAAGAAATGTAGCTGTGTTACCATTTCGACTTCACAATGTCAATAACTTCACTTTGATTGAAAAGACTGAAAAGAAAAATGATTAATTCATTATTTTCATATATTTTATTGAACAGTTTCATGAAGTCTAATGAATATGCCGTGTGGCAGTAATAACTGGTTGCAAGCAGTGGCGCAGAGGTGGAGCAGGGAAAACGAGAACCGCAAGAGCGAGCGAAGGACACTGCATGGGGCCTCCCCTCCGTTCTGGAAATTTGTAACCTACAGAAACTGACACACAGCGAATGTGGTAAACCACCTCCAAACAGGATGATAAGCTCTTTTCTCGCCCTCCAGCGTTCTCCTTCTGAGTCGACAAGTGCAAAACGAAAGCTGGTGTGGCGGAGGACAAGAGCGAGTCTTACTTTGTGCCTCTGTGCCTTCCCCTCTCAGAAGTAGACTTCCTCTTACACAGCCCGTCTTTGAGTAGGTAAGAAATAAATGGACGAGGTGGCGGTGTGGCAGACCGTGATGTCACTCGCACACAAGAATATGTTAAATCGTTGCAAGTACATTTTTGTGAGGAGGGGAAATTTTTACGCCCTAGCTGTCAAATCAGGAAACTGATTCATTGTGAAAATACTAATTTGCACAGAGAGAAAGTGAGACACAAAATGAGACGTGGTTTGACTAGTTACGTTTGTTACGAATGTTACGTTTGGTGAACTGTGGTCGCTTTAGAGTTCTGTCAACCATTTGTTGTGCACTGACTTTCTGACAGATGAATGAAATCTGAATTTGTTTTGAATGTTATCTGTGTATGACTGTGTTCTGGCTGGTGGGTGCATGCCCAAGTCCTCTGTGATAAGGAGATTTCAGGGGAAAATTTTAGCACATGGTGGAAAAAACGTATGGCCTGTGACCTAATTTACAGATAGACTGCTCTACAGTTTGGCACAAATTTAGGCCTATGAACCTAGAATAAACTAGAATCTCATATCTAGTGTTGTTCTGTCAGCCCGACCTGCATCACTTCTGGGAAAGGGTGTGGTCCGCCCAGAGATTCAACCAAACTAGACATCTGTATGTACCAACTGCTACACGATTAACTAAATATAAACCCAATGAGTAGGTGAAAGCAGGCAAACAAGAGAGTTGCAGGTGCATGGGGCACCAGCATTAGACTCCTTCTTATTCTGGTTAAATCTGACCTACATCAGTGTACACGCCTACAGCTTTCTGTAAATTTGACCTGTGACGAGATTTGCATTCATTTCATGTGACCAATGGCAAGAGTTCTGATTGGATGTAACTGACACGCTGTGTGTGTTTAGGTCAAAGCAAACTACTAAAGTATATAATTACTGAAGAGGTAACCACTTATTTTTGGTGTAATGTTTTTCTGGTTAGTCTGGAATCCTTTAGCTTCCATATGCTGACAAAAGGCCAAGGCTTATGGAGTTATATTTTCAACTCTATGGCAGAACATGCAATGGTTATTTTAGAACAAGTCTAAAACCAAGAGAAAACATTTGCCATACAAGATATTGTTGATTTTTTGCATTTCTGACTTTATATTTTTTGCCAGTGTTTTTTTTACAGTCACACCTGAAAATTATGTTCCGTGAAGATGCCTGGTGTTCCTCTTATGAAATCATAAACTAGGCCTGATTTTTATGCAAGAAGTTGTTCTATTAAACAGTTAGGTCAACTGGCAGCAGTGTGAAGGTTGAAGGGTTTTCACTGAACTGATGGGGGAGACTAACACACCTACAGACTCTGTAATTTCTCATTCTTTCCGGTAGACAGAGGCATAAAAGCGAATAAAGCACTTCTCTCCAGCCCCCATCTGAAATGGCTTCTCTTTGGACATTAAAGTGAAGGACAGTGTGCTTTTACAATAACCTATAGTGTAGTTTTCTAAGATATAAAAATGTGAAAATTAATAATATAAATTAATTAGATTTCTGAATGTCGTTGAACTAATTAAAGTTAAGTTATTGTCACTTGTGCTACACAGCAGCACAGCACACTGTGCACACAGTGAAATTTGTCCTTGCGTTTAAACCATCACCCTGAGAGAGCAGTTGGCAGCCATGACAGGCGCCCGGGGAGCAGTGTCTGGAGATGGTGCTTTGCTCAGTGGCACCTCGGTGGCACCTTGCCAGATCGGGATTAGAACCTTCTGATTACGGGGCCGCTTAACCACTAGGCCACAACTGCCCTGCCCACACAGTCACAGATTCTGACGTCACCTCTTCCTTAACCAGAAATAAATGCAAACAAACGCATAACCACATTTTTGAGTAAATCATGCAAGTAAAGTGTCTAGCTTTAACAGTAACAACCACGGCAATCATTCCTGACCACGTGTTAATGACGTACAGACGCAACACCGCGCAATGACGTAATCGCGCCGGAAGTGGGATGTAACACCGGCCAGCTGTATCCGGGAGGATTGTTAATAATGGACGATATGTGCACAGTGTAAGTTCACTCGTTACCAACTAAAATTATAAGGTTGTTTATGCTGCTTGTTAATGTTTTTGCTTTTAAGACTAATAAGATGCAGTAAAAGTAGATTGCTGTGTATTCAGTATTAGCTATTGTCGAGTATCTAGCACGTTAGCTGGCTCCCTTTCGCAGTAAACAAACCTCACGGGACAAGCGTTATCTTGCTGATAAGTCACATTTTCTGCTTCATAACTACAGCGCAGCACTTGTCATTTTCGGACGAAATCTAAGCGCTTGATTATTATTATCGGTGGTTACCTGTGGTGTCTATAGTTTCATTCATTTATTTACTCTCTTTGTGTCTTAAACCAAGTCCAGTTCTGCATTTGTCTCAATAGCTCCTTTATTTTCGTTCTTGTATTCAAACAGAAAATAAACTACAGTTGCCCATTTTGTGATCAAATTCCTTGTGCCTGAGCCTGTGCTACTCTCCTGATTGACCATGTCTGCAGACGTGATTATGAAAGGTAGGTAATTAATATGCAATCACTGGATTTTTATGCATAGTTGGTTAAATTCACAATCTCTCTTTTTTATACACATATAGACTGTTCTATCGTGACAGTCCGCGGGCTTGGCGATGGGATGGAAATGGAAAAGCCAGCAGTCGGCCCGGAAGCCTCGCTGGAGCCTCAGAATTTGAAAGTGGCCACGCCAAGGCACAGCCCTCGGCCAATCGCTGCAGCGACTCCGCCGCAGCCCCCGGGAGTGCTGCATCTTGGGAAAGTGAGCCGCGAAGCATGCACCGAGGTGGAGGCGGTACGCATCGTGGTGCCGCGCACGGCGATCACCAGGAGTGCGAAAGCTGCCTCTCACGGAGAGGGGAAGGCTGAATGGGGAGCGAGTGGCTCGCCGCATCATGGAGATGAGCACCCACTGTCTCCCGAACCTCAGGATCTGCGAAGCACCCTGGACAAACTCCAGAACTCCGAACGCAGACTGTTGCAAGACAAAGAAGGCCTCTCCAACCAACTGCGTGTACAGACTGAGGTTTGGATGATTGTGACTAATATCTCCTCAGGACACCCTAATTGTAGGTTGTTATATATGATATGTAATCACTTGTTTTGAATATGTGAAATGAGCATCATGGGCTTTTATTGACATTGACATAGTGAAACGAAACGTCGTTTCTCCAGAACCTGGTGCTACATGTAACATTCCAGCAAAGTTAAATACTGACGTTTAGTGCACACGTGCGACATTCACAAACCATGCAAACAAATCATAGACAGGGTAATCTGACAGGGAATTTGTCCTGGTCAGTGGCTTCATATTGCACTACGTAAACTGCGATTGTGTTACCATACCTACCATTCATGTAGGTGAACAGAGAGCTGAAGAAGTTGCTGGTAGCGTCGGTGGGGGATGACCTGCAATACCACTTTGAGCGCCTGGCGAGGGAGAAGAACCAGCTGATCCTGGAGAACGAGGCGCTTAGCCGGAGCCTGGCCCACACGGCCGAGCAGCTTGAGAGGATGAGCATTCAGTGCGATGTGTGGAGGAGCAAATTTCTTGCTAGCAGGTGTGTGTGTATATCGATAATGCATGTCTACATCAAGCATCATGATACTGTAAAAAAAATGGCAGTCATTCTTCCAGAAACTCACCACCGACAAAACATTGTGAAAGTGATTGTGATGCACGGCACATGGGGCACACAACGAAATGTGCCCTCTGCATTTAACCCATCACCCTAAGTGAGCAGTGGGCAGCCAGGAAAGGAGCCCGGGGAGCCTGGGGACAGTCCATCAATTAACCTCAGTGGCACTTTGGCGGTTACCATGGCCTTACCATGCAACCATTCAAGCTTCATTGCATGCATCGTTGATATTTCTGAGTGCCAGACATTTTTTTTTTTTCATCTAGTACTAGATCAAGCTGGCCCCTCAATTAGCCTTGACACGTGGGCTACCCTACCGCCTACTGTGGTCTATATAATTTAAAGTCTGTCAATTAGTGTTTGCATGCACGTTTTGATTCAGTATTGATTGAGTATAGTGTTTACTTTGGACATCTCACTCACTGTGTAAAGTTTAACTACCAAACAATTAAATTGCGTAGGTGCAGGTTTTATGTTGCACTTTATGTATTCAATATAGAGTGATGGCTGAGGAACTGACCAATGCAAGAGCTGCTCTACAGCGACAGACCAGAGAGGCTCAGGGTGCCATCCAAGACCTGCTGAATGAGAGAGAGGTGTTCTCCAGAGACATGATGAACACACACAGGTTTGAATGGCACTATTTCAGATGGAAAGCTGAGCGTTTAGAGTGTTTTAATGTAATAATGTTCATGCTTTTTTGGGACAGGGCCCTGGAACTGCTGCTTGTGTCCCTGCAGTGGGGTAGACAGCAAACCTACTACCCCAGCGCCCAGCCCCTCAGCACCGGTGAACTGGCCACAGCCAACCACAAGCTGGCACAGTCCATCAATGCACACCTCCTTGGCAATGTGGGAGGAACAGGAAGCAGTGTGAAAACCAACCAGGCCTCTGAGCTGTGCAGCACACCTGCTGAGAAGATGGCGGAGAAGGTTGGATGCCCTGTTTCTCATTACTATAAATAAATGAACAATTTGACCGGTTTGCTTTGAATACTTTAATCTAAAGATGAAAACTACTGCAGAATTTTTGAAACTGATTTTTGAGCTTGGCTGCTTTGTTTTCGTCTTTGATTTCATCTCTCCAGGTGTTGAGGATTCTGGACCCTATAGCATCATCTGATAATCGAGGCAAAGAGCAGTCACCTGATTCCTCACAGTCACCCTTCTTGCCCAGTAAGAAGAGCATAGGCCGGTTCCACCCATATACCCGCTATGAGAACATCACCTTCAACTGCTGTGAGCGCTGCAGCGGGGAGCTGCTGGTGCTTTAGCGTACAGAAAATGATCGGGGCTGCGCTATTGTTTGAGGGAACAGCCTCTTGAATGAGAAAAGAGGAAACAAGCTCCCTCTACATTTTGATATTTTAGGATTGTCATTATTAATTTGTGGACCCATCATAATCATCCACACCCGGGCTAAATTACAGTGTGGCCATCTAGTGGCCACTTTTTCCTACGCATTTTACAAGGAAAGCAACTGGCCCATATTTGGTGCTGCAAATATGAACGAAAAGAAGAGTAATAAATTCAGTGTACCACATAATTAACCAGTGACATCTTCCCTCTTAAAACTATGTTGGAAGATGGCCTGCAATTTTAGGGAAAAAGCAATCTGACTTGGTCAGACTTCAAAAGTATTAAAGATTCCCCGCAGTGTTCAATGTCACTTAGCATCTATGTTTGAAACAAAACATCTTAGTAGGAATGTGAAAAGCTCAATTAACTCTTTTTATCAGGACACTTTATTAACAGTGCAGAGGTAAAAAGCTGGTCAAAAGATTTGACTGCAGCTTCATGGATTTGTGGTTTTGTTGCAAAATGTCATGCAGTTATATATAATGCTTTAAAGTGCAAGTAAGTTATTCATTTTTTACCGTTTGTTTTTGCTGTGAAGTTGCACAATGGTTTTGCTCTGGACTATGAACTTGACAAAGAAAAAGGCTGGAATTGTTGATTTGTCTGTAGGTACTACATGCGTGAATCATTTCAATTATACCTGAACATTTGTACTATTTCTACTTTCTAACACTTCTATGATCACATTTTCTATTTTTCTCAATTCTTTGAGAGCAGAAATCTCTTTCGTGACATTCTATTACTTGAATTACTTTATTAACAAGATGGCCTGCATACAATAAATCTACACTGTTCATTAAATACAAGAACATTGATGTGTCTGCTTTCATATTTGTTTTGTTCTCTTAGACTCAATTCCTCTCAACCTCAAGTAAATTTGAAATTAAGTTTGTTGAAGCAATCCAATGCTTTTTAAACCTATTCATAATCCATAATACTCCTACATGTTACAGAGCAAAGTAAAAATTTTATATTATATGGATTGATACAGTTCTACTGTGTCTCAGGGTAAGAAGCACATTTTGGAGTACATCTTTATTTACAATAAAATGAAATTACATTGAAATTAGATCTTTAGTATTACCGACCGTTTCATTAAATCAGTAATAGTCATTTAATAGGCCCTCTGGCAGATGCACTATATTTTCAGACACACACAGACAAAAAATCCCATCACCGGGGGGGAGGACATTCCACATTACAGAAGACCCCACCACCACCCAGCCCCAGGTTATCAACAACAGTTTCTTCTAAAGTGGTGGGCGGGCTACTCTTCCTCCCACCAGTTCCTTTTGACCTTAACATTGGGATTGTATGTCTCCTTTTTATTCTTCAGCACCATCCTCGGACGGAGCAAGGGAAGAGGTTTATGCTCATCGGACCCTTTAGATCTAATCGATTTGCCGGCGAACATCTTTTTGTCCTTAATAAGAGGAAATCTTCCTCTCCCGGCAGCATCACTACTCCTCGTGACCTCCATGTTGTCTTCGTAGAAGCCTTCGTGTTTCCTCTTAGGTACGAAGTCCAGTGCTTTCTTCCAGCTCCCGGTGTCCTTGGCAGTCAGCAGTATGCGAATCATCTGGTCCAGGGTCAGATTTTTGGCCCCCAGGTCCCAGTCCAGGTACTCATCCAGGGGCAGACGTGCGGTGGCTAACTTCAGACGCTTGGCATGGGCCAGAGAGACGCCTTTCTGGATGGAACGGTCCACCAGGGCCCCGACGATGTACACTTTGTTGTGGTCAAAGGAGCGGAGAACATTGGGCGAGTCGGCTGTAAGGTAGACCAGCTTTTCGCGGGGGAACATCTCCTCGTGCCTCTGAGCGGAGGCCGTGATCATGAGCCTCTCCCAGGTCTCCTTGCCGTAGCGTTTGAGCAGCTCCCGCTGGTAAGCACCCTCGGGGTTCAGGTTGCAGAAGTGCAGATGGAAGGGGTCGACAGAGCGCCGGTTCCAGCCTTCGCTCTCCAGCAGCTGCGACACGGTGTTCTCCATTTCACGTCGCGACATGTTCTGATCGTAGCTCATGTCGAACACCAGCGGCTGGCCGAAGAGCATGGACTGAGCTCCCCGCCAGGCCAGGTGGCGGTCCAGGGACCGCGACCAAAACTGCATAACGAACGAATTCCTCAGTTTCTTGTTGCCATCTTCACCTTCTTCATCTTCTCTGCTCTCTTTTTCCACCATCTTTTCCATCCTCCTCTTCTCTTGCTTGTCTTTATTGGCTTTCTTATGACCTTCTTTGATGGCTAAATACTTGAGGTACTTCTTCTTGGCAGACTTGGTGGTGAAGTCAGCCAGCATCTGCAGCTGCTCCGGGGTCATCTGGTCTGGAACTTGCCGCCCCGCCTGGCGCCACATGTCCACCAACTCTCGAGTGGCCTCCACCCGGGACATCTCACCTCCGGCCTCATCGTCGTCATGGCTCAGTGCCTCCACCTGCGCAACTTGGGACCTCATCACTGACTTCCAGATGTCCAGGTCTATCTTCATCTCGCCCGGGTCTCTGGGTTGTGGCAGGTCCTTCCTCAGGGCGCTGCTTGTCGCCAGGGCGCGGGTACAAACTGACGTAAACCTGCACCATGACGGTGGTGGTCTGTGACACTCGATCTTCACGTGAGAAAAGCAGAAGGCGCGGTTGCCGAGAACCGCTAACCTGGAGAATCTCATGACGTTCGCCAACTTTATTACAGGTTACTCGGTAGGAAGAAAAATATTTCAATCCGGCGTCAGGGGCTCGTTAAACGTGGATTATTGAGCCCGACCTCTCATCTTTCAAAGTGCTCATGCTGCTTCTTGGGCGATGGTGCACCGCGTATTCTAGCCGGCCGGAAACAACTTCCCGTGCTCTGCATTCTGTTATTTTTAACTTTTTTTTTTTTTTTTACAGAACATAATATTCTATAAGCAGAACCTTCAACGTTAAAGGACAACAAATTTTGTTCAACTAATGAAGGAAAAATATATTTAGGCGGAAGTACTTTCAGTGTTAAGTTTCTGTACGAGCAACTTATGCTGTTACGCGGCGGAAGCTACGTTCTTATTGTAAACATCGCTTTCGGATAAACAAGCAATGAGTCTATTTCTTCCCAAACTGTCTTGTAAAAAGGATGTGGATCAGGCCATTAAGTCCGTGGCTGAGAAGGTTCTCGTCCTGCGCTTTGGAAGAGACGAGGATTCTGTGTGTATGCAGATAGATGAGATAGTAAGTGCTTTTTTGTAAAACTTGTCTGTGGCGGCACTGAGCGCAGAATGACACTCGTTTTCACTTATGTTCTGTGTTGCTGTTTTATTTCGAGACATCACGAAATACGGGCAGTTTTCATCACCCGTATTCCATTCGCAGCCTCGTCGGCCGTTAATGTACTACAGTAAGCACGGCGGAACTCATACGAACGTCGCTGTGACTTAGATTCTGCTTCTCGTGGGATCACATTAAGTAGATCTGTTATTACGGCACGGCGATATGATGCGCCGATAACACAAAAACTACGGGTCCCATAATGCAGTTCTGTTGACTTGCCGAACGCGAGATCGGTTCGGAGAGTTGGCAGCCCTGAGTGTAAAGGACAAATGTACTAAGGGGACAGCTGCTTGTGTGCCTGTCTGTCTGTCCCCTCCCTGTGACTACATTTTACATTTACAACATTTATCAGACAGCCTTATCCAGAAAGAAATGTGAAGTGATTGTCATTGTGAAACTCCACACGTGGTGACACAACGAAATGTGTCCTCTGTATTTAACCATCACCCTTGGTGAGCAGTGGGCAGCCATGACAGGCGCCCGGGGAGCAGTGTGTGGGGACGGTGCTTTGCTCAGTGGCACCTCGGTGGCACATTGGCTCAAACCAGCAACCTTCTGATTATGGGCCAGGCCACCGCTGCAGAGCGACCCACAATCAGTAGTGACAGGGACAGTCCCCCCCTGGACAAGCTCAAGGAAAAAAATATCTTGCTCAGGCACACAATGGTAGTAAGTGGGATTTGAACCTGGGTTCATATTTGATTGTGTTACTCGCTAAGCTACTACATTACACTAAACACATTCCACCGCTACACAATCATGCCAGTCACAGGCCGCAGCGCTGCACATTTCCCTCAGTCTGTCGTTGTAGACGGGCTCCCCGCTGACTGTTGATGGTCATTCCATTTCTAATTTGATGTCACATTCTGTTTGCGTTTACAGCTATCAAAAACCTCTCATGACCTGAGCAATATGGCGACCATTTACCTGGTGGACGTGGACAAGGTGCCAATATACACCCGGTATTTTGACATCAGTTTCATCCCTTCCACCGTCTTCTTCTTCAATGGGCAGCACATGAAGGTGGACTATGGGTGAGTGGTTTATAGGTTAGCATCATTACTGCATTATAGGTTATCGTGCTAGGCTATTGGCCTATTAGCATGGCCTCCAGGGGCAGTGGCGGCCTATTGGTTAAGGAAGAGGCCCTGTAATCAGAAGGTTCTAATCCTGATCTGCCGCGGTGCCATTGAGCAAAGCACAGTCCCCAAACACTGCTTCCTGGGCGCCTGTCATGGCTGGCCACTGCTCACCAAGGGTGATGGTT
Organism: Denticeps clupeoides; assembly: GCF_900700375.1. Classification (NCBI taxonomy): domain Eukaryota; kingdom Metazoa; phylum Chordata; class Actinopteri; order Clupeiformes; family Denticipitidae; genus Denticeps; species Denticeps clupeoides. The sequence goes on along the minus strand of NC_041721.1, from coordinate 6,206,235 downwards.
AAAAGCAGAGGACACATTTCACTGTGTGCACCGCGTGCTGTGCTGCAGTGTATCACAATGACAATCACTTCACTTTTATTGGTCTCCAAAAGGTCTCCGGATCACACCAAGTTTGTGGGGAGCTTTAAAACCAAGCAGGACTTCATGGACCTGATCGAGGTGATTTACAGGGGAGCCATGCGAGGGAAGCTAATTGTGCAGAGCCCCATAGATCCCCGAAATATACCCAAATATGATCTTCTGTACCATGGGATTTAGCATTCATATTCTTGGAACAAGATGAAGCTAAATAAAATTAAATACACTATTAACAGTTGTTTATACAGTTACATTTACAAGAACATGTGAATGTTGGCTTTTCCATATTTCCCATGGAAATTTATGGAGTATAATGTTCTGTTGTCACTGGAGGTGCAGAATGCAATGTGCACATTCATGTTTATGTTTGTGTGAGTGATATTGTATGCTTTTTTTGTCTTCCTGAATTGCTTAATAAAATGTGACCATGTTTCTTGTAATTTTGTTTAAATAATGAATAATTATTCAGTGATTTAACTGAAGGAGAGTAGACCACAAGAGAAAACCAGACAGTTCAACTTTTCCTTTAATTCGCTGAAGACCGTAGCTTTTTTCCAATGCATTGTACATACAGTGTATTCAGTAGAGAAATAAATGAAATATTCATGGTGAAACTTCTTCATCTTCATGCTCCTCAGTTCATTTTGGCCTCCGGCCTGGAGCGCCTGGTCTGTGTCGCAGGCTTCTGCGTCTGGTAACCACGCCGGGCACGGTGTCCGGCGCGTTGGTGTTCACCGACTCGGCGAAAAAACGCAAAACTGATTCCATGCAAGTGGCAGGCGCCATCTCGTGACACAGGGTCCCCGCTGACAGCTGCAGCCCGGCGGTCAGGGTGCTCACCAGCCTGTTCAGAGGCTTGTCACTGAGCACCCACCTCCTGGAGCGGGCGGCGAGCCACTCGCACCCCTCGGCACTTAGCGGCTGGTGCCAGATGCTGTGGGACGAGTCTACAAACGCCACGGCCCACACTCGCCGCTGCACTTCCTGTTCGCGGTTGCACAGCAGATCCACGAATGCCACGCCTCCATAACCATGTGCAACCACCATGACGAACTCAGCCGCGGCCTGGGAGACCAGGCTGTCCCAGACATGGCAGACGTGCTCCTCGGGGGACTGGAATCCTTCATTGGGGTCCATCAGTAGAACCGCCCAAGACTCCCTCTGCGCCCAGCGCACATACGGGATCTGGCTGCCTTTGTCCAGCCCCTCGGCGGCCACGCAGCCGGAGCTCCACACCCCACAGCGCATGGACCCCAGATCTGGGATCAGCACCAGAAGGGTCCCGGGGTGCTGCAGAGCCCCCGGGCTCATGTACACGGCGGCCCGGCCTCGGGAGAGCGGGACTCGCTGCAGCCTGAGCAGCGTGTCCAGGAGACCGTGCACATGTCGGGTGACGAAGCCGCAGAGGGACCGGTGCTCTTGATGGGTCGCTTGCACGTCATCGCGCCGGAAGCAGAACGCGTAGGGCTCCCCCGTGGCCCTGTGGCGCAGGGACCCGGCTTCCGTGAAGTGGTACGGGAATTCTGGCTCGACGTCGCACATCCTTGGAGAAAGAGCAAAACGCAGGGTGGTAGCGGCCTAGTGGGTAACACACTCGCCTATGAACCAGAAGACCCAGGTTCAAATCCCACTTACTACCATTGTGTCCCTGAGCAAGACAATTAACCCTGAGTGTCTCCAGGGGGGGACTGTCCCTGTAACTACTGACTGTAAGTCGCTCTGGATAAGGGCGTCTGATAAATGCTGTAAACGTACATTTACATTTACAGCATTTATCAGACCACCATGTAAATGTAAATGTAGGTGCACACGCGTGTCGGTCATTCGGCTTCCACAGTTGTGCGACGCGAGAAAAAAAAAAAAAAACGAAACAAGCCCACGACCTGTTCCAAATCTCATTTAAACCGACCTGAGCCATTATCGAACGTTAACATGGTCCCGCTGCCGGCCGCTTACCCGCAGTGTTTTCCGGGGGTTCCGCTCAAGTTCCGCACCCGGCCGGACCTTTTTATCTCGTCCGCAACCCCCACCCCCCCAACCAAAAACGAATATAAATCGCTGCTGATGCAAATTAGGGTTAAATCGTCAGCTGTTGCCGGTCTTTGTATAATTTCTGGGGAAATGTTTTCATAGTCTTGTCATCTTTATGTAATAGAACGATTGAACCTACGCCATACATCTCTGTTTTTGGGGTCCCCCCTCCAGATATAATTCTTACGATATCTCGAGCCAAGGTGGTAGCTTTCGCCTCATTAATGTTGTGGAAATCAGACGAGCCCCCCTCTTTCAGTAGTTGGATCAAGGGAATGCTCTCCATGTTGCAGTTGGAAAAACTGAGACGCAGTCAAGGTCAGGAAAATAGTCAGGAAAACTTTAAGGAGATTTGGTCTTTTTTGTTTTATTGACTATGTCAAATTATCCAGTTTAAAGTCCAGCATAGGCATGTAATTTCCTAATGCACATACAAAGTAAAATATTGTAACACTGAGAGGAGACTGCTTCTCTTCCCCCAATAAAGTTAATTTTATTTATTTATTTGTTTTTGTTGACAAATTGAAAATCTCAAATAAAAATGATCAGCTGTTACAGTCTCGGAAATTGGAAATGAATTAATTAACCTCGAAAACGGATTCGTGGTGAAGTATTGCCGGACATGTTAAAATAAATAATATGAGTCGACCGGCGTTATATTACTTTTTTTTTCAGCAGGGGCCTAAAGTTGGGGCTCGTCTGTGAAGGATCGGTCTATCGATACGTGCCTTTTGTGATTTCGTACTTCACACATGTTGGAACTGAGAAGCGTCGCTTAATTTGCAACAGGGACTCGGCCGAACGGAACCGTCCTTCGGTCCCGGTTTCCGCACGGACTCTGTTGCGCGCTGCAACGGACACAATTGTCTGCCGATGATGGCAGCGACCTTGCGGGAGGCGTGGAGCGTTAAGCGTTAAGAAAACGTCAGAGCGCTCTAAAAACGAAGCTGTTGTGGCGTAAGATATTTATTTTACTTTTTTTATATATATATATATATATATATATATAGGCCCCCAAATGCACTTGAGTAGCCGCGGCCATGTTTTCCTTAATAAGGAGCGCGTTTTCGGGAGCAGGCCGGACCGCGGGGTGTTCAGGTAAGTCCGTTTTTTTTTTTTTATCAATGTCCGGCTGACCGTGTGCAAGCCATGCAGCTTTTATTCTTTTGCCACAGGCGCCGTGTTTGACCGTGTGAAAGTTGTCTCTGCTGGACTGAAGACATACGATTTGCCGCCAGATTATGGAGGCGAGTAGTTTCCTAATCATTTCTGCCTTTTAAAATAAATCGTTTTTTCCGATTTTCTGATTTTTCTGAATTCCCTCAAAACAGAAGTGGTGTTACCTGAAAGGCCCAAACTTAAATTCCTCAACAAGGTGCCCAATTTCAAGAAAGCCAAAAAAGAAATGAAGAGGCTGCGAGACATCCAGGGTCCAGCAAAAGCTGCCAACACCTTCACCCGAGGACAATATGGCATTGTGGTGAGTGCTTGTTCTAGTAGCCTGGTGGGTAGCACATGCACCTATGAACCAGAAGACCCAGGTTCACACCCAGCTTACTACCATCGTGTCCCTGAGCAAGACACTTAAACCTGAGTGTCTCCAGGGTGACTGTTCCTGTAACTACTGATTAAGTCACTTTGGATAAGGGTGTCTGATAAATGCTGTAAATGTAAGGGCCATGAAGCTAGTGAAGGGATATGGCAACGTTTGCAGAGGCAAAAGTGGTGGAAGTTAAGGAAGTGGCCCCATAATCAGAAGTTTGTCGGTTCGAATCCCGATCTGCCAAGTGCCACGGAGTAAAGCACCGTCCCCACAAACTGCTCCCCTGCACAAACTGTTCATTAAGACTGATGTTTAAAAGCAGAGGACATTTCGTTGTGGCACCATGTGCTGTGCTTCAATGTTTCACAAGGACACTTCACTTTCAAGTTTCAATCAATTTTTTTTTCTTTACCTTTAGGTGGAGCCACATCTAACTAAATAAGTAATATTTTTGTGTTTACCACAGAACAGCCCATTTGACCTTCAACTAAAGCATGTGAAAATCAGATCAAAGATCTAAAGGTTACATTGGAAGGTCCTTTCATTCAGGCTCTGGAGTCTGTTAAGGAAAACTTGTTCTGATCCCCACATGTGACTGTGATGCTTCAAAATTAATTTAAGTTGGAATAAGTGAATGTGAAGTGTTTGTGATTGTCAGTGTGAAACATAGTACACGCAAGGAAATGTGCCCTCTGCATTTAACAGTCACCCTTGGTGACCAGGGGGCAGCCATGGAAGGTGCCCAGTGCTGGGGAGCAGTATATGGAGACGGTGGTTTGCTCAGTGGCACCTTGGCAGTTCGAGATTTGAACCTTCCGATTACGGGTCCCGCTTCCTTACCCGCCAGGCCAACACTGCCCCAAAAATAAAATTAAAGTTGTTGTGCTTTTTGTTTCATTAAGTTCTTGCTTGCACATTTCAGGCACAGGGTGGAGGCTTCTTGCACTGGGGTCACATGGAAATGATGAGATTGTCCATCAATCGTCGCTTGGATCCTCGCACTAGCTTTGCACGCTGGCGAATCAATGCCCCCTACAAGCCCATTACCCGCAAGGGTCTGGGACAAAGAATGGGAGGGGGTAAAGGTGCGATCGATCACTATGTCACACCAGTACGCTGTGGACGTATGATAGTGGAGGTGGGAGGCCAGGTTGAGATGGGCGAAGTGAGTGATGTGCTGTCAGAGGTTGCTAAGAAATTGCCATTTCCAGCCAAGGTGGGTAACTTACTGCTGCACCTTTATGAGAAACAGAGATATGTATTTTGTATGAAATTGTACCTCTGTCACTTAGGTGGTGAGCAGGGAGAGCCTGGCGGCAATGTATAAGGAACAGGAGGAGCGAAAAGCCGACAACCAGAACCCATGGACTTTTGAGCGGGTTGCGAAAGCCAACATGCTGGGTATCCGCAAGGTCCTCAGTCCGTTCGATCTTCGCAATCATGGCCGCTACACGGGCAAATTTTACAACCCATACAGGGTGTGAAGAAAGAGGACTCTGGTTTGGAATAAGAAATGAAAACCCTGTGAATAAGATCATGCGCAGTAGCACATGAATGATCCTACCTGGTAATGCTTGATAAATACAGTAATACATTTATAGAATGCTGAATTAAAAGTAAGCTGACAAATTCATTGAGTGATAATTGTTCTCTGATTCAAAACACTACACCCTCAGCCCTACAAAACACTACACCCTCAATAACTAAAAAAAAAGCCTAAGGTGTTAGGTCATGAAATAAATGAGAAAATAATTTATTTTCAAACTGCAGTGGTTGGCCTAGTGGGTAAGGAAATGGACACATAAAAAGAGCCACTGAGGTGCCAATGAGGTCCCCTTGATCAATGCACCGTCCCCACACACTTTCATAGCTGACTGGTTAAAAGCCGAGGATTCATTTCGCCGTGTTTCACAAAGACGATCAGTTCACTTCAAGTAAGTCCTGGAAGAGCAGTAGAAGTGACAGGTGTTGTATGTGTTAATTAGTTTAAGGTTAAATAATTTATTGTCATTGCCAGGGGGACTGTCCCTGTAACTACTGATTGTAAGTCGCTCTGGATAAGGGTGTCTGATAAATTCTGTAAATGTACAACGAAATTGAGGTCCTGCCCACCCACCTGTGGAAACTGCCACAAAAGAACAGAATATTAAAAGATAGTAACATCGAAGATGTTAATTATAATTGTACTATATTCTAAACATTTTTTGCTTTAAGAGGACGTTTTGTCAGAGGCTGAATTATATATAGTGAACGTAGTGAGGAAAATGAACAGAAACAAACTAAATCACTCCTGTCAACCAGAGAAAATACGTAAACGCGGAAATGACCTCCACGCAGCTTCCGTCGCGACGCGCATGCGCCGACGCGTTTAAAAAAAGCTTCCCGCGAAATAGTGAGTAGGCTGCTTGTCTTTCTCGCAACGTTCGCGTAACGTTTCGTTTAATAGCAGCTGAAAAATTGGCTTTTATAAATCGTGCTACTGAGGATATGTAATCGTTTTGATATTTACCGGAATAGCCTGCGTTGCTGTCATCTGTCGCTGTTTATATCATATTGCAACTATGACTGCAATGCGCGTACCTGGTAAAACAAGAGGGGAAATATAGTTAATAGATAAGAGCTGGTTTAAGATACAGACTATAAATCTCCTGCCCACAAGAGATGGTGCCGATTGTGCTTTACTGCTTTAATACTCCCATCCTAACTTTCATCATTTGGCAGGACCTCTGTGACCCAAGACGCAAATTATTGAGTAAATAATTGACTACAATTTTTTACTGAATTCAGGGATTTCTGCTTGCTCTATGCACAAATGAACATATTAAGCATCTTATGGCAATGTGACAGAAAAGGCCGTAAGGCTCCGTATTTTATGCTTTGATCTCTTGTCTCGCTGCTTTACATTTGCACTAACCAGTCCTAAATATTCAATCTACCAAATTATAATATGCCATGCTCAAAGCACATCAAACAGTTCTCTCTACAAATACCTGTGCTGTGCACTCCCAGAATGCCATGAAACCATCCAGAGGCTCCCAGAGACCCTCCTCACAGGGACCTAAAAGGAGGCCTAAGAAAGATCCAGAGGTTGGTGGCAATGGTCGTGTCACATTCTGAACTTTGCATCAGTGATTTATTTGTCAGGAAACTTTACCAACCAGCTCATATAGACCACAAAATGACAACTGGTTTGCTTTGTTTGAGAAGGCTGGGCCCAGCAGCGGCAAAGTACAACCACAGAAGCCCAAGGAAAAGAGAAGTATGGAAGAAATTACAGTTACAAAACTTGGTGTAATGTGAAAATCCATTCATGAGAATTGTAGTTTTTTTTCTGATATTAGACAGTCTCTCATATAAAATGAAAGTAATGTTATGAAATATTAAGCTCTAAGGGAAACATTGTGACTTCCTTTCTCTATGGCATTTAATAACTTTTCTTTATTTCTGTTTTAAGACCCTTCTATAGTTGAGAAGGTGAAAGGCCGTGACAAGTGGAGGCCTTTATCTTCAACAGCCACATCTGCCCTGGAAAATATGCTGAACCTGTCAGTACTGTGAGTAGCGTGTAAAAGGCCATAAACCGTTTGTCATTTTGTGGTCTGTGGGCATGTCTTCCTCTCAAGTCAGTTACTGCGTGTGAAATTTGTCTTCTTTCTTGCCAGCTCTGTTCTGTCCACTATGAAGGAAAAGAAGAAAGGAGAGTTACAGAAGCACCTGAACATTTTGAAAGAAAGGTATCTATAGATGCTGACACATCTTCATTTATTCATTTCATGAAACAATGACACAATGTGTGTAGAGAAAGAGACTGACCTCTGAGCAGCAGTACAATATTCTTCTCCTGTAGACTTTTTGCATTCATTAGAGACATGGCATGAATATTGAGTATTTTTTGATTATTCTCCCGGATCTTCACCTTGACTGCTACAAACATCCTCCAGACAGCCTTATAGTTTTAAAAACATGGCACTGATACTGTGATTGGGGCACATGTATTCACTTTTGGGGCATTACACACAAATATAACACCCCCTTCCATAACTGGTTTTGTGTGTGTGTTCTTTCTCTGGATTGGCTTGGAATTAGGACTGAACAGTCAAGAAAACCTCTGGACATGTCCGTATATGTCGGCGAGTGCCAAACTATAATTAACCTAAATGAGGAATTTGGTGTTTTCACTGTCTTTCTAGCAGATTTTAATTCCATATACCATTATCTCACATCTGAATCTAAAATAATTGTTTGAGGTACATCAATACAAGTAGTATTATTTTAAATTGAAATTTATTGCATTGATTTGCATTGATCATATATAGAATAATAATCATTTAATAATTTTTGGAAAATGTATTTTTAATGCTTGGTTAAAATATCCTAAATCAGCAGATTCAATTTACCACGACAACATAACAAAATGCACAGAATTTTTCTTACAACATGTGCTTATTAGATAATTGTTTGAGCAAGGTTTTAACATCAGATATGATGTCTGAAAGTTGAGTCATGGCCACTGGACTTTCTTTCTTTAATGTAGAGACATTTCCTTCTGCATAAACAGAACTTTGTCAATCTGTTTGAAGCGTCTCTACATTAAAGAGCAGTGCAGTGGCCATGACTCAACTTTCAGACATATTCACCTGGATGACTGAGAATCTTCACAGACATCGGATATGATATGAATGTGTGAGTTGGAGTGACACCTGTATCGTGTTAGATCGGTACAGGATGTGCATTTGGGGAAATTCCCATAGACTTTGTAGTATTTTTTTTTTTTTTTTTACTTTTAGCATCAGCACATTTTAAACATTTAAACATTTGAAACTAAGGATATGTGTGGAGACTGGTGCTGGTTTAATTTGGGGTCAAACAGGAAGTACTGTGTTTGTGTTGTCCACTGTGAATAAATACCAGATGTGTAGGTTATTAAACAATTAATGAATGTTTCCTGAGAAAAGTGGAACACTTATTAATCTCTTATCCACAATAAAAACATGCAGCTTCAGTTGAGCCCTACTGCACTGAATGTTTTATATTTAATGTACAATAATGTAGAGTAGAGAAAGAACTATGTCCTTGGTGTGGTCCATGGTCAGTTGTGATTCAGGTTTGTGCATTTACCAAATTTTTAATTGAATCCGTGAGTGTGGGCTCTGTCTCCGTACCCACTGGTTAGATTCCGATCCACGTTGCTTTCAACTGATTTGTCTCTCACTGGCTGAGTCGGAAAACACTGGTTAACACGGCACAATCTCCTTCGTCAGGTTTCTGGAAAGTTGCATTCAGCTCCCGGTGCCTCCCCAGAAGCATCGAGACTTTGGGCAGATGTTCCAGGAGTACCAGAAGGAGAGAAAAAAGACCACAGAGGGCCAGAAGAGACTACAGGCTTTGGAGGTATGGTACAGTAAGCAATAAATGAAAGGGATTCTTGGGTAAACTCTTCTGTAAACTAATGGAATGGACGTTGGGCAGACAATCATCATCCAGCTATGGATGATAATTCAGTGCGGTATTTGTGTTAGAATATGGACTCGTGTGTTTGTTTATTTCCGTGTGTATTTGGGGTTTGATAATTGATCAAATGTGGGTTTTAGAAGATCGTTCACTCTGTGGAAAGCACCCTGGAGGAGATGGAGGTACGGGTGGATAGTCTAGACGAAGAGATCCGGATCATGAGATCCCAACTGGAGGATCAGGAGGAGAGAGCACAGGAGGTGCACACTTTAACACATGTCCCATGTCTTCCATGTTGTTTTCTTCATTTATTGATTGAAGCTACTTTAAGCCATTTAGAGATCATTCATATTTCCTATTCTCTTGCCTCAGTTAGTTTTTATGATTTCTTTTATGGTTATTGTACTGAGATAAACCGAAATAAACCGATACTGGTAGATGACTGAACGTCATCATCTTGATCTTTGATGTCCAGGTCTTAAACCTTCCTCCTCTGTCTTCCCGTTCATCTAATGAATATCCTCTGGAGGTGAGTATCTCTAAACCTTGTGCTTGTTCTCACTGAGTTCTTGTTTCACTCTGGCATGTTATCATGTTAAACTGGACACTGTGTGTTGCCATGTTTTTTGTGTGTGTATGTATGTATGTATGTATGTATGTATGTTTATTGGTGTCAGCATTTTTGATTGTTGGTATTAGTGCTCAGTGATGATGAAAGGCGGCATATTGTCCTGCCTTTCATGTCTCTTGCTTAAAAAGGCTGTTTACACTTCACTGCTGTCGAGGACCATATTTTTTGTGAAGAACCCTAAGAGGAAGTGTATTGGGACAGCATATGTCCACTGTTTTAAATTGGGGAAACTACAGGAAGTACGTTACTAAGGTTCGGTGTCAGCAGCATTTTGGCTGGATATTTTTTTGTGCTTGAGGGAGCTTTTTTTTCCCCTTAGCTCAGCAAAAGAGGGTACAACAATTTTTTTTTTTTAAATTGATTTTAGATGCGAATAATGTCATTAACCTTAACTACACTTCTTCAGGAGCGCTTGAAGAGCGTCTACCCACACTTTGATGTGGCGGCATTCCAGAACAAGCCGGCAGTTCAAAAGCTGAAGATGTTCCTGCAGCTGGGGAATGAGCGGCTGTTTGCTCCGTAGAGTACTAACGGACCACCAGAGCGCTAACGGACCACGACTTGTTCCATAACGTTCCCCTTGCTTTGTGTCACCAGCGGGCCTGGTATTTGGCATGAGCAGGGCCGAACAGCATATGAGGGTCATGGTGGCATGATGCACCCAGAGTTTGGTGAAGACGTTCTCAACACGCATCAAGCACATGTACACACTTTTAATGAAATGAATCAGTCATTGTCTTGTAACAGATTTTACTCAATAAAAATAGTGCAGAATGGCTGTGAATTTCCATTTGTCTGTAACGCGTACTATAAGAAGTATTGTGAGTCTGATGTATCAGTACGTTAACCAATCCGTGGTAAACACCGTGCAGAGACTGGGCTCTTGAAATTGGCTCATTCACATTCTGTCACGGAAAAAAAAAAAACATGCACACAGGTATTTAAGCCACGTCCCCGTTTTACACTGCATTTGAAATCAAGGACATTTCTACTGAGAGTTGGTCCAGTTAGGCAGTCATTTTCATATAACTTTACATGAAACGTTAAAATAGCCTCACATTAAATGTAAAGATCTGTGTACAGAACAACAGTACATTCATAAATGTCTGTAACCATTTATGTCCACAAATCCCCACAACAATGAGGATCGGAAAATGTAATTATAAAGGTCACATGATTGCGATAAGGACATGAACAACGCTGTAAAAGGATTGCATAATCATGCACAGGGTTCGGGTTAGATTCACTTTGATTTTGATTAGATTTTATTTATTTAATTTTTATGTAAAACTGATGTCTTCTTTTGCTCATCAGCAGTTTGCCCACGCATTTACATATGCAGCTCTGGAAAATCAAAGTCAACTGTAAAAATGGTACAATAATGCAAAACAACTAACTAAAGACACACCCACTGTTAAATAAAGTTACGATGACGCCTCCACTTTGGAATGGTTCAACTGTTAAAACAGGATGAGGTTCACGGCGTCCTATCATCTAATCAGCAGCTGATCGTGTTGAAGATGGGGCTTCCATGGTGGAATTCATGAAGATGAAGGTGCTGCAGTAGACCTAGAAAGGCCATTTTCCAGTGGTTTCTTACATTTTTAAAAAGGTTTAACTCCGACTGCAGACTGTCTTCATTTTGCGCACTTCAAGATGACTTTTAAATGTTTGCAGTTTGCTATTTATGTTAACACCAATAAAAGCTGTAACTTTGTATTATGACCTCCATTTTGTACACTATGAAAGCCATTGTTAATGGTCTCTTGTATGGAGTCCTCGTGACTCACCTGTCCAGGACACCTTGGCCTGAATTGTGCCAGGGCGGCCTACACGCTCCAGACTGAGGAGTTCATCGCAGAAAGATGAGGGTGGTGGTGGGGTTACGAGATTCAAGCACCAGGCTGAGCGCCTCCTCCCGGCACGTTAGAACTGGGAGTCCCTCCTGCGCAGCGACTTCCGGCGCGCCGACTCGGACGCGTCGTCGTTGAAGACGCGCTCGATGGTGGAGAGGAGCGAGGCGCGCAACGTGCGGCCCAGCCCGCGCGCCGCGAAGACGTAGAGGACGGGGTTCAGCGCGCTCTTGACGTAGACCAGGAACAGGGACACGTAGTAGCCCCTCACCGCCGACACCCTCAGGGGGTCACTCGGAGGCCGGGAGGCCGTGAGCCAGCGCAGGAAGCGGCAGGTGAAGTAGGGCACCCAGCAGGTGAGGAAGAGGAGCACGGTGAGGAGCAGGACGCGGTAGAGCCTCAGGAGTCGCTGGGACGTGTAGTTGGAGGAGGTGGGCGAGGACAGGGTTGGGGAGGCCACTGAGGAGGAGGGCGCGGAGTTCGTACGTCTTGCGCTGATCAGGACGGCCAGGTTGCAGGACAGGAAGACGAGCAGCGGCAGCAGGAAGCCGAAAACCGTCTCCGCGATGAAGAGCCCGTGACCTTTGGCTTGCTGAGAGGAGGGGTCGCTCTCCAGGCACTGGGTCGTCCCGTTGAAATCCTTCAGCGTAGCCGCCGCCAGGTAGGGCGAGGCCAGCGCCAGGGCCAGCAGCCAGAGCAGGCCGCAGACCAGGGTCACCACCCAGCGCGGGCGCTTCAGGCGCGCCCACACCGGCCGCAGCAGGCACAGGCATCGCTCCAGCGCCACGGCGCACAGCAGGCAGGCGGCGGCGTACAGGCCCAGCGCGCGCAAGAACATGACCAGCTGGCAGGCCGAGTGGCCGAAGGGCCAGGAGAAGTTGTGCGCCAGGTAGCCCAGCATGAGCGGCGTCCGCAGGAGCAGCACCAGGTCCGCCAGCGCCAGGTTGACCACGTAGGTGCGGAAGCTGCTGGCGCCCTGGGTCTCGCTGCTGCGCCTCAAGTTCCAGCGGCGAATCCCCAGCACCCAGACCACCAGCATGTTCAAAAAGGCGCCCACCAGAAAGATGACCAGCGTCAGCACAATCTGGATCACCCTGGAGGCCTCTGATTGCCACGGGTCGCCAGTGGCGATGCTGGGCCGCGAGAGGCTGGTATTAAAGTTTGACATTTGGGCATACGGGGTCCGCCAGGGAGGTCTAAAGCAAGACACAGAAAGCTCTCGTCAGTCAATTCAGAGACACGTTCTGTTAACACCTTTTCTTTTTCTGGCCTCCTAGCGGGTAAGAAACCGGACTCGTAAGGGTCGTGGGTTCAAATAAACTGCCAAGGTGCCGCTGAGGTCCCCTTGATCAAAGCACCGTCCCCACACACTGCTCCCCGGGCGCCCGTCATGGCTGCCCGCTGCTCACCAAGGGTGATGGTTAAATGCAGAGGACACATTTCGTTGTGTCACCGTGTGCGGTGCTGCAGCGTTTCACAATGATAAAAACAATAACTTTTCACTGATATTTATCACGGTGCATGTTCCCATATTTCACATTACCAGCGTAATTCCGTCAACTCAAAGAAAGAGGCATAAATGCATGTTCCCTGTCAACATCGGACATCAAACCAAGGTCAACTGCACTGATTTCATTCATTTACACTCGTTCAAAAACATTCTTTTTAGCGGAATCGAAACATTTAACAATAATTCATGTTCTTTGACGTGAAGCCTTCGGCCCACGTGCTCAAATCCCCACAGCTGTCAGTTCTGCCGGCTGTTCTGCTTACCACCGATCCCATTCCTGGTTCCTCCTTTTCACACTGAGGTGTTGGAATAGTAAAACATCCACTGTAACGGAATTCCTCCCCGGTTCCGTCTGTCCACTGTAATTTCCCAACTGGGGCTTTCGCTTTGAGGCTGTGCAAACGAGGTGCCAGGCAAAAAGGAATTTCACCTGCGGCCACAGCGCCGTAACATTCTGAACGTGTCTGCACCCATCCACGCACACGCGGCCATGTGGACACACCTTGGCCAACAGCTTCCCTGTTAAACCTGCCTCTTTCTCATGTGTGAAACATTAGAAGTGCTCAAAAAAACGATAAGTAGTCAAGTCACGCCTTACCTGGCGAGCAGGTCCGCTGTGAAGGCAGTGTGTTTGATCCCGTGAGACCGTGTGTGTGTGTGTGTGTGTGTGTGTGTGTGTGAAGAGTGAGAACAAGTTCTTTCTTCAGGTCTTATCAATGTGATCGGAGTGGGTGTGTGTTCACTTTTTGTCGGTGTGTGTGTGTGCGTTTCCTCTTTGAATTCAGATTGCAACACTTTCAGAAGTAGGTGGTGACTCTGCTGTAATCTGGATGGAGGATGGAAGTGGCGGCTGAAACTGAAATATTGAAATTCAGTATTCTTGGTTGTGATGAGGTGAAAGGGACAAGCTGGTGATGGTGTCATTATGCCATGACTTCTAGATTAAGGTGTGAATAATTGCATGCTTTTAATGTTTTAATCATACATTTGCAGTGTTACAAAAATCAGTCATTTCCGATTGTGCTTTCTTTTATCTAGGAAAAGAACCAACCAAAATGTTCAAAAATATTACAGTAGTGGTTGTGTATTTCACACTCATTTGTCATCTATTTGTCAGTACAGGAAATGTGAAAAAATAGCTTAATATCCTCATGGTAAGAGTCATGTGATCTCGTGTTTTGCTACAGCTGCTATGAAAGGCGAGGAATATCCCTTAAGGCTTCAACTAAGACTTCTACGTTTCATCTTTCTTCAGTTGTTCAGAATTTCCAAAGGCCATTGATATTGCTGCTCATACTTGCATGCACACATTTGGTTTGTCCCCCCCTGAGAAACAGGCTGCAAACCAGACAGAGAGACTGAGGTGCCAATGGTGTTGTCACCTTCCTGGTTATGAGGATGTGTGCAACTTTATCAAGAATCGGTGGTCAATTTTATGCAAATGCATGTTTATGTTATTGGCTGCAGGCTGTTTAGCTTATTCTTGTGATTTTTTTTTAAGCTTTTGGCAATAGCTACAGAAGAGCCTAATTTGGTGTGGTTGCTTTGTTGACCACTCAAAAAAAATAATACTGTAAAAAAGAGAAAAGAAGATCCTGGTTGCATGACCTGCAACATCTCAAAATCATTCTGGTTTCCATCAGATTTTTTGTTTGTTTGTTTCACTGCTGTCTTTGTGACTACTAGCAAAACTTCCAAAAACATATTTCCTCAAATTAAACCAATAACAGTATATTTCTACTCTAATATGACTGACCAAAGTAGAAGTAAAGAGTTCTACCATGAATATGTTGCACAAATGCAAATAACATGCAACTTCCTAGTCAAAGAATGACAACATGGACGTAGATGACTGATGGATTTTGATGTTTAAAGCAATGAATCAATCCAAAATTATTAATTATTTTAGTCATTTTCAGTTCAGAAATATAAAGTGCATAACAATACTAATAAAGACTATACATTTTTGGAATCACAAGTCTGTGTAAATGTGCAAAAAGAATGCAGACGGGGAACTGGAAGCTCTAGGAAAACAATCAAAGTTGGACGTTTTTTACGTAAAGTTTTTTTTTTCTTTCTTTCTTTCTCCCTTTAAAAAAATTCCGTTCAATTCAGTTCTTTGTTTCGATGCAGCCACAGCAGGTGCGGCTTCTGTGCCCTCCCGGCCCAGCAGGTGGCGCTCACGGGCTCCGAGTTTCGGACGCACCGCAGCACACGCGACAGAAGAAGTGGCGTTATCGCTATCGCGCCAACAACTGGTCCGATTGAGACTTGTTAATTGTTAGCCGTCGTTAGCCGCCCGGCCGAGCGGCCCGCGGCCATGGTGCAGCTGCGGCCGGCGAGGTAGCTGTGCGTTCGGACGGGTCGCCGGTGAGAGATGGGAGTGCACGGCTTGTGGAGGCTGCTGGAGAGCACCGGGAAGCCCATCAACCCGGAGACCCTGGAGGGGAAGATTCTGGCTGTTGGTATCCTTCCTGCCATGCATTTACAACGTATTGCTGTAAATTTTAAATTAGGATTTCTATCTGTAATGTTCTTAGCACCCAGTGAGTTTTAAACTTGTTGTAAATTTGACCTGAAATGTCCAAAGCCAGTCTGCCAATCTGTGATTTGATACCAAGCAGCAGTTGCTGGGTGTTATGCCGTGGTTATGTATGGGGGTGTGTGTGAGAGAGTGTGTGTGTATTGGACCCTGACTGCTTCCTGTTAGACATCAGTATCTGGCTGAACCAGGCAGTGAAGGGAGTGAGGGACCGCGATGGCAGCAGCGTCCAGAACGCTCACCTCCTCACGCTCTTCAATCGCCTCTGCAAGCTGCTGTTCTTCCGCATCCGACCCGTCTTTGTGTTTGATGGGGATGCGCCGCTGTTGAAGAAGCAGACCCTGGTAAGCAGGAGGTGTAAGAGAGACATACGATCAGACCTAAGATATCTAGAATCTGACCGTTCAAAGATAAAAGTTGAATAGGTACGGAACCTCTGCATCCAGATTTGTACAGTTGGTCTGTACAACCATATGTAAACATCATCTACGATAGCTGCCACCCTGACATTTATCCGTTTGACCTGTTGCCCACAGGAAGACGCTACAGGTGCATCACAACAAGGATAAATAGACTCTAGAACAGTTTTTCTTTTTCCCCAAAACTCTCCAAACTCATACATGCACTGACTACACAGTCAAACCCCCGGAAACCCCTTCCTTCTAACCTCCAGCTGGTCAATATTAACCTTTAAAATAATAATATTATTGAATACTGTGCAATATCTGTATACTGTTCAATAACTTTATTCTTACTGTCCAACACTCATTACTCACCACATGTTCATCATTACTGTGAAATACAATAACTTGTAACCCATTCTCACTATAAATAATATACACTGTATATAAAATATACATATGTATATAGTGCTGTCACTTAATTTTTTTTATTTGTATTTTCTAGCTCTTTACTACATTCAAGTCTCCACTGAAGGAGCTGCTTTTAATCTCACTGTACATGTGTATAGTGACAATAAAAGGATTTTCTATAATAGTCTAATGAAGTCAAAAAAGATCAGCCTTTTTTTATTATATATATATATATATATATGTGTGTGTGTGTGTGTGTGTGTGTGTGTATATATATATGTATATGTGTGTATGTATGTATGTATGTATGTGTGTGAGAGAGAGATATACTATTTATTAGAGACAAGCCTTGTGGATGTACACGGAGTCACAGGTTGGTCATGACTGTCTTATCACAGGCTCTCAGGAGACAGAGGAAGGAGGAAATGAGCCACGAGTCCCAACAGACCAAGGAGAAGCTGCTTAAAACCTTCCTCAAAAGACAGGCCATCAAGGCTGCTCTTGGGGACCGGAGGTAGGTACAGTATAAATCATATATGAAAAAGGTGAATAGGGATGGACGTTGCATAAACAAATTATTGTGATGAGATTTTTCCACGTTATCCTCATCCAGGTAGAATAAGAAACCGCTCCCATATCCATTCCATTTACCCCCTCATCCCCAGGCAGGAGCCATTACCCAGTCTCGCCACGGTCAAGAGGCCAGAAGTGGATGATATGTACGTCCTGCCAGCGCTGCCCACCCCAGAAGAAAAAGAGAAGAGCAGGTGAGCAAAATATACGTCTGGTTATATCAGACTCATGAACTCATCAGGGGTAGGAACATGGGCAGTTCTTTATTATAAGAAACATTTTTAGAAGCATTTGAGGGAAAGATTTAATGTTTTTTTGTGCCCTTACAGCTCTGATGAAGAGGGGCAGGAATGGCAGGAGACATCTGGCAACCATCTCCATTGGCAGGTGAGATACACCAATTAGATATTGGTCGTTTTGAGGATTCAGTGTGTGATCAAAAAAGCAGTGAGGTTGATGTGAGGCTGCGTGGTATATACGGTATGTGATATAAACAAATTCAAATTTTATTTGTCACATACCCAGTCATACACGGTATGACCCGCAGTGAAATGCTTTAGCGACTGCTATAGACCACAGTACGGTATGCGTTATGCAATGCAATATAAAATGCTAAAATATTTTCGGACAGTATTTTTAATCTAAACAACTGAATTCAGAAAATCTAAAAATGTTATATAATCACTTGCATCATACATATATCTGGTATTTCACTGGCCTTATGGGTGTTACAGAAAGTCCCCTTTCAATAGAATTGCCCAGATATTGTTTTATCTCTTATACGGTTATGTTTTTGCTGCCCAAGGCCTGCAGTGCCTTTGCTATGGACACGTTATACTTTCAAAAACAGTTACATTTAAATTTACTCATCAAATTATATACTGTCTACCATCTATGGTTAAATTTTTATCGCAATATGAATTTTATGCCATTTCGCACATCCCTAGTTTTTTTCTTTGTGCAGGATGACTTCTATGATGACCCCAGTGCAGTGGACATTAACTCAGAGCAGTTTTGCCAGCTGCCGCCAGAGATCAAGCACGAGATCCTCAAAGAGATGAAAGAGTTCAGCAAAAGACGGCGTACCATGTTCCACAAACCACCAGAGGTATGGCCACACACACACACACACACAATGCTACTTCTGCCTAGTGCTGACTTGTAGAGCTAAATAAAACACTATAAATGTATTTTTATTAGACGTTTTGTAAAAAAATAAAAACAAATTCTGCTTAATTCAGAAATTAAATATAAAGAACACTTACTATTTTATTCACACACATTCAGTAACCACTCAATCCCTACTAGGGCACCATGCTCAGGACTGGTCACCTGGGACGCCCTAGTGTGGATAAAGCGCTTGAGAGAGTGAAGTCAGAAAACAGTTTTCCTAAATCATGCATCCCTTTATGATCAGACTCACAGTACCAAATTACAGAGGGCTTTTTTCATGTCATGTCACACACACACACACACACACACACCTTTGCATCCTTTGGAGGTCTGACTGCAGGCTGTTGTGTGCTAGAGGTCAGGGGACTTCTCTCAGTACCAGCTGGCCGGGCTGCTGCAGAGGAACCGCCTGAACCAGAGGCTGGAGGGGGTGGAGCAGGAGATGAGCCAGCGTACCTCTGCTGCCCTGGATCTCCAGCAGGAGCAGGATGGCAGTGTTGAGGCTCGCCGCCTAGTCTCAGAGGACTCCGCCCACTACATTCTCATCAAAGGTGAGGTTAATACATGCTTTAACCTTTTTCTCACATTCTAATGGTACTATAAAATATTTCAAAAGATGCTTTATAAAGTCCTGCATCACTATTCATGTAATTTGTCAGCATTGTAACTCCATTACAAGTCATAACACATAATTAACTTAAATAGGTAAATATAATTGGAAAATATAAAATCTGTTTATATACATATTTTCAGTCTCATATTTATTTTTGCATATGCAGATGTGTCCATGCATCCGTAAATTAGCCATAACATTATAACCAGCAACCTAATATTGAGAAAATCAAAACAGCTGTTGAGGCACCTCTGTAGGCATTCAGTGGTACCTGACACCAAGCTGTCAGTAGCAGATCCTTTGAATCCTGTTATTTGTAAGTAAATGGATTGGGCTTGTTTTTCCAAAGCATTCCTGCAAACATTCTTTTCATTATCCTACTGAAAGAGGGCAGTCCCATCATGTAATAATGTTTCACAAAGAGATATACTTGAGCAAAAAAGGGTGGGTACTACATGTCAAACAGGGTTCCCATGGGTCAGGGAATTTCTGGAATATCAGGGAATTTCAGTAAAGGCATTTCCAGACAGGGAGAGCCAGGGATTTGATCATTTGGGTGCCAAGTCAGGGAATTATTAGGGAATTTTGTTAATAGCATATAGTGCAGTAGCTAAAACCTGATGTGTGTTTGCAGTGAGCCGTTTTTGTTATGCTCAAAACCTCTTATGCTCCAAAAATGTGCTTCATTCTAGTCTGTCCACATATGTCGTTACACTTGATAAATCATCAAACATCTCAGGCAAGTTTAAATGTCAACATATTTGGCTCTAAAATGAAGAATTTAGGGATTGGCTCTCCCAAACTGATAAAATAAAAGGTTGCCAGAGATGGAGTTGAGGTTTTGCTTTATACCATTCAACACGCAAAGCTGCCCATATTCAACAACAATGACGCAATTTTTTAAATATTCTGTTCTGCTTATATTGGACATCTCTTTATACAGGAGATCATGGAAATCCTGCTTTTTGGTCAGGGGAAGTCAGTCTTAAAGTGAGAACCCTGGTCAAAGTTCTTTGTTGGCCAATAAAGAACATTTTTAACAACCTAAAAATGTTACTCAAAATGAATTATTGGCTCAGTCAGTTTACACACATTTTGTCAAGGTTATAAATTATTAATTGAGGCCAAAATTGAGGTTGTTTTCTCTCTTATTCTGTAGGGCCTAAGAAGAATGTTCCAGAAAATGTTCCAGAGACTCAGCCAGCCACAATGCCGTGGTCCAGTGGTCCCTGGGCAAGAAGGGGGAGACTGAAGGGTCGTCCAGAACCGCTCTGGCGCCCCCTGTTAGATGAGACCCCTGATGAAGACAAGCCCTCCCCATCTTCCTCATCCAAGCCCTCTGTTTGTGAGGGTAGCCTAAGTTCTGACGTCGCTCCCCCATCCCCCCGCACCCTCCAGGCCATCCAGGCAGCCATGTTGGGCAGTAGTTCTGATGAAGAGGGAGGTGTGATAATAAGAGAGGACCCTAGTGAGAGCCTCGCACCTGCAGGCGACGTGTCTCCTCGAACTCAGCAGGCCATACAGGATGCTCTACAGGGGGATGACATGGTCCCACTTCAGGAGCTCCACAGTGGGAACCAATTCAGCTCAAATGACCGAGTTACGCTCAGCAGCTCGGATGAAGACGAGCTCATCACCGTGAGTAAGAATTCAGCTGCTAGCAGCGTGCCGGACTTCTCCAGACAGGATGGTGGTGTCTCACCACGCACCCTCCTGGCCATCCAAAAAACCCTGGATGGTGGAGAACTTGACAGGAGCCGCTCAGGGGGAGAGGAGGTGGAGGAGGCCATGGGCGCGAGGAGCTTGGCTTTTCGACCAGCTTTACAGAGAGACGCAGAGCGGCAGGAGGATGATGGGAAGGAGAGTTCAACCACCAACGCTCCTCTGCCTTCAAAACCGCAGTCGTCCTTGTCTTCAGATGTGGAATCAGATGAGGAACCCTCAGCCCCAGTCTCAGTTGGTAAACAGGAAGTGAGCTACGCCACAGGAAATTCTGCTGAGAAAGGCCTTGGGCAGCAAAGGTTGTTGGGAAATGTACAAATTGAGACAAATGAGAGGAATGGACAAAATGAAGAGAGTGGCTCAGAGGGTATGGCTAGCTTTTTCTTATATGTGTGTGTGTGTGTGTGTGTGTGTTGGAGAATGTATCTTAGGATTGGTATATTTGAAATGATTCTGAGCTGGGTCCTCTTCCCCACAGAAAGCTTCATTGAGGTGTCGGAAGGAGAGGAG
The DNA here is from genome assembly GCF_900700375.1 of Denticeps clupeoides. Taxonomy (NCBI): domain Eukaryota; kingdom Metazoa; phylum Chordata; class Actinopteri; order Clupeiformes; family Denticipitidae; genus Denticeps; species Denticeps clupeoides. The sequence goes on along the minus strand of NC_041721.1, from coordinate 6,185,193 downwards.
GAGCGGCTGGAGAAGGCCTCGGAAGAGGTGACCAGGCCAGCTGATAATGAAGCTAAAGAAGAGGACGAGCAGAAGAAAGAGGAGACCAAAGAGGAAGAAGTGCAGGAAGATGTAAGAATCTCTGAAACAGAAGAGGAAGGTGTGCAGCAGCAGCACCAGAAGGAGGAGGAGGAAGAACGTAAATGCCTCAGAGCCACAGACTGGGACCACATAGACCTGGTAAATGTTCAGAAATTCCTTCATGTGCAACTATCCTGGACCCTTCAGCTGTACTTTGTGTGCAGTTAAAGACTATAGCCCATGTTTCAGAGTTTCCATATCCAGAGTGATTTATGGAAGTTTTTTGTAAATGCATTTAGATACTGGTTCTCCAATTACCAATTAATAAGAATGCCACTTTGTGAAGCCAATAAGGGAAAACGTCCTCAGCACAAGTGTTTCTGTCCCTTTGCTGCATTGATAAAGAATGAACATTTGCATCACTCCTGCATCACAAATGCAGCATACTGTAGCTTAACGTTGTTGACTTTCCTAAGGTGTGTGTCTGTGTCTGTGTGTGTAGCAGGAGCTGGAACAGCTGGAGAACTCTCTACAGTTGCAGCAGAACAGCCTGAGGGAACAGCAGCAGCAACAAGAGAGAGGAGCTGCCACCGTCACCGGACAGATGTACTTGGAGAGCCAGGTGTCGCATATACATTTACATCATTTCACCTACCTGGCACTCTTATCCTGGGATAATTAAAGATACTAAAATATAACAAGCATTATATGAATTGATTTCTATTAAGTTCACAGGTAAGCTTTTGCGGTCAAAATTAGGCTACTGACTCTCTACCACATAGAGAGTCAGTTTTGGAGGCTATTTTGATTAAATTCTTGCATACAGGAAACATTTAGTTTAGTAACACGACCTCACTTTCATTTTTTATTTTTTTGGTAAGAAAGTCCCGTCAGAGAGTAGTTGTCAACTTTTGACTGGTAGTGTCTAGGCACTCAGGATGACATTTACGTTGTGTTATCAGAAGAATTGTGCAGAGTTGTCACATATCACCACTTCCTGAGCATGTTTTGTGCTCTATCAGAGCAACTTAGTACTAAATGTCTCACATTTCACTAATATTATGTAGATATTTTGCTGCTGTTTGCAGCAAATATTGTTCAAGGTTTATTTATTGTTTTTTAATGTATGAATACAAACAGAACAAAGCAATAAAAACGGCAATAACAGTATCCACTCATTCTATAATTAAAATGAAATCCAATAAGGATAAATAACTCAGAGACAGTATAATATATAACATGATCATGGCAGATTGTCATGAGTGGTTAGGTCCCATTCTTTTTAGAATATCCAGAAATGACTGCCAGGCGCTGTACAAACAAAAGAGCGCATTCTATCAGATTGTATGTGACAGGTAGGCGGAGTCTTGGTCTCTTTCATAACATCTCACGGCTATTGGGTTATGTGGTGGCTGCAGCAGTTTGTGGTATTACTACGTGGTAGTAATTTTTTTTTAAATTCTTTTGAATACTACTATTTCACAATGAAGATATCGGACCTGTTACTGAATGGAACTGCCTTTGGACTTATTGCATTGGAACTGCCCGTCCTTCAGGCAGGGTAGTTTCCCCTATTCAGCCTATTGAAGCTAAAACTTTGTTACACAATCGCCTACAGAGGGAATGAATCATATTGCTAACCCATTGTTGAAAAGTACAAGCTTCCAGCTTATTAACACCGGACACTTCCAGTGAAACAGGCCTGAAAATTCTTGTATGGCAATAATTAGTATTGCCAACGCATTGCCCGAAAATGTGTTAAAATTTTGAGAATATATCTATTTTTTTCCCCCTCTCCAGGAGCTCTTGCGGCTGTTTGGAGTGCCCTTCGTGGTCGCGCCCATGGAGGCAGAGGCCCAGTGTGCGGCGTTGGACCGCGCGGACCAGACACACGGCACCATCACTGACGACAGCGACATCTGGCTATTTGGCGGGCGTCAGGTCTTCAAGAACTTCTTCAACCAGAACAAATACGTTGAACAATATCAGTATGTGGACCTCCAGAACCAGCTTGGTGAGTGGAAAATATGTCCCCGATATAAAATAGTGCTACTTTTATATTACCTACCAACCATTACATTACCTACCAAGTCTTCTGATTATTAAATGATGATAAAATAAGTATTAATAAGTCATAACACCCTTCACTTTTTAGGTCTGGACCGCTCCAAACTGATCAACTTGGCCTACCTGCTAGGCAGTGACTATACTGAGGGTGTGCCTGGGGTGGGCTATGTCACTGGTATGGAGATTCTCAATGAGTTCCCAGGCCCTGGCGTGGAGCCCCTTATTCAGTTCAGGTCACAAATCTAATTACTCCATAGATTTAATAACTTTTGTGCTGTATTATGCAATTTAATTTTTATTAATGTGGGATCTGTGCTCCATCAGTGGGTGGTGGGAAGAATGCCAGAAGAGTAAGAAAATGGCTGCCAACCCCAAAGACTCAAAAGTAAAGCGGAAGTTGAGAGGTCTGAACCTGCAGCCTGGCTTCCCGAACCCTGCCGTCGCACAGGCTTACCTGCAGCCGGCTGTTGACCAATCAGAAGCCTGTTTCAGCTGGGGCCGCCCACATCTGGGGCTCATCAAGGAATATCCTTTATCAACGTCTATGTGGGTGCATGCTGGCATCACGGATTGTGTCTCGCATGTCTCCGTTATGTCGCCGAAGGTTCTTTATTCTTAACCTGAGGCTCCAGGTTCTGTCAGAGCCGCTTTGGTTGGAGCTGCAGAAAGACTGAGGATACGCTGCAGCCTGTCCTAAAGCAGCTCAGCTCTCAGCAGGTGCGACAAGCATCCAGATAGATTTAACCAAGTTCAAAATAAAGAATGAAACAAATAAAAATTACCTTGTTAGATGAGCTCATCGGAAATATTTTTATCTGCAGACACAGCTGCGCATCGACTCCTTCTTCCGGATGGAGCAGCACGAGAGGCAGAACATACGCAGCCAGCGTCTGCGCAGAGCCGTCACCTGCCTGAAGAGGAAGGAGCGCGATGGGAGACAAGATGGAGAGGTGGAGGAAGACGAGGAGGGTGAAGGTGATCCATCCCCAACAAAGAAGGGCAAGACAGGGTGGTCTGAGAAGGAAAAAACAGACAGTATTGGCCCTGTGGGTGCCTTTGCTGGAGGTTTTCTCGGGTCAGAGGTCAGGAGTGACGAGTTACTGATAATGGAGCGGGAGGAGTCGCCGCTGAAGAAGAAGACTCTGGCGACACTGAAAACCCACCCGCAGAGGGCAGAGTTACCCAAGAGCAGCAGCAGCAGCTCGGACTCTGATGATCAGGCCGACGGTAGTGTAACCATGGTTACGGCCCGGTCGGTGTTTAAGGGCAAAACCCGGGGCAGAGGGAGGAGAGGTGGGCAAGTGCGGAGCAAGAGAAAACAGTGACAGTCACGTTCAACAGAGAAATGTATCAACTTTACCTCCGTAGCAGCACCTCTTTTTAACAAAAAACTGGTATTAATGAATTAATAATTCACTTTATTCATTCATTGTTAAATATACATGACTGGTGTAATAAAAGTGATTGTCAATGTGCAATGAGTAGAAAGAAAGAAAAAAAAAAGATTGAGTGCTAATGTGTCATTGTCAATTATGAATGAATTTCCTATTTTTACCTTAATAAGAAAAAGTGGACTGTTGAAAGTGTGTTTTCTTGCATGTCTCCCTTTTGTGTCGATTCACTGAACACACACCTCTAAACTCTTGGCTGAGTGGGCTTTCCTGCACCTTGCTTCACTGAAGCATCTTCACATCTGTCACCCTATCCCATTCTTCCGCTATGTTTAGACCGTCACTTCCAAGAAGAGAGGTCCGTTCCCATCTGTATCAGCTGAGATTACAAACCAGCGGATGGGATTACGGTCAACATCGGCCATGAGACGTTCTCTGGCCTTCGGTGCAAAATTGGCACTGCTGCCCGTCATGCACGATGACTGAGAAGGCAGGAGTTGCCCGGTCCAGCTGGCCTGTTTTGTCTGGCCATATTTCATTCTCCTGCTCACTCTCACCCCACTTGTGTTTTCGTACCCTGTTGCATATTTCGCACCCCAGCTGCTGCTGTCCTTTAACCGGAGCTCACCAGCGAGAGAGAGAGAGAGAGTGAGCGAGCGAGCGAGCTCAGCCCTCCAAAAGTGAGACCCTGAAGGAGAAAGCATCATCAACAGGTCGCCAACATAAAGTGCTGAAGCCAGAATGGAGCTGGAGGGAACAGCGGAGTCTGAGACGGGTACCCGGGCTGATGTGGACGGTGTGTATTTACACGCTCGCTGTACACACCTAACCGCTCGCACGGTCACGCACTGCATGAAACCTGACCTGTCAGGGCACGCATAGGCTGCGTGCATTAAAGGAGACAGAACCACCCTGGCCGGACCATTCCGTGTTCAATAATCACTGTTTGTTCTGGGATTCATACTTTGTTTGATGTTTTAGCTTGTGTAATTTATATATATATATATATATGTGTGTGTGTGTGTGTGTGTGTGTGTGTGTGTGTGTGTGTGTGTGGAATTACAGAATGGGACATAAATAAAGACATACAAAAGTAGTCTTATCAGTCTGGGTGGCTCTTGATCCAAGTCAGTCATTTTTGTTTCACAAAAGCACACGGAACCACAACCCATATGAATTTTCACCGGGACCTCTGGATTTCGATGTTACAGTACAGGATACAGTACTGCTCTCCAGATTAAAATAGCAAGTGGCCTGACTACCATCATACCAAATATAACAGAATAACGTGTTGGACAGGTACAGGTTTGCTGACGTACCCACACCTGTGCACCAGGCATAAAAATACACTGTTAATTGTTCTTAAATTGCTGAGTTTCTTGAACTTCGGAGCACCTGTGAGGTCAGAGGGCAGAAAAATATTCTTTTTGGTTCATTCGTTTTGCGTAACAACGCAACTTTGCGCAAAATCACTGAGCCTCATGGGTTCCGTGCTTCACAACGACCAACAAACACACGAACGTGCCCGAGCGACAACGGCCGAACTGTCCCTTTGCGCTCAGTGAGTTAAATACTAACGACACACAGACCCGGCCGCCATTACTCCATCCATTCTACGCTGACTGCGTAGCGCTGGTCTACGTCATGGAATGTCGTCATGTGACCGTAGGAAGCGCCCGCGTGCGCAGCCCCTGGCTGGTGGCGCGCCGTGATCGTATAGTGGTCAGTACTCTGCGTTGTGGCCGCAGCAACCCCGGTTCGAATCCGGGTCACGGCAAACCTTTTATTTTATTTTATTTTTTTTAGCTCGACTCACAATGTAAAGTTTGTGAACGTGTCTTGTTGTGCTTCAGCGCAGCTGGTGCGGGAGATGAAGTCCTGGCGAAGGCCATAATGTCGAGGCGGTTCAGCCCATCGCTCATCACCACGGAGGTGTGGGAGGGATACAACTTTGCCGACGTAGGGATTCGAATCAAAGAGTCTACAGACATCTACGGAGCCGTCCTGTGGCCATCTGTGTGTGTCCCATCTCAGTGGTAGCTGGAAATGGCTGTTCATGAATGAAACGTCGGGAATCCTGCGTTTGCTGATGTCCATTGGTTCTTTAGTTATGTTCTTATCATGTTAGTACAGCTGGAAACGTTTGAAAATTAAATGTAGGCTTCAGACAAAACTGATTATCTGGCGCATCAGCAAATGTGGGTCCAACCACACAATGTCAATTTGTTTAGTCTTATTCAAAGAAAACAAGGATGTTTCAAAATGACCCTAAAATATGTTAAAATCACATTATAGGCCTGCTCAGAGTCCTGCGGCTGTACATAGTTCATGTTTCCATTTTATATGTTGACAGGCATTAGTGTTGTGTTACTTCCTTGACACTCACCATGATGAATACAACCTGCTGGACAAGAACGTCATTGAAATCGGTGCTGGAACCGGTCTTGTAACCATAGTGACCAGCCTATTAGGTGGGATATTAGTCTGTTAAAAATGTTCCATAGTTCATTTAATGGTGTGTTTTCTTTATTAACGCTGTTCGTCTAATTACACAGTACAGTTATGCTCGTTTAAAAGTAAATTAAAAGTACGCTGTGTAACACTGCACAGTTCAATTATTCTCAAGGAAAGTTGAGCCATGACTACTGCACCCTGCCGGTGTTTTTTGTGTAGGTGCTGTGGTAACATCTACTGACCTACCAGACGTGCTCAGCAACTTGCAGTACAACGTCAGTCGCAACACAAGGGGACGCTGTCGGCATGTGCCAAGAGTGACCGAGCTCACCTGGGGCCAGGAGCTGGAGGAGCGCTTCCCCCGTGTGTCTTGCCACTTTGACTACATCATGGCTGCCGATGTGGTCTATGGCCACCCTTACCTGAATGAGCTGATGGACACGTTTGAGCACCTTTGCCAGGAGGGAACGGTGATCTTGTGGGCCATGCGCTTCAGACTGGCCCCTGAGAACAGTTTCGTGGAGAGGTTTGAAGCTCGCTTTCACTTAGAGGAACTTTATGACTTGCCCAGCCTCTGCATAAAGCTTTATCGAGCCACCAAGAAACGGCCCATCTCACAGCTCAGCTTTGGGGCTGCTGCCTGAACAGTCTGGGATGCTGTTGGTGCTAAATGTCTGTGTATGTATACCTATGAAAAAGGGATGGCAGCTTTTAAAATAAAAATGCCAGTCTCTGAATTTCCAACATCACCATAATCAACATTTATTTCTTATATAGCCCATAATCACATACAGTATGCCTCAATGGGCTTTGATGGACCCTACAGTTGACACGGCCCACATTTGACCCTTCTGCACACAAGAAAACCTCCACTAAAAAACTCTAGGAGAGAGAAAAAAGAAAGGAAGAAACCTTGGGAAGGAGTGATACAGAGAGGGACCCCCTTCCAGGGTAGAGGAAGCCTGCAGTTGGCGTCAGTGCAGGGTTGGTGATGAAAAAAGTCCAACAGGTGTAGTGGTGGAAAAGTCCAAGATGCGGAATAGTGCATCTGTCCACATTTGGAGGTACTGCACAGTGCAGAGTAAATCATGCATTTATTCTTTTAAAAACCTACTAAACGAGACTTTCCTTTTATCTAAATAAGGGCTGGGGCTATTTTGAGTTTAGCTTGAAAATCTTGGATACAGGACATGTTATCTTCTTACATTTTAATGGGCATCAATTTGCTCTGTGCTATTTAGGGTTAGTAAATGAGCACATCTAAATCTAATTTATTCCTTATGAATCTTGTCCAATCTGTTGCAATAGTCAAATGTTGCCTAATGTCTTGTCCTCTGTACTTCTTTTAAGAAGGCAATTATTCCATCTAAGTAAGACGATCTTCTGAGAGATTAAATCACAGTTGCTGGGTTTTGATGTATTATATGACACAGTTGCACACATGATGCAATGTGAGCTAAGAAATGAATAAAGATTTTACTAAATGACAATTCCCAACAATCTCCCAATGTGTAAAGTGATCATTGAGCCAGTGATGGCACATGTGAGCAAAACCTACATTAAGAAATTTGAGTTGTACAATACAAATGATTAATACCCTGTAAATGAATAGTTTACTGCATTCTGTATCAGCAGTGGTGACAATATAGACAAAGGACGAACTGAGTCATATCACTAATTTCCAAGCAGATCAATCATTTTGACCTTAAATTGAATTTCTCTTCTGTACATTGCTAACAATCATATCAAAAAAGCAGGAAATTGTGAACTCCTCATTCAACAGTAGCTCAAAGGCAGACATTCCATGTAACATACTTAAGCTGCATTAGCAGCAACAGGAAAAAATAGCATTTGCATTTCAGACGGCCACATGTATGTCAGCGACGGGACCGTTTTGCCTGCATGCCACATCTGCAGTGTCACGTACGTATGGAAAGTGGTCTTGAGGTGGCAAGCGAGGCTAGTCAACCTGATATTATAATCACAACCTTTCATAAAGGGCAGATTCTCTGTCTCTCAGATGCACGTAAACAACAGGGTGTGTTGATGCCGTGGTAACACGTCAACGCGTGGATGAAAATAAGTATCTCAAATGCAGGCTAAGAATAAAAAACAATGGTGGCTGACATCAGCCCAGGCCTTGTAGGGCAGCAGCATTCCACAGCGCCTTCTCCTGAGGTGAAGTTGGATGAAGTTTACTTGTTGATGAGGGGGAAACCGGAGAGGAGGTGTTGGCACGGTATCAAGGTTGCCAAACCAACATAGGCTTGACCTCACAGTCTCAAAGTCTGGGGAGGCCTGGCCCAGTTATATTAGGTGGATTTTCTGCAGAAGCGATCAACCATCTGGATATTTCATTTCCAGAAAGAATGAAAGCTTTGCAATAAAGACGCAACACCGCACGAGTGAGGGAGTAAAATTCCCCTACTAGGGTCCCTAAGCCAAACACGAGCACTGCAAAGACCTGTTTATCATGCAAAACGTAGCACAGTTCTTGTGGTGCAAAAGCTTCGGGCGGGAAGTAAACAACAAAACTAGTCAATTGCAAGACTAATCCACAGAGGATGAGCTGCCAATGCTAACAACGTGCCAACTCCCTACAGTATTTCACGGATTACTTGCCATAAACATCCCATATATCACCTATTCTAGGACGAGGGTCTCTTCCCAGACATTACTCAGTCCGCCCCCCCATCCCTGCTAATGCATGCAGGCGTACGCATGTTTCATAGCTCATTGGCTAAAAATAGTCAATGTCTGATTTCGCGATGCTGGGAGGGTCCTACAGGATGTTGCCTCACCACAGCCCCATCCCAGAGAAACCTCGGGATGCAGTGTGAGCCGACCCTAGCCAACCAAGTAAGCAACTGACCGAACACATCAAACTAACACGTGTCTGCAGAGATCACCGCAGGTGAGTGCAATGCTTTTTAAATTTGCATCTATAAACCAAAGGGACATGCTGTGTGGGCCATTCCAATTTTTTTGACAACAAAACAAATACATGTCTTCTATCCCCCAACAAGAGGATAACAATGAAGCATCACTGATTTATTGAAATGTGCGGTGTGAGCAGAATTATAATTTAAGGAATTAAATTTACACGATTGCACCAGACATGCATGTCCAAGTTGTCCAGATGTACGGTTTAGTTGATTTCATCTCTGACCTTTTCAGATATGACTGAGACAGATGCGGATGTGACTCCAGTGCATCTGAAAGCTTGGAAGCCCCACGTCTCCTCCAGACCAGGGAAGGAGGAATACGTTTTTGCCGGTTATGAAATAATCATCAGGGAATCCCTTGACTCTTATGGAGCTGTCATATGGCCTGCGGTGAGAATGTCCCTCATAGCAGAAAATAATATTAGAGGAGCTCTCATACATTCAAGCAACATCATGGATCATGTACTTGGTCCTGAAATCAATCTGATGAAAGTTCTTGACTCTGGCCAACATTTTCATGATGCCAAACACAGTAGTGTTATTAATCATAATGGCTTGTAATTACCAGGAAAATTCAGCAATTGTTTAAATGTCATAATATCAGCATGCATTTTGTATTTGTGTCCATAGATTGCTACACTCTGTGTAAGGGGACACCCTCTAGTGGCTGGCCAGGTCCACCTTTCTCCTTCTTTCAACGTGTCTTACACAACGTTTCACTGTTTAAGCCATTGCGTGAAAAACTGGTGCAGCCTGATTTACAGCCTGATTCCGTTTTCATTGCAGCGTTCAACCTTGTGTAACAGATGAAATGATGGAGAAATGGATATGAACGATGTCCTGTTCGTGCTTTTTGAATGCATGTAGGCGCTGGCTTTGTGCAGCTATCTGGAAACCAACCAACAGACCGTTAATCTGGTGGATAAAGCTGTTCTGGAGATTGGAGCTGGAACTGGCTTAGTGTCGATTGTGGCCAGCCTGATGGGTGAGCACATTTACATTAAAAAGGATCATTTTGTATTTTCATTGATGGATATAATTTATTATTAATACATTGTCCCCTAGGTGCATGGGTGACTGCTACAGATCTACCAGATATCCTCGCAAATCTCAGGTGCAACTTGTCGAGGAACACTAGGGGACGTTGCAAATATACACCCCAGGTGGCGCCGCTGTCCTGGGGACATGACCTGGAGGAAGCCTTTCCTTCCACTGTTTACCACTATGACTACATATTGGCTGCAGATGTGGTCTATCATCACGACTACTTGAACGAGCTGCTGGTCAGCATGCGCCATTTCTGCCGTCCGGGCACCTCCCTTATTTGGGCCAACAAGGTCCGCTTCCCATCTGACTTGACTTTCACAGAAAGCTTCAGAAAGTCTTTCCACACCACAGTGCTGGCTGAGGGTGAAGAGGTAAAGATCTACATGGCCTCAGCTCATGAGGAAGTGACTGAAACTGATCGCGCCACTCAGATCGAAGAGGCGGGGGAAGAAGAAGTGGGAGAGGAGTTGGGCGAAGACGAGAGGGAAGGAGAAACGAACGGTGAGCAAAGCGCTCGCGAGGAGGCTGAGATGAAGGGCGGGATGTTCCACGCACAACGAAACATGGCGACAGAACACGAAGTGAACGTGACGGAAGACTTACCGGATGAAGGCCGTGAGAGTGAGAGCAAACGTGAAAATGGGACTGAGGATGATAACAGTGATGGTGACAGAGTTCCAGGTACACGTTTCGTCAATGCTGCATGCTTACGTTTTCAAGGGAAACCAAAACGCCGGCCTTTCCCCCTTCAGATAAAACCGATGAAAAGACGGGACAGGAAGAGGCTTGCAAGCGATCCTGGGAACCCACTGTGTACTACAGGGAAAACAAGGAAATGTATTACTTTGCTGGTGAAGAAATCAAGATATGTGAATCCCTGGACAGCTTTGGTGCAATGATTTGGCCGGCAGTGAGTATCTTCCTGCATAACAGATATTACAGAAAAAAAAAATACAATATTAATAAGGACATTAAAAGAATTGCGAGTGCTAGAGTGGGCCAACGAAAGAGTGAAAGGTCCAAATTTAGACAAACCTTTAAATCCACAGGCTGTGACTCTTAGTGGATTCTTAGACTCGCCAGCGGGTCGCCAGCAGGTTCAACTTCTCGACAAATCAGCTCTTGAGCTTGGAGCAGGGCCGGGATTGTTGTCGATTGTCGCTGCTTTGCTCGGTAAGCGTCAGGCGGTCACTTTTTCGAGGGTGAGGGGTAGTTTAATACGTTTTAAACACTGCCGTCGGTTTGCAGGCGCTCAGGTAACAGCCACAGACCTTCCAGACATCCTGGGGAATCTGAGGTGTAACCTGTCTCGGAACACCCGGGGACGATGCAGACACCCTCCTCAGGTGACCTCTCTGTTCTGGGGCTATGACCTGGAAGACAGCTTCCCTCGGTCCTTACACCGCTATGACTACATTTTGGCTTCCGACGTGGTCTACCATCACGACTACTTAAAGGAACTACTGTTCACGATGAAACACTTCTGCCAGCCTGGCACCAGCCTGATTTGGGCGAACAAGTTCCGCTTTAAAACAGACCTGGACTTCGAGGAGTCCTTCAAAAAGTCATTTCATACAAAAATCCTGGCTGAAAGGGACGAGGTGAAAATTTACATGGCTACGGCTTGGGGTTCTGAAGATGAGCAAATAACGGATCAGGAAGAGTTTGGGGAGGAGGAGGAGGAGTCAAACGAACAAGGCAGTGAACATGAATTTAAAAGCAAAGCAGATCACAACACTGAAGAGGAGGAATTTGCCATAGAGAATAAGGAGGATGAAGAGGATGATAATGAGGAGGAAATGGAGATGGAAGAAGAGCACGAAGAGCTACAGACTACTGAAGGAGGTGAACATTCCTTATTCAGTAAAGTATTCAAATTATTCTGCATGGTGAATATTGAATATTTTTGAAAAAGTACGTCATCATTTTCAGATGGGAATGAAAGCACAAAGGAAGATTTCGAATCCCGGAGTGCTTGGGAACCCAGGCAGAGCCCTGGCAGAGAGAGATATAACTTTGTGGGTCATGAAATCTGCATTTATGAATCACCGGATTCTTATGGGGCCATGATCTGGCCAGCGGTGAGTTCTGTGCTTTGGCAGGGATGTGAGAAGCTTAGAGGTTACTTGGATGTCATGTGGAAGGCATTTTCAATATCCCAGCAACATTCACATTAACGTGGGATCAGGTTAAAAATAGCGTACTGTAATCTGACTGCCATTTCTCACAATTGTTATAAAAGAATGCGCGTTGCCAGGTTCACGTCTTGCAACATGCTACATATTTACATTTCAATATTGCTGTGAGCAAAGGATGAATTGTGCCTGTCAATTTTCATAGTCAATTGCACTGTCTGGGTACTTGGAGTCACCAGAAGGTAGACAGCAGGTTGATCTTCTCGACAAGGTAACTCTTGAGCTTGGAGCAGGGACTGGCCTTCTGTCAGTTGTGGCCACTTTATTAGGTAAGTATGAATAACACGTCCCATGGTTTGATGGTTTGTGGAATCTGTGTGTTATTAAGGAGCAGGTTTGCCCTGTAGGTGCACAGGTCACAGCCACAGATCTTCCAGAAATCCTGGACAATCTGAGATTCAACCTGTCACAGAACACCAGGGGACACTGCCAACACCCTCCTCGAGTGGAAGCTCTGTTTTGGGGGTATGAGCTGGAAAAGACATTTCCCCGCTCCCAGCATCATTATAATTATATTTTGGCGGCTGACGTAGTGTATCACCACGACTACTTGAAAGAACTCTTATTCACCATGAGGCACTTCTGCCAGCCTGGCACCACCCTGATATGGGCGAACAAGATCCACCTCGAGACAGACGTAGAGTTTTTACAAAACTTCCAAGAAACCTTCCATACAACGCTCCTCGCTGAGAGGAACGAGGTGAAGATTTACATGGCTACTGCCAAAACTGACAACGTGGTGTTTAAGTCAAAGGACTGAAAATTAAGTGTCAAGTGACAGAAGGTTGTCAGCAGGAATCGAAAGACGACTGCAAAACTATACAAAATCTGGCCTTTCATGGTGAATAGTTCTAGTTAACATTGTTGGGTCAGTATTGTGTTTTTTTTTTTTTTATACACTGTTGATCAGGGGGCAAATGTTTTCAGGCCAAGAAGCTCTTGGTGGTTAGAAGTATGGGACCGGGTCCCAATATTACACATTTGAATTTAATTACATTAATTTAATATTGAACTGCTCGTTTACACTGTTAAGATGGTAACAAGAGTAAAATACTCATTTTTATGCATGAAGTCTTACCGTATATCTGCACTACAAATTGCACGTAAAAACCTGTTGTGTGGAAAAAGATGTATGCTTTCTATTTGTATTTTTTCAATTATCAAACAATATATTGCAGATAATCTGCAGTTGTAGTTGACATCATGTAACAATGTATGTTTTTGCTTACTGTTGAGTAAAATAAGTAACACAAATACACAAGTGATATTAGCACATAAAGATGCACTACAAACATAGGATTGTTTTGTTTTATTTTTCAAATAGTTTCATTTGAACATTTCTTGCATCTGTGTAATAATTCCATACATCTATGGTAATAACAAAATATCGTGGCTGAACTTTCCATACATTACTGAGGAATAATGGTTATAAAACACCAGCACATATACTCAGAATTAAAATGTCTAAAATATTGGCAATAACTATTGTTTATAAGTCATAAATACAAGACATCCATAAATATTTTCTGAGAGTTCTTGGACTCCAACATTGTGTGCGATATGAGACCCGTGAAGGGAGATCAGAGGACGACTGTCCATGTCCAAGAGCGAATATTAAGGCCATTTCTGAAGAAAATCTGTCATTGGCAAAGCTGAGACAGCAGAACCCTGAAATTAAGTCCAGAAAAAAAAAAAAAAAAAAAAAACAGAGAAGGAGGGATGGGGGACCAGTGCCTTATTCCATAAAAAAAAAAGAAAAGAAAAAAAAGCATGGACTGTCTCACTGTGGAGATTACCCATGATGGCAACACTTCCGCTTTGCTCTCATAGACTGTATTATGTTGACTACATGAAACAAAGTTTAAAAAAAAAAAAAAAAAAACTCATTTCACATTACTCCCAAAGCACACTAGACAAAATCATGAGACGCAGGTGAGACACAGAGTTAAACTACAATACATGTACGCATGACTATTCAACACACAGACACGCACAAGCGTACAAGAACTAACACAGATGCACTGGAACCCCTCTGTTGGAAACACACAACTAGGCTTGTGATGTTTTCCTTTCTTTAGATTAAAAAAAAATTAAGAAACACGAATTTGCAAGAATTTTTTTTTTTTATATAAAACATGCATTCAATACATACATAAAACAATCAAAACTAATTATATTGATATTGCCCTGGAAAGTATACACAGTATGTAATGTCTTAAATGAGACTTTAATGATCATGAACGAAAGAAGAACATTTTAATCTCACTACTGCACCCCCGCCCTGTGGTTTCTACTGGGGGAGATGCAATTGGCACTCCTAACATCAGATGGGATCCATTCAAAACGTCACACTCCCGTGTCCTTACTGTCCCTTATGGGTGATAAAGAATAGACCAGGCTTAAAATATAGATGAAAGGAAGGGGCAAGAGAATTTTTACAGACTTCAAAGTAATTAAATGATTAGAGCAATTAACTTACACCTGACTTACTGAATTGTCTTAACCCACACGCTCGAACATTGTTCTCAGGTATGTTTGAGGATGGAGCGTGCATGAAACACACTATAAGGAAGGCATGTGGTCTTCACTTGACTGCAGAAATGAGTTGAGCTCATCTTTAAACATTACAGACTTACTGCATTTTGTGAAACATGTATGTTGTGTGGAGAAAGGGTGTATGTTTGTGTGAGTCCTTTTTTTTAAGCATTGCACTTAAAAGGGTGTGTATTCTGGGGGGAACATGATGGGCAGCCAGTTCTCTGTGAAAGAGGCACAGTGAATCCAGCCCAGGAACTTCATGAGCTACAACAAAACATGAAGAGGGTCAAATTTAATTTAAAAGTATTATTTAATAAAAAAAAATTACAAATCTAAAAATCTCCATATATATATATATATATATATATATATAAAAATAAAAAAAAAAATATTTTGTTTTGTTCTCTTTTACCTGAATGCAGTTTTTCCAGTTGTCTTTACTGGGTTTATCTTCAACTATTTTAGAAGCAAACTTCAAGGCCCTTCCATACATCTTGTTTGCCAATGCGTGCTTGTAGGCAAAAGTTAAAACCTACAAAAGGTGCAGAGAGGATGTTTCAGGTCATCAAATGGAAACGTGACATTTTAAAAAGAATTGTTGTAATTCATTCACGATCATTACTAACTCACCTTGGCATCACTGAGCTCAGCCCACTTCTGGACCTCCCAGAAGGTTTCGGTGAGGACTTTGGCCACACACTTGGAGCTATCATCGGAGCTGGCCACCTCACTGGAACTTGCCCCCTCCTGGACTTGAGGCTGCAGCAGGTGATCGGCGAGGGCGCAACCTTTGCGACAGAGAGCATCCAGCAGAGATGACTTCTGCTTCTCCATGTCACTGTGTAAACACAAATTAAATACCCTTTATATATACATACACGTTACACCATCAGTTATATTTAGAACAGGATTTCAAAAGTTTCACCTCTTGATGGTGGCAGCATCTGGCCGGGGGTCTGTCTTCATGGTGAAGTAAACTGCAAGGGCCGTCTGGTCGATGAGGGAGATCACAATGTCTGCCGCCGATACAATCTCAACCAGGCGCTTCAAGCGCTCCTGCGCAGCGGATTTAAAAGTGGTGAGGATCTCACGCAGCGATTGCTAATGAGGCCGAAACCGTGAGCGCCGTGTACCTTCTCTGAATCAAGCTGGTGCAGCCTCTGTACGTGCAGAGGCAGATACGAAGAAAAGTTCTCCTTCAGCTCTTCATACAAGGCATTGGTATCCAATCTGGTGCATGAGAAAATGTGACATGAAATGATTTTGAAAATTAATTAATGATAAATAAATGTATAAATATATACAACGCTCACTTGGTCATCCACTGGATCTTCAGATCCCTAAGGGCCTCTGCAAATTCCTCTTTCACATCTTTCTCTGCATCCTTTTCCTTCTCCTTCCCTCCGTTCTTGGCTTTGTTAGGAGCAGGGATCAGGTGGTAAACGACAGGCACGACATCCTGAAAAAGGTGAACACCACCCAAAACTCAAAAATTCACTGCTGTAACACCGATTCGAAGAAGAATAAAGCTATTTTTTGGATTCCTGTCGCTGCTCCACACTCTGCAGAGCATGCCACTGCACGGAAGAAATATATACTACCTTACAGGCAAGACATACGCCGATCAGCCACAACATTAAAAGCACCTGCCTAAGGTTGAGCGGCTCCCACTTGCCCTCTCAAAACTCTCAGGACCTCACACTGCCGCCTCATTGAGCTTCACTCCATCCCATTCTGCTAAAATCTATTCCCCAGGTAAATTCATAAGCAGTTTTACAGTCATGTCCTCATCACTTTGTTTTAGAACTGGGTGTGTCAGGTGGTTAGCAGCCTTCACTTCCCCCACCCACCAGTGAGCCTTGGACAACCATGATCCCGTCACCAGTTGTCCTACTTTGGACCATGTTTGGTTGGATCTGCATCCTGGGAACATGCCACAATACCTGCTGTTTTGAAGCTATTATAACCACCATAGCATCACAATCTGGCAACATCTTGGTCACTCACATTCTCACACAGATGTCCAATTTTTCCTGATTCCAGCCCATCAACATCAGAAATGATAATATTTCTACCCTTTAACAAGTGCCATTGTAACAAGGTAATTAATCACTAAACAGTGGTTTTAATGTTGTGGCTGATCTGTGTACACAGCCATATTTATTATGCACGCAATCCTCCTATTAAATATTTTTTTACACTTTAAAAGGTTCTTTTGCATTTCCTCTGAAAACCAAATAAATAGTTATTTTGTGCACCCCTTCTTCCCCCAGTCGTAAAATTACTTGCTTAAAACAATCCAGGAAAACCATCCAGTATGTGAAAAATGAGTGACAATGGATGCCTGTGACTCCTTCAAACACCCTGATATGTATGATCCATATGTTGTGCCAGATTCGTTTGAGATTATGTACAGTTGTCTAAGGCCATTCAGTACCTTTTCAAACTTTCCTTGTCGTTTTGCTCTGGCCTGGCCCTGCTGATCAGAATAACACATAATGAGAGAGAAAACAAGCACACACGCTCCACAGCCTCTTTCTTTCTCCATTTTTCCTGTTGGCATCACTGTTCTTCGACTGTGTTAATTCATGTGCCAGTCCTAGTCCCAATCATTTCACTGGAATAAAGTCAATCTAGTTTTGATACAGGGATGGCTGGTCTAGGTGGAAGTGTGGTCCGCTCAGTCAAGTCAATCATAATGCTGCTGAGTGGAGTAGGTATTACATTAGCCAGCGCCATCTGGTGGAGGGTGACCTGCACTGCAGCAGTAGCCTAATCTGGATACCACTCGCATTTCCGAAGAATAAGACAGCTTGCAGAGCTACCCATGAGAAACTGTCAAGTTCAAATAGCAATATGATTGTGAGCACACAAAAAAGTAATTATTAATATTTATGGAAAAATAAAAATGTCTGTCAGAGGAAGATGCTGAATTGAAGGTGCATGACTGCATTGGCTGGCAATTGATACAAGTTTCAGATAGTGTCTAACAACATTTATAATAATTTGAGGAGAGCAGCTATAACTGAATCAGAAAATGGTACTGAAGAAAAAGCCTACGGAATGTGTTACAATATACATCCAGGCTAATGACAAAAACAAGACACTAAAAATGCTCAAGCAGCAAATCAAGTTGAATGAGAAATGTCAATTAGAAGCCATGTCCTCAAACATTCAAAGGACACTCCACCATTATGAATATACCTGGACACTGTATTTATATAAAAGTCACATTCATTGAGAGTTGAGAACTTTTCATTTCCGTGGAGGTCCACCATACCACAGGGATCCAAATTATGCAGATTTATGCAGTCCTATTTGCCTTGTGAGATACAAAACACCAAAGGACACCTGTATACTGCTAGGTCCCAAAGCCACTGCACTCACATACAGACAGGTTGGTAAGCAACAAGCAAAGTGTATGAAGGCATATGTGAGGCATGTTAACATAAGACAAGAGATTGGCAGTAAAGAGTGTCTCACCGCTTTCTTGCCATACTCGCTCTTGGGTACAACTAGTGAGCCTGTCATGTAGCAGCCAGGCCCCGCCCCTTTTGGGATCCTGTGAGATGGATAAAAAGAACACAAAACTAAAATTAAAAACCACACACACATACACAAACTTGACTCATGTGATCTTGTGTCAAGATCAGTGGTGTTTCTACAAAGTCAGCACAAACAAGTACTTTAACAAAACTACAGCTGTATGCCTCAAAAATGGTTGACCGCAGGGATTGGCCGTTGACATTTACATTTACAGCATTTATCAGACGCCCTTATCCAGAGCGACTTACAACCAGTATTTACAGGGACAGTCTCCCTGGAGCAACTTAGGGTTAAGTGTCTTGCTCAGGGACACAATGGTAGTAAGGGGGATTCGAACCCGGGTCTTCTGGTTCATAGGCGAGTGTGTTACCCACTAGGCTACTACCACCCAGCCGTTGACTCAACGGATGAATTGTGGCTGTCAATTTTCATAGTCAATTGCACTGTCTGGGTACTTGGAGTCACCAGAAGGTAGACAGAAGGTTGATCTTCTCGACAAGGTAACTCTTGAGCTTGTGCATTCACAGCCAAGGCTGTTGACTCTTTTTCATTCACATAATAGGTCACTACAGTACGAGACTATATGGTCATGATGATGACACCCTGTCCTTAATGCAGCCCCAATAAAAACAAAAAAAAACAAAACTAAATGCTAATTTGCCCCGACGCTCAGTTTCCTTCTGTAGCACTCCACACTCATGCATCATGACCAAAAATAAAGTTTTACATTAAATGGTTACCTGTAGGTTTTAATACCATGCCATTTCACACGAAAAATTTTAGTTGTATATTAGGCTGTGTGTTCAAATAACTCACTTGTCATCAGGGATGGCTGTGATATAGAATGGCTGAGAGGCTCCAGGTGACAATGTGACAGAGTTTGCTTTCTTCTTTGCCAGCAGAGCAGCACGGTGGCTCTCGTAGACATCCAAACTAAGTGTGTTAGACAAGCGGTGGGACACAATGAAGGGAAGGTCCTTTAAGCGTTCCAGCTCCGATGGTTGCTCATGCCGAACCTGCAGCCTTATTGTGTAGTCACCCTTCTCCAGTTTCAGAGAGTACTGTAACATACAAAAAAGATATATAAAAAGTGCTTAAAAATATATACTATAAAATAAAGGGAACACAAACACCACAATGAAACTCCAAGTCAATCACACTTCTGTGAAATCAAACAGTCCACTTAGGAAGCAACACTGACTGACAATAAATTTGATATGCAGTTGTGCAAATAGAATAAACAGGTGAAAATTAAAAGGAAATTAACAGGACGTCCCCAATAAAGGCGTGGTTCTGCAGGTGGGGACCCCAGACCACTTCTCAGGTCCTATGCATTCTGGCTGATGTTTTGATCACTTTTCAATGCTGGTGGCGCTTTCACTCTAATGGTAGCATGAGACTGAGTCTACAGCCCACAAAAGTGGCTCAGGAAGTGCAGCTCATCCACAGGATGGCACAACAACGAGAGTTGTGGTAAGAAGGTTTACGGTGTCTGGCAGCGTAGTGTCTGGAGACGTAGCTATCTGGAGACAGGCCAGTACATCAGGAGACATGGAGGAGGCCGTAGGAGGGCAACAACCCAGCAGCAGGACAAACCCCCAGCTTTGTGCAAGTAACAGGAGGAGCGCTGCCAGAGCCCTGCAGAATGACCCACAGCAGGTTACAATGTACATGTATCTGCTCAAACGGCCAGAAACGGACTCCATGAAGGTGGTATGAGGGCCCGACGTGCACATCTGTGAAGCACTGTACTCTTCACAGATGAAAGCAGGTTCACATAGAGCACATGTGACATACGTGACAGAGTCTGGAGATGCCATGGAGAACTTTCTACTGGCTGCTACATCCTCCAGCATGACCAGTTTGGCAGTGGTCAGTAATGGTGTGGGGTCAAATTTCTTTCTTCTGTGCTCACCAGAGGTAGCCTGACTGCCATAGGGTACCAAGATGAGATCCTCAGACCCCTTGTGAGACCATATGCTGACCCTGGGTTCCTCATAATGCAAGACAATGCTGGCTGGAGTTCCTGCAAGATGAAGGCATTGATGCTATAGTCTGGGACGCTCATTCCCCAGACCTGAATCCAATTGAGCACATCATGCCTCGCTCCATCCACCAACGTCACGTTGCACCATGGACTGTCCAGGAGCTGGTGGATGCTTTAATCCAAGTCTGGGAGGAGATCCCTCAGAAGACCATCTGCCACCTCATCAAGAGCATGCCCAGACGTTGTAGGAACGTCATACAGGCACGTGGAGGCCACACCCACTACTTTTTAAGGACATTATATCAAAGTCAGATCAGCCTGAAGTGTGTGTTTCCACTTTAATTTTGAGTGTGAAAAGTTGTGTGCTGGAAGCTCTATTTGGCTTGCAGAACTTAAGAAGCCGAACCAATTCTTGCTGATACTTTTCTTACTTCTTCTTGAAGTTTGCTTCAGTAAGAATCAACAGGGAATATATATGTTCTAATTTTGGGCCAGTGGTCGCCTAGTGAGTAAGGAAAGTGACCCGTAATCAGAAGATTGTTAGTTCGAATCCAGAGCCGCCACGGTGCCACTGCAGAGCCACTAAGCAACGTACCATACCCACACACTGCTCCCTGGGTGCCTGTCATGGGTGCTCACTAAGGTGATGGGTTAAGAGCAGACACATTTGATCGTGTGCTGTGCTGCAGTGTTTTACAATGACAATCACTTCACTCACTTCAAATCCAGAGCTCCATGGGTTGATCAATTTGATTTTGATCAATTTTTGTGTGATTTTGTTGTTAGAAAATTCAACAATGTAAAGAACAAAATATTTAGTAAAAATATTTTATTCATTCTGGTCTAGGATGTCTTATTTTTGTGTTTCCTTTATCTTTTTGGGCAGAGTACATAAAACCAAGTTTCAGGTATTGAAAGTCTCTGGCTCGATCATTTGTCCAATTTGACTGAGTAACAGTGTTATAACTACTTATGCACCTATAATGATAGGTGCAAATAATGGTTTGCAATCAGAATGATGGCCTTCTGTTACCTGATGGGGGTAGGCATCGCCAGACCCCATGAGTCTCTTGTTCTGGTCATAAAGCAACCACAGCTGGCTGTCAAACTCTGATTCATACAGCAGCTCACACAACAGGGGGCAGCTGGGGGTCACCTCACAACTCTTTGGCTGTGGGGCAAGAGAAAAAGGGCCTTAGACACCAATATAAAGGACATGCAGACAACCTAATATTGGACTGGTCACGGACCTGGTGGAAGGTGTAAGTCAGAACAGTTTCATAGACTTGCCGGTTGTCCGGCAACACATCTCGCACACCCAGGGCTTTAGTCTTTGCACTTATGGGCCTATAACAAAATCAAAAGAAAAGACCACTTTACATCCTCAAAAGATGTCTGGAAGACACAATCAGGATAAAACATTCTTCACCCTGATCACTGCATTGCAGCATTTCTGTAATCATAGGATGTTCTCTCAGGACACATAACGCCCACACCAGAAAGTAACTTGGAAATAACTTCAAAACAGATTGGAATTACATAATGAATATATAGTTCTGATCCATACCTGAGGGGCTGCACCCAGTTCTTTAGAGTGATGCTGGGAGAAACATCTTCATACCTCAGAGGAGACAACACTTCAAAATTTGATATGCTGTCAGAAGCATGCTGGGAAAAGTGGAAAATGCATCAAGAATATTACAAACTGCGTGAAATTTAAGAGTAAAGCAAGAGGAATGAAAGATAAGCACTCTCACAATATGCAGGGGAGAGGGCGTGGTCATCAGGCCATGGAAAGAAACGACATAATCAATAGTAACATCACCAAGGCTGGCCCACCAACGTGCCACACAAAGCTCCACTGTCCGCCCTGGCTGTGAATGCACAAAAAAAAAAAAAAAAAAAAAAAAAAAAAAAAAAAAAAAAAAACAGAATTAAGCACCCATGGTACTACATAAAAACAGTACTGACTGACGTACATAAACAGGAGTATAAGTGTAATAGAGAGGATCATGTATAATTTCAAAGTTACCCTGACAGTTTGGGGATGGTATGTGTGATTAGAAAGCAGGGGTGGACAGTAACAAAGTAAATGTAATTTTTTGGACCTGTTAGGTCAAAACTAAGTTTTGTGAGGCGTCGAAGAAACGCAAGCGTTCCACATCTCCCATGTCCTCTGCTTTTAACCATGACAGGTGCCCGGGGAGCAGTGCGTGGGGACGGTGCTTTGCTCAGTGGCACCTCAGTGGATCAGGATTCAAATCGGCAACCTTCTGATTACGGGGCCGCTTCCTAAACCTCTAGGTCACCACGGCCCCAAGTACATACTGTAGTTTACTCAAGTACATAGTTTGTGTACTTCCACCACTGTTAGAAAGGAGGGTAACTTAATGTCATTTCTCCAAAATAACGTTAGGCAGGCATTACAAAGAAACCAATCAAATGATTCTCAATAAATGAATGAAGGAATGAAAGAATCATTACCAAAACAGGGAAGGCCTCGGTAAGGGAGCCTTTCTCCAGCAGAGAGGAGAACTTGTAGAACTCATTTGCTCTGTAGGCCCTCTGTTTAACCAAGTGCACGGCATGCAACACAAACTTTGATGACACGTCGCCCGAATGAGACGTTAGAGAGATTTCTGCAGGAGTCAAACAAAAAAAGTTAATAGGATTGCTTTATTTTGTGCAATGTCAACTGTAATTGTTTGGCGATTCCACACCATTAGCAAGATGTCTAATTCTCCAATAAATCCAACTGTAAATCAGTTAATGATTAAATTGTTATGGGCTAGATTGTGCTACATTGGGATTAAAGTCTATATATTTGCCTTTTTATTGAAAATTCAGAAAATAAGGACACCAACAGCAGCTCACAGCAAAGCAGAGTAATCATCCCTAAGCACTGATGTTAACCAAAATGTGATCAAGCAACCAGTGCTTTGGGCTTCTGATGAATGAGAAGTGTGAAGGGAACGATCTTACCTGCCCACGATGCCCCCTTAGGCACACTTATAAAATGGCGGCGGATCTGTCCAGGTCTGAAGTGGACATCAGTATAGGAAATCTCTTGGCCTTCTGGGACTCTACAGATCCAAGTTCACAGACAGATGAAAAACAACACACTAATAAATACATTTATTTAAAAATGAACACATGTAGGAAATTATAACAGCATATTCATTACTTCGATGGGATGATTACTGTGATAGGAACTCTGAAGAGTGCTCCAACATTGGGGGTTGCAGTGTCAAATCCACACACCTGAAAAAGGGAAGAAAAATGACAAAAACAACAACAAAACAAACTAATACAAAGTGCTTTTATAAAAGAAGCACCTCTGTATAGTGTAGACCCTCCTTAAGGCCCTGGGGGTCCACACGAACATTGACATGCCGACACTGGTTCATCAGCTCAAGATGGGATGGGCAGTGTACCCATGATGCATTGCAGGTGAGGGCCAGGTGAAGCTGGAGCGAGATGCGAACAGAGTTCTCTGCAGGAGACAGAAGCAAATCAATCTGAGCAATCAATCTAATATTAGGTCAGAGATGACGCAATAGCCTTCTTTAGCAGGTCAGAGGGAACTCCTGGGACCAATGGCAGTTGTTTTTAAGACATTATTCCAGGAAATCTCAACAGCTGCATCAATATCACTAAAATTTTTTTCTGATGCTATTTCAGTTATTTTCAGAAAATGGCAATTTTGCCTGCACCTGTGTTCTCTGGGAAGATGGGCTCGATGCCCACGCTGTGGTCTGAAGGCGCAGACACTTGGATGGGGTCCCTGAGGTAGATGCCACGCTGCGTTCCCACAGTAACGGTGAAGCCCAAACTGCTGGTTGGCAGGGAGGTATGCTGCATGAGGTAGTCGTATGCTCTCTCGACCTTCAAAATAAATAAAGAAATGATAAAAACAGGCTTCATCACATTATCATATCATAGTCCCTATAAAGGGACTATGAAGGGTTCCACTAAAATTTAATAGAAAGGTATTAGTAATAGGAGTGTCAGTATTTCTTAACATTCTTAACTACAAACATTGCAAAAGTAATGTACTGGCCACAGGCAAACCGAAATATTATTTACTTGTCCTGTGAATGTACTGCAAAAAAAAAAAAAAAAAACCAAATCACAGACCCTGCCATACCTGAATAATGCCATGGCCCTGTGCAAACACTTCAATGTCATCAACCTTCTGAGCAGTGTTCTCCAGAGCTCTTCTCACTGCAGGCACTGAGGGCCGCACACCATTCTGTTTCAGCCCTGAAAACACACATACACCTTCCTCAAATTCTCTCCTGGTCAAAGGTTTTGTTTTCATAGGACACTTTGTCATGCTTTATAAGTGACAGTGAATGTTTTTGTTATTAAGACACACAGCACAGCATAGCACACAGGGACAAAAAAAAAAAAAAAAAAAAAAAGTGTCCTCTGCATTTAAATCATGTGGGCGCCTGGGAAGCAGAGGGTGGGAAAATATCTTGCTCAGAGGGACCTCAGTGGCATCTCGGCGGTTCTGAATTCGAACCTGCAACCCTTCCTTTCCCGTTACACCACCAAAAGGACACTTAGCTGCAATTGCATCTTTTAGTTAAGTTAAAACAGTAATAACACTTAATTGGTCAGAAAGTCTGATAGAATCCATAAGACCAGACCAAATGGCATCTTCATCCTGCAAAGCTGATGCAATTACTAACCTGACAGCACCAGGGCAATGCCCCCGCAGGCATTTGGGGATGACATGGATGTCCCATTCATCAGCTGGGTGCCACGCAGTGTCCAGTTAGGCACAGAGGCAATAGCTCCGCCTGGGGCGCTGATGCTGACCCCCAGAGCACCGTCTGTGCTGGGCCCGCGGGACGACCACGTGTACTGGTTGGGCGGAAGCTTCTCGCGTAGAGAATACTCAGCCACCATCATGTCAGGGGTGACATACGCGCCCACACCTGCAGGGTTCATTACAGACACAAAATTGCAACGCTTCCATATGATTCAGTTCAGGATACTCTATATTACGAAAGCCATATTTAATCTGTCAAATCTTTTGTTTGAGTTTTATTTCAAATTAAGTTATTCTGATAAATATGCAAAGGGTGGTTGTAGCCTAGTGGTTAACACACTCACCTTTGAACCAGAAGACCCAGGTTCAAATCCGACTTACTACCATTGAGTCCCTGAGCAAGACACTTAACCCTAAGTTGCTTCAGGGGGACTGTCCCTGTAACTACTGATTGTAAGTCGCTCTGGATAAGGGCGTCTGATAAATGCTGTAAATGTAAATATGTCTAGAACTCACCAATCACACTACTTGTTGTTCCCCCGGGACAGCCCACTGTAGAGAGGCAGGGTCCATTGTTCCCAGCACTCGACACAAACAAGACATTATGTTTTTGAACAGCTTCGCTGATGACCTCACAGATCCTCCTAAACACAAGTGACAACCATGGACCAGTAAATGTAAAACATTTCCTTCGAGAACAAAAATGCCATGGCCACCATTCAATAGTACAGAGTTCTTCAGAGCTCCTCCTCACCCTGAGTTTGGCCAGTGTGTGGCTTCACCATAGCTATAGTTCACAAGGTCACACTTGTAGTTGATCACCTCGATCATCTGTAGACA
Organism: Denticeps clupeoides; assembly: GCF_900700375.1. Classification (NCBI taxonomy): domain Eukaryota; kingdom Metazoa; phylum Chordata; class Actinopteri; order Clupeiformes; family Denticipitidae; genus Denticeps; species Denticeps clupeoides. The sequence continues at coordinate 6,159,343 of NC_041721.1, read as the reverse complement.
GAAAGCAAGCTCAATTCAAAAGCAGCGGGTTCAAGTCCTGCTGTTCTTTACATACAGACACCTCAACTAAATCGTTTCTTGAATTAAAATTCGGAGTTTGAAATTTACTGAGCATTTTGTTTTACTTGGACAAATGTCAGACGAATTGACTGGTGGCTGTATGTTAAGGTCATACCGCACGGATGAGTCCTGTGCCTGTTTCCATGGTGCTGAGACGAGTGTCTCCAATCTTCAGGGCAAGAATTTGTGCGCCAGGGGCAATTCCATTCCTCTCAGGCTCGTCTGGGAAGTGTCCTGCTGCAATGCTGGCCACATGTGTCCCATGAGCCCCTGAAAAGCCAAACCAAGGTGGCTGCATATGAGATCTGATTAAGAGTGTTCATGGAGCAACCTTTAAAATTATTAAATAAATAAAATGTTCACTAAGTTAGAGTTGGAAAGTAGCAGGTTGACTGACCCCCACTTGTGACTATGCAAAGTGAGTTTCCCTCATCATAGATGTTAACTGAGTAGTTTAGCATCTCTGCGTCGCCAAGGGTGGCATATTCCTGCCTCTCTCTGTAAGAGCTGAGCACTGTACATGCCGCCAGATCACCACGCTCTGACGTGTCCACCACAGCCCTGCAACACACATCACAAATAACACTAATTACATTTAAATGGGTCGTATGATGTCATGCTGTGACACAGTATGCATGCAAATGCATCATGATCATGTTATGAACATCCAAAGGCTGCTTGCAAGCTACTGGTGTAAAATGATCCCAAAGCAGAACTGTCCCTCCTCTCTGCCAGTGTCATGTTAGTTCTGACCTCCAAGTGACCCCATCGTGCCAGAGAACACAGTCGTACACAGGCCCCGGGTCACTGTACTTCTTCTCCAGGGTTCCCAGCAGTTCAGACTGGGTTTGAAGCTCCTCCTTCTGCAGTTTCTCAGTCTGAGATGGGACCAATACACTTATTTACATAAACAAATCCCATGCTATTCATTTATGTGAATGTTGCAATAAAAGCCTGGTATCTTTGCACAAATGAGAGGGCGGGTGGTGTACCTGTGAAGGATTGGGGTGACCAAGGTCAAACTCTTCTGTCCGACGGCTGGCCTCTGCCTGGGCAGCTCTTTGTGCAGGATCCCACATCTTCTCTTTACGCTCTTTCTATCTCAGCCACACACACAGAAATATCTGTCTGTCAGTTACACAGTTATTATGCTTGAACACACACACACAGATAGTAAACATTAACCAGAAAGCAATACTTAAAGCATATTAATATGATACATGGAAAGAGGTCTTCTATTACTCCATATGAAATGAAGCTCTTCATGTTATGAATGGAGGAGTCAAGTTACAACAAAGGTTCATACAAAAAAAATCTCTCTATATAAATGAATAGTCAGATCTTCATTATTTCAATGCCTTGTTAAATGCTTACCTGCATCCTCTCTTTCAAAGCTTTAGGGAAAAAGTCATAACCATTTTTAACCCCAATGTGATATTTTCCAGATGGGTTCACCCAAGTTCCAGGAATCTATAAAGAGGAGAAGTGAATAAATATACACACACTGAAGAATGAAAAAAAAATATATCACACAGTCACACTGTGACAGAATGAGTTAGGAAAGTTCCCTATTTCATCCCACCTTGAGAGTCCTCCCTGATAAGCCAGCCACCGTGCCCTCCTTGGGCTCCACCACTGTGGACATGTTAACATCTCCGCTGCCCGTCGTGTCGATAATGTCCACTATCTTTGGCTTTCCTTCAGTCGTGACCTGTGTAAAAAAAAAGAAAAAGTTCTGCCTGATTGTGGTAAAAACCTTCGGGTGAAGCAAACCAAAATTGGGCTGGTATGACAACAGCTCATCATGTACAAAGTTCAGAAGGTGGCATTCCGAAAGCCACCTCTATACAACAGAAGTAAAAGCATTAAGACGGCAAGTAAGGAAAGGAGATGGTAGAGCTCATTTTACTGAGGCAAAACGGAGAGGTGAGGCGGACTGGCGCGGAAAGAAGAAAGCATCTATCTTGGCAGACTTTTGAACATATATCTGGCCTATATTTGGCAAATGGGATTCTGAAAAGTCAATCCCATGGATGGAAATTAAAAGAATAATGCGCTGACCATAAAAGCTGTTCCTGAATGCCAGATTGCAAATTATGACGAACGTATTTGGAACAACTGATGTCTCAGAGTCGCGGCCCTTTTGACAGCTGAGTGAAAACTACGAGCAGATGGTTAAGGTTAATGATCTTCCTAAATAGGTGCTGGCCTGGTGGACACACTGTTCCAGCACCATAACGGCGATTTGAAGTCGTTCCCCTCCTCCTGCTGTGACTTGTGGCCACGCACCACGTGTATTGAGCCAGAAAAACTGCTCGTTTTGAGTTCGAATGAATAAAAGCAGGGCGCTAGCGAGAGACTCGCCAGGCCACCTAGCCCACCGGCCCATTCGTGCTGTGAAGCACGGAGACTGCAAATACACGATTCGGGGAGATTTGTGACAGGGCACAGGACGTACGGGGACGGGACAAAAGAAGAAAAAAAAAAAAAAAATCACGCGGAGTTCAACGCTCCTGAACATCTGCACGGCGCTGGCTAAACGAAGCTAAGCTATGCTATGCTAAGCTAAAAAAAAAAAACACACACACATTCGGGCCAGCTAGCTGTAGCAAGCTGCCACTGCTGAATGACAAGGCTTAAAATGATCTCAATCAGTCCGAAATATTACTGGGTTGTCCCTGCCAATGGACAAGGGCGCATAAGACGAAACAGCTCATTGACATACACGTTTTAATTCGTTTAGCAACATTTAGCCTGCTTTAAAAAGGCCATTTCGAATTGCACCGTTCTTCGTTCTTTCACTGTCTTTTTTAATTTTATTTCATTTCATTTAGCACGCAGCGTATTTTTCTGGCATGTTGTAGTTTCAATTGGATATTGTCCAATGACATCACGCACAACTTAAAACAGCAGCGTGGCACAAATGGACGCGTGTGCGGCGCAGCGACCGCTGCTGTCGCTCATAATCGAAGTGCGGGCTACGGACGCAGCCCTGCCCGGTGCCTTTACCGGGGTTCGGCCTTTTCGGGGCGACGGCGCCGCTCTTCGGTTACCTGCATGCCCGGGGCCCCCGGGTCCACGCCGGTATCGAGTATGGCGATGAGGACGCCCCGGCCATCGTAGTCGGGGAAGCGTGTGAGGAAGGATGCGGCGCCGGTCTCCTTTTTGGGAAGCAGCCCGTGGAGGGGGAACGGCTCTTCGGAGGAACGAGCAGCCATGGCCTGACAAAGTGACAATGAAAACAACACGACGACGGCGGCGGCAGAGAGCGGGGACCGGCGCGGACACGGAGGAGCGAGGAACCGGGGAGGATCTTTAAAGGAACAGCGCATAGTTTCATCCAAGATCCAAAAAAAAAAAAAAAACAAACCAACCCGTCGGCGCTAAGTATGAGCGTAATGAATCCGGGGCATATAGAATTACACCGTATTTCACGTATATGGTAAAATGTTATGCGTATATTATTTAACGTGACTACTGCGCGGTCGCGTGTTCGCTTCCAGGGCGAAACTTGGCCATTTTGTGCTGCACAAAGTTAAGTGAACAATAAAGATTTTTTTTTTGCAATGGTTTTAGGGGCCTTGGTGTTCGTGTGATATATTTGAGCATTTTTATTTCTGCTGTTTGATGTTTTTAGTTTATATATTATATATATATATATATATGTTGTCTCTACTGCGACTTGTTTACCGTTAGATGGCAGCCGAGCACTTTTCAACATGAACATGGCTCTTCAGAGAATGAATCAATGGAAGACTGAATGGATTCATGAATGGATCCCAACCGATTCATTACACTCTGATCATTGCCCTTACCTTTTTAAAAAAATGTTAACTTCATACCCAAGAACCTGCAAACTAGTAAAAACATCAATACTAACACATCACTTTAAGTTATGCATGAGTTACATTAATTTAAGACTGAAGGATGGTAGTAGCCTAGTGGGTAAGACACCCGCCTCCGAACCAGACAACCACAAAGTCCCAGGCTCAAACCGCACTTACTACTATTGTGTGCCTGAGCAAGATACTTAACCCTGAGTGTCTCCAGGGGGGACTGTACCTGTAGCTACTGATTGTAAGGCACTCTGGAGCAGGACGTCTGATAAATGCATTGTAGTTTCCAACAGACCTGCGATGCTCATATAAACATGTCCGGATTTGCCCATTACAGTGCATCTGTCTCACTAGCAGGCCTGAATGTCAGGGGCAGCAGTGTGCCTTCTATTACTTCCTATGAAATGAAGCTCTTCATGTTATGAATGGAGGAGTCAAGTTACTTTAGCAAGATACAACAAGGGTTAAAACAAAAAAATCTCTATATATAAATGAATAGTCAGATCCTATTAGAAAATGTAAACTTTATACCCAAGAACCTGTACCTGAGCAAGACACTTAACTGAGTGTCTCCTGGGGGGGGACTGTCTCTGTAACTACTGGTTGTAAGCGCTCTGGAGAAGGACGTCTCACTAGCAGACATGAATGTCAGCGGGGCAGCAGTGTGCCTTTTCACTTGCCCGTGAAGGAAGTGCGAGCAGCTTTAGAGTGCGAACTCCATACTTGCGTTGCCATTTGTGATATTGGACACCTGCCTATAGATCCAGTACGGCCTTCTGAGCAGCTTGGGTTTCAGCAGAGAGAGAGATGTGCAGAGATGTGTGGTGTATGTATGTGGGTGGTGGGACCTCTGCGGGTTGCACAACAGCTAAGGGTTGAAGGGGTAGTGGTGGCCTAGCAGTTAAGGAAGCGGCCCCATAATCAGAAGGTTGCCGGTTCGAATCCCGATCCGCCAAGGTGCCACTGAGCAAAGCACCGTCCCCACACACGTGCCTGTCATGGCTGCCCACTGCTCAACCAAGGGTGATGGTTTAAAGCAGAGGACACATTTAGTTGTGTCACCTGTGCTGCAGTGTTTTGCAATGACAATCACTTTAATGTTTTTTTTTATAACTGTATTTTGGTCATGGCACCAACATCCTGAATCACACAGAAAAGCAGATAATATTTTTTCTATGAATAACATGTATTAACACATATATCTCTCTGTCTATCTATCCTTTATGCTTCACTTCTGGATAACTATTGTTTGCAGCATCAGACAACAAACCTGCCAGATTTACTGCAGTCTTGTGTGCATGTTCCTGTGCTATTTTTGATCTGTGCCCTCCTCCCTCTCCTCCCCTTGCTTTGATTTCTGCAGAGTATCAGGACGGTAGTGAACATCCACACACTAATCAGCTTGCAGTGTTGACATCTGTTTTTCTCTCTCGCAGCACACACACACTCGCACGGCCCAAGAAGCACACTTACTGTTGTGTCTTGAGCGCCTACATAGCCACAAAACACACATCCGCACATGCCTGCACGAACTCATACACACTCACACAAATGCACAGATATTCCAAAAAGACAAAGCTGCAGTTTACAGAGGAACACATATAATCACACACTTTACCACTACAGTGCAGTACATGCATGACCTGCTCACACAACAAACTGCAAGATTCACCCCGAACCTGAGTGCATGCACATGCACATGCACACACACCAACACACACATATATGCAAAGAAACACACCCCCGTGGTTTACCACAGGGCGTTGCCTCCTGCTCTCTGCCTAAAATTGAAGCCTGAAATGAAGGCCTGCGTTGCCCCCACCATGCGCAGGGGCTCTGCCCTTCGCAGCAAACTCTCTCCTCGCCTCTGCTGCGGCTGGAGCCTTCAATCCCAGAACTCTCGCAGACTTCTCCGACGTCTGATCTCTGAACATCACAGCTTTCAGACGCATGGCGTACATGCCACCGCTTAGTCGCTGTGTCCTGCTGACACAGGGATTGGAAGTGTAAAATTAGTCAGGGGTTGGGGGCTATTTGAAAGGAGTCAAACGCTAATCCCATTGCGCCTGCTATCGGGAGCAGTGTGATCCAGACAGCCATCCTAGGGTGGATTTGGTGCGGTGGCGCAACGGGATTAAGGTGGTACAGTTACAGCTCTGCCACGCTCTGCACCTTACGTTCACGGTCAATGGAGCACCGGCATCTTCAAGTAAAGGCAAAAAAAAGACAAAAGTTTTGTAAAATGTTTAGACATATTTTATTCTTCTATAAAATTGTTTATAGATCAGTGCACCATAGGGGGAGTGGAACGGCATTTCAATACACTGGGTATATTGTTGCATTGACAGTATTATTACTTCTGCATTATTTCGTAAAAACACATGAATAGAAAGTGTTACATGTTGAAATGTGTTTTTTTATGCACGAAGAACGCGTGCCTAACGCCACAGCAACAGAGCGCGTTTCAGCGTTGTTTTTCTCCTCATTTAGAGAAATCTGCCTCCCTCCGGGCCATTCATCCAATCGACGCGACCCGCCCACTGCCTACGTCACGCGTCAGGCCACGCCCCGCCGGGAGCCGCTCGAGTCGGAGCGGGCTGCTCTGGCTGTGGGCTGGGGCATCGCTGTTCGGGACGGCTGCGGGCGAATCGCCGCGGAGTGGACGCGCGCCTCGGCAAGAAGCGGCTCCGGGACCGATCGGGGCCGAGAGCATGGCGGTGGAAGAGGAAGGGCTGCGGGTGTTCCAGAGCGTCAAAATAAAAATCGGTGAGTGGCGGCTCGGCTCGCGGCGCCCATTGTGGAGGAGCATCAGCAGCAGCAGCAGCAGCACACCAGCGACGGCGGAATTAACGCGCGGCGCGGCGCGGCGTGGGGGGAAATGCGCGATCCGTGGCCAGTCGTAACGTGGCGAGGCGAGATAACGCCGAGTGGGGCTGCGCGGCCAGAAAACAGCTGCATGGCCAGATGGCACCGGTTACTTTCCCTCCGAGAAGCAGCCTGGACCTGAACCGTTAGCGGCTGAGGCGATAATGGGATTCAAATAAATAAAGTATTAATAATAATAATAAGAAAAAGAAATTTAGCGCAGTTCTGGTTTTTTTTTTTATAAGGATGCACAATTTTAATCGAATAGGTTAAAATGCACATTATGCTTTTCGAGGAGGTTCTGAATACAGCTGCGGCGCCGGTTCCGATCTGTCGGAATCCACATTTAATTCGCACGCAGTTTTCACAACTCGACACCGAAACCCGGCGTGACACTTTCTCGCCGTCGACAGAGCCGCCAGGGCCCGTGGGCTCGTGGTTTACGCGGCGGGCGTGTAGTCGTCGGCGTGAAATCCGGGTGGGAAACGCGCCCGGGAGTGCAGGACTGGCATCTCGGAACGGACGTGCTCCGTGATCCGGCCAGATACCGTCACGGTATCATCGGCGTCGACACGCGCGATATATCGGCGCTCTCGGTAAGACGATTTCATTTTTTTAAGCGGTTTTTCCCCTAAGCAAAATGCAACAAGCACATTTAAGGCATCGTATCATTTTTTTTACTTTTAATTAGCGGCTTATGTAATTAACTATTTAAACAAAACATTGTGTTTAATTATGTTGACGTGCACATCATATTGTGGCTGCAATATGCATTTCAAAATGCGCCTTGTATTGATTGATAAGCAGCTGCCGATCCTACTGCCATTCGTTGTTTTTAGTAGATTAATAACCTGCTGTCATTCTTGGAAAGGCGTGATTGTGAAGAATTGCCGAAAAATAGAACCGTAGCGAGCAAGAAAAAAAAAAACGGTACTTACGCTGATGGAACGGGCCCGGGGGAATACATTAATATGGATTATCTGCAGCAGATAATGGATGTTCACGTGATGTCCACCGTTAGCCCAGGGTTGTTTGCGCGGTTCATGGCTTTGTATTGGTTTGCATGCATGCTGCTGAAACTGGCTGAATCTATTTGCGGTCCGTGTCGCCGTAAAGCGCGTACGTCCTCAATACAAAGAACAATAGCAAACGTGGAATCCTGTTTCAAAACGCTCGCAATGCTTGCTCGATGAAAATCTCCGCGTTTGCTTGGCATGTTTAACTCCAAGTCTGCCGAAACAAACACACACCCCTGTTGCGGGGCCTGAACGCCACATCCTTCCCCAGCGCTTGCTCGGAAGTTCGCCGCGGGGGTTCGCGCAACGCTCGGCTCAGCGAGGGACGCCCATGAAACTCGGCAGTAGGTGTTGTGACAGAGGAAACAAGATGCTGACCACAACCTGAAATCTTTCTCTTTTTTTTTTGCTCATCTGTGGTTGATGTTATCGCTTCGTTCGCAAGAAGTACACCTTTTCCCGTGGAAGGTTTTTTTCTTGTCTGCTGAGCAGTGATCCTTGTCCTGGTGCCCAGCCCATGGAACTGGGCATATGGGACTGGGTGCTGTTTTGGCGAAACCAAATATAATGAAGAAAATGTTTACACCCCCCTTCCTGACCCTGTAATCGGCCCAACTGTTTTCTTCTATGCATTTTCCAAATTACTCTCTCATGTGGTATTTACCAAATGGTGTCTGGTAGACTTTCAAGACATGTCCACAATGTCGTTCTTTCTTTCTATATGAATAAAACGTGTTCTTTCACTGAGGGAATCACACTTGTAGGAAGCTGCTCATGACTCCAGGGGTCAGATTTACTGTTTGGAGGGGAAGGGGGGTACTGGTGAGCAGTAGAGGAAACAGGAAACTGCCCACAAAACACTTCCTGATTGACTAAAGGTACTACAAAGGAACTAGTGTCCATGTGTACTATAGTGTCTGTGTGTGTGTGTGCTTTCTCTGTCTTTCTTGGGACAGCATAATGCAAACCAGATGGACAGTGGACAAGTTCCTCTCATACACTCGCTCCAATTTTTTTTTCGCGCTGTTGTGACCCCCTTTGAGCAGCGGACGTGAGAAGCCAGCACCTCCTTCCAAAGAAGTGCATTGTGGGGTGGGTGGAGGGTTTCTGTGGGTGTGTTTGCGGGGATAGGAAAGGTCTAGAGCTCAAGGGTCCTCTCTCCTCATTTAGTCCATGTTTCAGGATGCTCATTGAAGGACTGGTGTGTGTGTGTGTGTGTGTGTGTGTGCGTGTCTTGGAGTCTCCGTTTCCAGAGGGCCTCTTTGGCCAGCTGCCATCTGAGTTTCCCCTTTGACTTCCTGCAGTCCTCATTAGAAGCCAGAAGGGTAGGCGGGCGAGGGGGGGCTGGGAGGAATAGCGCCTCAGAGAGGGAGGGGTGTGAAGTTTAAGTGACCCCTCCTGAGAAGTCAAACACCATTCCGGCCATTTCTCACTGCAGAGAGATCAGCAGAACTGTCCCTCCTGCTAAAAGGAGCCCCGATATCCTCCGTTGCTCAGCGTCAAATCTGACATTCACCTGCCATTGGGAGCGGGACGTGAATAGCTTCATGCACAGCAGTCTGCATGAAACCAGACAGTGGCCTAGCAAACCGTAAGCCTAGACACGCTCGTCCTCTCACGATTCAGTTTAGCAGCAGCGCTCTCCATTCACGGTCAATGGCCTAAATGCGCTGTCCTCTAATTAGTTTGGCCTTTGAGCTCCTTGTGAATGAAGATAAGCTCAGGTTGAGCCTGACCTTAGATCAACACCAATCCGGCGAGGCTGCAAGACCCTGACTGAATGGAGGGTAATGAATGAGTCCCGTATCTACGATTGATCAAGTGTCAAGATTTTTCTTTGTCGCTGCAGAGTATTGCAATACATGTAAAGGGTGAAATAATAAGACAGTGAAAGTGAGGAAAGTGAAGGTGAAGTTATTGTCATTGTGATACACAGCACATCACATGGTGGCCTTGGCGGATCGGGGTTCAATCCGGCAACCTTCTGATTACGGGACCACTTCCTTAACTGCTAGGCCACCACTGCCCTACTATATGAATATGGTTTGTGGGTCAACAATGCATCGATTAAATCAATAAAAAATTATTACTAAAAGAGTCAGCAATGAATTCCATAAACGATTCGTTGTTCCGCACATTTCGGAGACATTTAATTATTTAAAAAAAGGCGATATGGGCCATAATTCGGCTGCATTTTAACGCATGGTTTTATGCTAAAGACACACATTTTTATGAAAAAGTTGCAGCTTTGAAGCCGGTCTATAACGTTGGTTACCTGACACCGAATGGTCTGTGCATGTGCTCAACACGACCACGTGTTACGTGTGCTTTTTTTGCACCTCAGTTAATAAAAAAATTATCAATACCTAAAATACTCATTAGTAGCAGCCCTAAAAGAGAGTATACATAACGATACAAGACAACACAATGATTAAGGCACATTAAGTAGGCTTTTTTTTACGCTAAACACTACAGGCACTGCACTGCACTGCTTTGCAAATTAGGAGTCAAAAAGTTTTACATGGTGCAAACTGACAAAATGTAAATAGTAAAAAAAGTAAATAGATAAATATAATAAATTAGTGCACGTTGCATGGTAGTCTCTCAATAGAGTTCACAGGTCCATTATGTCTTATTAGCTGGGCAAAGATCAAGAGATGTGTTTAATTCTAGTGGTCTTGAATGAGAGCTTCTCACTCACTTGGTTAAAGAGAAGCACTTTCAAAAATGCAGAGAATTTTATCAATGGAACAGGAGGATTGCAACACATGACCAGATACCCCACGTGCAGTCATACACACCCTGTTACTTTAGTAGCTACTGGTTGGTTTTCACAGCCTCAGTGGCATCGACAGCAGTACTTATTTTTTTTCCTGGTTCGTGCTTGACTGTGATTCGCCCATGGAACCAGCTGTAAAACTCTCAGATGCCGTGCAACTGTCGGCTGGTGAAAAAATTATTTCCGAATATCAATGTGTCCAGGCTTACGTTGTGTGATCTGTAGCTTAAGCATCGCTATCTTTAGCTGAAACCATCGAGTCTAAGCCGGTGCAGTGAGCTCTTTAACTTGATGCAGTTTTGTTGGGATCCAACGCCAGATGCTTATGATGCTGAGGTTATGTGAGGTGGAAGTTAGCTTTCCAAGCTGATTGACTTAAAGCTGTGAGGTTTGAATGGGCTGTGTGGCAACCAGAGGTGTTTAGGAGCTCAATGACCCCTTATGGTCCTCTTCCAATGTTCCCCAAATGTCAGTATGTAGGGTTCCCTTTCCATTCTGCGGAGAGCTTATTTGGGATATTCCAAGAATTTCCTCAGAACACAGAGGGGACATTAGGGGAATGTTAGATATGATCATACACAATGTTTAGTCACCTCATATGACATTTTAATATTGATGTGTGTTGGCATCAGGAAAAGAATTATAGAGTTGAATCCAGACACATGCTTTCTAAGCACCAACAGGGATTCTTCTCATTAATTCGTAATGAAACGATGTCCTCTGTTGCCAAAACTGCTGTTTTGCTTATCTCGCATGGCTTGAGGCAAAAACTTTTCAACTTTTCAAGTGGCATATTTTCCAAGCAGGAGATGTTTTAATTCATTAAATTCACCAAGCGAGTCCTTAACCATCTACTGAACACACCAACCAAACAAACGCAAGCCATACTGGTGGGTAAATTCTCAACATAACACAAAATCAAATTTTGCCAATATTCTGACATATCCATCAGAAATCAACTTTTGACAATATTCTTAAATATCCATCGGAATAGCATTATACTTTTGTATATGTTAATAAATGTCCCAGAAATGTCCTTTCGGCATCCCCCTTATGGGATTATGGTAGAACCAACATTGGAACGTTGTCTGGGTGACCTAATGGGAACGTTCTGTGAGGGTCTCATTCGCAACATCACAATTAAGACCAAATTAGAACTTGGTTGTCAGTAACGTTCTCTAGAGAACACTGTGGACCAACTGGGGACTTCACACATCAAGTAAACTTCTGGGGGACATTCCTTGTTTTCAGGGCAGTTTAATACATGTCCTATAAGCATGCTATTAAGTGCGATTGAGCATGGCGATAATGAGCTTCATGAGCGTGTACTGCTTTGAAAACAATCTGCATGGTGTCAAAAGCCATTATTTCATGTTCAAGAGAGGTTTATTGTCAATACGACAGTATACACAGTATACAGTGTCATGTCTTGAAATGCTGTTTCACACAGACCCCCATAGTGTGATTACAAAAGGAAAAAAAAAAAAACAGCTCAGGTCACATGACTGCATGTATACATAAAATGCATATATATATATGCATTTTATGTATACATGCAGTCATGTGACCTGAGCTATTATTGGTAAACTAACTTCATGGCACAAGAGCAAGTGCCACAACAAGATATTATCTAACCAGAGCTTCCTCTGAACGAAACACGGCTGTTGAGCCACATAGTTCCCATGCACAGTTGTATCAAAGGAAATGAACAAGTGCCCTTTTGACAACGACAGACTTTGCGCACAGTGTCAGGCGTCCACAAATCTGCGCACCCAATAGAGCAGAATTGCAAAAAAACAAGGGTTAGAAAAAGCTAGCAAAAATAAGACAATCTGCAGTCTTGATGGGGTGGAATTGGAATGGCGGATGCTCCTCTGCACTGATCCCCTGGGGGCTTTCGAGGCAAACAAAGTGTCCCTGTGTGCAGTCATGATGTCTGTTCCCCTCATAACAGGCAGCAGGGCCAGATGGGGTCACAGGGTTAGCATTAGCAACGTTAGCTCTCTGCTTTGCTGTACCTCAGCATTATTGGTTTGTTAACTGTTTGTGTGTGTGTGTGTGTGTGTGTGTGTGTATATATATACAGTACAGGCCAAAAGTTTGGACACACCTTCTCATTCAATGTGTTTTCTTTATTTTCATGACCATTTACGTTGGTAGATTCTCACTGAAGGCATCAAAACTATGAATGAACACATGTGGAGTTATGTACTTAACCGGACCTGAACCCAATCCAGATGGTTTGGGGTGAGCTGGACCAACAAGTTCTAAACACCTCTGGGAACTCCTTCAAGACTGTTGGAGAAGCATTTCAGGTGACGACCTCTTGAAGCTCATCGAGAGAATGCCAAGAGTGTGCAAAGCAGTAATCAGAGCAAAGAAACTAGAATATAAAACATGTTTTCAGTTATTTCACCTTTTTTTGTTAAGTACATAACTCCACATATATATTTTGTCTGTATTCTGATGCTTGGTCATTTATGGCTTCCTGGTCCCTCGCGCTGTTCAGTGTCTTTGAAATCGCTACGTCTTGGATGCAGTCGAAATTCCTTTCTCACTATCTCATTTCCTGTCGCCGTTTGGCTCCCTCTCTCTTGCTACATTTAGAGTCTCTCTCTATACACACTTTGTGACTGTCTCCCTCCCAGCTGTAAGTGTGGAGGTCTTGGGCTTTCCCTTTGTTGAGGGAGGGGAGATTTGTGTGTGTGTGTGTGTTTGGTTCCAGCTGTGGAACCAAACAAAGCAGCAAAATGTGTGTACGGGTGGGTCAGAGATCCATAATAGGACCGTTACCCCTTACCACACACACACACGCACACACGCATACACACAATACTTTTAAATACATTATTTAGAGAGAGTTATACAGTTGGATTTAGTGGTTTATTTCTTTATTTCAGCTTTCACTCCTTCCTCTTTGGCACCATCCTGCTGTCCTCCCACACGGCTGGTGTTAATCTTGTCTTTTCTGCACACCCCACTCACTCCTTCTCTCCCCCAATGTTTCTACAGTTTTCGTCTCGCCGACGCTTCCTCCTCCCACCCAAGAGTGTTACTTTCACTCTTTTTTCGTTCTTCTTCTCACTTTCATTTCATTCCTCGCTGTAATTATTGTTGGCGGCTTGCGGCATGCGTTTGTGTACCTGCTCCTAGCGGATTCGTTGCCCTCGGCGGAGAGACGGGCATCTCGCGTTGAATGGGGGAATACGCGTGGGTCCTCCTCCGAGGGGCTGCAGACGGAACCGTCAGCACGTACATTGGGGATTCGGTGGGAGAGGGACGGGAAAGATGGAGAGAGGCGTAGAGAAAGATGAGCGAATGCAGAAAAGAGGATTAGAGTGTTATCTTTTGGTGGCCGACACACACACACACACACACACACACACATGCGCACACACCAAAAACAGGAAGCTTTTTCTCCCCTGCCTGTATGGACATGGGAGAAAAAGTTCCCATAGGCCCGTAATTTCTCCCCGGTTCTCTCTGCGGGGCGGCGGGTGGGGAAACAGATGGGCAGCGGAGGGTTGCACTTCCTGTTTTGTTTGTATCGCTCGCACAACTCGCGGCTCTTGTAGCCTCTCGGCCCGTGAGCGAAGCGGGGCGCCGCTGCCACTGTAGCAACGGCACAGCACCCAAATTCCCCGACCGGCGGCCGCGCAGCCGTAATCCCATGATGCTGTGGTTTCCTGGGCGACCTGAATGGTGTAATCCAATCAGGATCCCGGCGATTATGCGCTGCGCGGCCAGGCCTGGGGGGGAGGGGGGAGGGGGGGGGGTTCAGACAGGAAATGAAAGAGCGGATTCTAAAGCCCTCCTGCCCTGATGTCATCAATCCCTTGATCCGTCGCCGTCATTGCCTCGCGCACATACAAACACACAAACAGGGACAAGCGCGGTTATGCCCCCCCCCTCCCCCGCAATCCCTTCTGAGGGCACGCGCAGCAGGCCCTGTCGCTAGATGCCACAACGATCGCCTTTCGGCAGAGTCGCGAGTCCGCCTGGTCTGGAGCTGTCTGGCGACGCAGTTTAAAGCCATAAAGCGGCAAAAGTGTAAAAACCAACACATTTATTAAAAAAAGTATTAAAAAAAACATACAACCTTTAAACAGTGGCTGACAAAAGACAGAGCAGGACGGTGAAGGCGGTCAGGGCCGGGGGGATTTTTGAAGTTGAGAAACTTCACCCATCAGGACGGTGAAGTGGATCAGCCCACTCCCACCACTTCTTTCCTCCAGCTACTCAGGAGGAAGGGGAGGTGTAGAAGAGTCACGTTTTTGGTTATGGGTTTGAACCCCCATGTTACCTCGCGCCAATCATGTTACACAGATCATGCGGCGGCTGCTCTTTTCTTATAAAAGTCCGTATTAAACAGCTATTAGACGGTCGGCGTAGCGCCCGGGAAGGGGGCGGCCGCAGGACCAATTCAAGAGGAACGTTTTAACAGCGAGGTAAGTAATTGAATAACCTGATGCCGGGCACTAGGTGGGAGCGAAAAGCAGTTCGTTTGCCCCGGGGTCCGTAATGTGATCAGCACACACACACGGACCCACACATGCACCGGGCGCTTTTCCTAACCTCGTACGAGAGCGTGTATCTTGATGGGCGGTTAAGCTGCATTCCTGTTGTAGGTACAGCCGGTGCACGTGTTTAATATGTCCACTGAGCTCCGGAACATTGCGGAAAAGTCCCA